>NC_032017.1:6926818-6988786 GCF_001865875.1 Lupinus angustifolius | reverse complement strand
TATATATATGATATATATGATATATATAATATTATATATAGATAAATTGGAGTACGGTGAAAGAAGCTTAAGTCACATAAGAATAAAGTCTCATTGGACTCAATTTTGTTTTCTACACTAATCATTTTGTCAAATATTTCATTGATTCTTAAACATATTTAATATAATTATAAATATTATGAATTTGACATTGAATGAATATTTAATAAGGTCATTACCATTCTTATTAGGTATGATAACAATTCTTTTAATGTAAACTACCTATTAATTAATGATGAAATAGTTTAAAAACAACTATTAGACTAATTAATAACAAATTTTAATAAATAAATAAAAAGTTGGTCAACTAAATAATGTATCCTATTTGTCAACCAATACTGTTATTGCCATCTTAATATCATGAAATATAATTCATCTAAACTTTAACGTAGCCAAACATCATTTTAGAAATATCATTAACCCATATAGGGTAAGTGTATCAACTTATAATAGAAATTACATATCCCAAAACCATGTGCTATTCAATAGAATTTCAGTATTTATTACAAAAAATTGAGTAGTTAAAAATAAATTTAAAGTTATATGTGAATTTTTTATTATGTGTCAAAATTTTATTAAATGAGACATAATTTTGAAATATATGATCTTTCATTCATCAACTCAGTGTAGAAATAATCGAAAAGGAAAAATTATATGGAAAGAACTAACTTTAAATAGATATGAACTATTTATAAGAATCTAATTCTATTTTTATAACAAGGACATAAAAGGTAATAGTATTTATGACTTTAATAGTAACTTTTAGGTTATGTTTGATTGGGGTAGAAAAAGGAAGGAAAGAAAGTAAGAAAAATGTAAAGGAAGGAAAAATTTTATTTCTATTGTTTGGTTGCATTGAAAAGAAGTGAGAAAAGAAAAAAAATTGGTGGGATCCATGCCATTATGTTTTCTCTCCAATATTGAGAGTAAGTAGAAAAATTGGACTCGGATCGACTGTATCAACGTATGTCTAAACCAATGACGATGAAGGAAAACTAGAAAATATAATGAATACTTAATTTTTTAATTGACATAATATATTTTTATTGGTTTAGGACATACTTTGGGACATCAGATATATGCTAGAGAAAATTAGTGACAAATTTTCTTGTCACTAACTTCCTATACATTTAAAAAAATCTTATTTCATGTTATTATACTTATAAATGTGATGATTTTCTAAAATTCCAAAGAAAAATCTAACATATACATGTAAATATCATTATTAATAAATAATAAGACATTAATTTAGTGGTGTAAAGTCACGCTAGATCTAAAAAGAGACTACATGTTAAAAGTTTGACTCATAAGATAGACACTTGTTAGTGATATAGTCACATACTATGAAGATAATTAGTTTCTTACTCGTAGGTTGATGAGATAGTATTGATAGTACAAAGAAAATATCATTATTAATAATAATTATATTATTTTTTCTTCACTTTCTTTCCATTTTCTATCATACCAAATAACTAAAAAACCACTAACATTTTCTCCCCCCATTTTCTTCAGTCAAAATTTTTTCTGTGACTTTTCTTCTCCAGACCAAAGTGAGTGTAGTCACAATGTAATATAATATTCTGATCCTGTTAAATAAATTTTGTGTAGATGTATAATCTACTTACCACTGTTTTTTCGTGTCACAGAAAACAAAAAGCCCCAAAAAAACATATTTTACAATATTATTGCAGTCATGCCCTACAACTTTATTAAATATAGAATCCTATACTTATATTAGGAAAAGTATTAATGCACTAAGATTTTGAGATTTTGAACAAAATCCAAAGACACGGCTTCAAATTCAACTTATGATTTACCACATTGTACTTCCTTGTTTATTTTTTTGCTTTTCCTTTCAATCTTGTCAAAAAAAAAAAATAATTCCGAATATATTTATTTCTATTTTAAGCTACCTTTTTTTAAATACACGTTTTTTTTTGCTTATATACATTATAAAAGTGAAAGTAACAATGCTATATTTCGATGTACATAAAACTTTATCATTTAACAAACAGGGAAAGATAATATATATACACATTATATATATATATATAACACCACAACTAGGTAGCTAAACATGCACTCATTTTCATACTTCTCTTCCTACTCATTCTAGTGCCTTTTTAGTCTCAAGATCAAGAGAAAGATTTCCCATCCAGGTTAGTGTTATTGCTACATTATCAACATTAATATTTATGAGTAAATACTCCGTATAGTGTTTCATGTTTTTTGTCTTTATGAGTTTGGTTTTTCAAAATTTTAAAAACCTAAAAAATGGTCCAATTTTTTTAAACGTTGGTTAAATTAGTCATGTATTTTTAGTAAATTTTACAATACTTGATATAAACTAATTTGATTCCCATTTGAAATTTTTGAAGATCATTTTGTATTTTTCAATTTTTGGTGGCTCAAACTGGCAAGATAAAAAAACTCAAGAACTAAAATTAGTATTTTTATTCAATATTTATTAATAACATTCCTCTAATTTCTTCCCCATTTGAAAAAAAAAATGATTTTTTTATTATTATTTTGGACATGCAAGGTTAGTAACTTTTGGAATCTTAAATCAAAAGGCTAATGGCATCACAAGATTTAGCCACTCAATTAACAGCACTTGTTGTAGATGACAATATGATGAACAGAAAAATTCATCAAAAGATATTGAAAAATGCTGGAGTTAAAAATCATGGAGTTGGAAATGGCAAAGAAGCTGTAGATATTCATTCCTATGGACAAAGCTTTGACCTAATTTTCATGGATATGGATATGCCAATCATGAATGGCATTGAGGTACTTAATTAATTAATTATTACTCCCAAGAGTAAATTAATTGTTATACTTAAGAGAAAAATGTATATATTGACAGTGTAAACGTCATATACATAAACAGTCCATCATGTTAGAGAGTAAGTCTCACATCGCCTATATCATTGTCACGTGAATAGTTTAAATAGTTGTTCGACTACTCCTCTCATTGTCAATTGGTTTTGAGATGTAATCTTAACATGTTATTCGAGCAATAGCTCAACTTCTTTCCGGTTGTGGGCCAAAAGACACCCTTTAGTTATGGGTTAAAGGTAACCTTCGCCTGGTCAGACATGCTTATGTGGAGGGACATGTTGAGCTATTACTCTCATTGCCAATTGGTTTTGAGATGAAATCTTAACACATCATCCATATTTATTTTTATTCATCATTTACTCTTCGAAAAAAGGAATACAAATGAATGACACATGATGTACTAACTATGTATAAATTTTTACACAAACAATGCATATATATTATATTATATTCTCTATTTAATGGTAGTTTGGCCAATTATGGTAATTGTCAGAAAACATAGCACTATCATAATTATACTTCTTGAAATTACCAAAATCATAAGATTGTGATGACAATATTTCATACCTTAAATGGATATAATAGTCTAACAAGATGAAATCATAATATTTCTAAATTTGGTTTACTACTATATTGTTTTAAAAATGAAATCACAATAAATATACTTTTTTTAAAATGCATGTGTATAATGAAAATAATATATTGTTATATTTTTGTTATGTAGGCAACAAAGAAACTTCGATCAATGGGAATTTGTAGCATAATTGTTGGTGTGTCATCGCGTTATATGGAAGAAGAGATACAAGAATTTATGGAAGCTGGGCTTGATGATTATCAAGTAAAACCATTGACAATTGCTAAGCTTAGTTCAATTCTTCATAAGATCAACTTAAAAGTGTAAATCTAACCCTAATGTGTACAAGAAAAAAGTGCTTATGTTAGCATGTTATATGTTCTTTGTTTCTATGAATCTTTGTTTGAATGTAGACTCCATTTTTGTAAAAAAAAATTAAATATGTTTTCAGTCTATATTAAGTATTGGTCTTTTTTGAATCTTGGCCCCTAATAATTATCGAAGATATTTTAGAGACTATTTTAAAATATGATTGGTGGTTAGGAAGTTATAAATTAATTAGTTATGTTTGTATTAGTTGTTTGGTTGCTTTGCTTTTGTCTGTGGTGGTTAAACTTAGATATAACTTCTGTCATGAAAGGTTAAGTGTTGGATGATATAACTACTACTATGAGTGGTTACGTGTTGTTATTGCTTCAAATCAAGATTCCAAGTTGAGAGTTAAAAAGTTTTCACTCACCAGCTTGATGCGTAATTGAAGATATTTTAGAGACTATTTTAGAAATGATTGGTGGTTTGAAATTAATTAGTTAGATTTGTATTAGTTGCTTGATTTACAAACTTTCTTTTTCTCTTGTATAAATGGCTCCACTTTCTAATCAATGAGAATATGTAGATTTCTAAATTCTAACAAAATAATGTTTGATTAAGGTCTTTGTGAACTTGTTTACTTTGATTTTGATCCATCTTGTTAGCCAAAAGTCCACTAAATAGTGCTAATGTCACAATGGCAAAATTCAAAAATAAAATTATATTTATTTTCGGGATACTAAATCAAAAACGTAAATGCATTACATGAGCCAAATCCAAAACAAAATATTGACTACCAAAATAGGCTAAAATCAAAATTCAAGTTTCCAGAGACCTTAAGTAAAAACTATTTTTACATGAACTATATTAAAAAAGAAATCCAATAAAAAACATATTTATTACAAAATCAAACTTGAATATACATAACCAACTATAATGATTGAGATTAAAAATTAGTTATTCGTTACATGATAGTCATATAAATGTATCTTTTAATCTTGACCGTTCAAATAATATCTAATGATTCATATCAATTATTCTCATTTCTTACAATAACGCATTGTTCTCATGTAAGTAGCTATATATATATATATATATATATATAATTAAATATTAAGGTAAAATAGTTACTCATGTTACCTTTTAACGGATTCACTCATAATTGAAGAAATGATTAATTATGGATCTGTATACTTTTAAGAGAGATTTTATGTACACTCAAGGAAAAAATCTTCTTCCAAATAGATTTTATGCCATTCATTTCATTTTTGGGATAACGGTGGGGTACACAAATGTAAACTAGTTTTCTCATAAACTATTTTTTACCTCATTTTAATTACTCAGTATATTCATTTATACCAATTTCATCCTTAAAGAATTGTGGTTAAATTAGTGTTCTTTTAAACTAAATTGTCAAAAAAGTTAATTTAAAATAACTAATTTGTCACCAAAAAGTTAATTTACACCCAGTTAACTTTTTATAGAAAAATCTTAAAAGACTGGATTTTTTGTTGAATATTTCCCTTGTAAGATCCTTCATATCATAAAATTGTAATGATAATAAGTATAATATGCATAAGTGTCATATGCTAGATAAAATGATGGTGGTGGTTGATTGTAAGTTGGGGTGATATGGATCTGGTAAAACTTGCTTTTTACTCGATCCTAAATATTGATTGGATTATTTTTTAAATCTGAACTTGACCATAGACCCTAAATGTCTACTAGGTCAGTCTATGAATTCCAACCCGACCTAGACTCGATTAAAAATGCATAACTTTTTTTAGATAAAGTATTCTTAATATTATTTAGTATTATGTATATGAAATGATAGGTATATATATTTTTAATCATGTATATATAAAAAATAAATTAGAAAATCAATGATATTTTCTACCAAATACATGTCATTACTTTGTACATAACTGAATAGAGACACATACAAACATGATGAACGAGTAACATATGACTGGTCTGGTCGGGTCATGTTTATCCCCTACTCGATCCTAAATATTGATTGTGTGTAAATTTTAAACTCAAACACAATCATAGACCCGATCTTATTTAGGTTCGTTCATGATCGGACTAAGCCGAGTGAGTAGGTAGGGTCAGATCGTACTCACTCCTAATTATTCCTAATTATAAGTATAATAATATATATAATACATGCTTACTTTGGAGGGATGAGTCAAAGATGAAAACACCAATTGATAGAGTGCAAATAGCAATCTACCAATAACATAAAGAAATTCATCTACTCCTAAGAAAATGGATTAAAAGAAAATAAAATAAATATTCTTCATTTTTGATTGATTCTTTAATAGATGAAAAAACATTATTTAAAGGGATTCCTAAGATGATGAAGACCATACAAGTGTCACTATCTTACAATATAAGATTATTCTATACATATTCATATAATATTAATATTAAATTAAATCTAAATAATCAACTATAATATTCTATCATATCCTCTTTCTAATAAACCTCTCATAACAAACTTTATAACGTACATCCTATCAAAACCTTTACTTCTATACATCATTTTGTTTTCTTTTTTTTTTCTTTCCTTTTCATTGCCTAAAAATATTAATGGAACCATCAACAATATAAAATTAAGAGCAAAAATGGGATATCATTCCCAAAACAATAATGACTATTTCAAGTACTTAGTTAACTCAGATGAGTTATTTAATTTAATCCTTCTTCCATTAATATTGAAGAGTTTTATATTGTGTATTTTTTTAGAAACAAAAAATATCACATTGAAAGATGGTAAATAAACCCTTTTTAAATGAATTTTTATTTTTATAAAAAACCCTTAACATGTATCATTAGACATGTAGTTATAAAGGAAGAAAACGCTAAACTTTAATGTGGTAATTTTCTCGTCAATTATTTTTATTAATACACAATCTGTGACATTTTTTATATAAGAATTTTATGATGGATAAAAAATGAATTTAAACTATAATCTACTAAGATTATTTTTTTACCAATCACATGCTTTAATTTGACATAAAAGGTAACATAATTTATAGGACAAATAATGTGTCCCATTTAAAATGTAGTTAATTAGTTGTATGTATTAATTTGATATTATTAACTGACTTTTTTGACCATACAAGTAAATGTCCTTCAACCTTGGATCATTTCATAATTGAAGCTTGATTTGATCATGAGCACAACAAAAAGAAAACCTTTGCAAAAGAAATTGATAATTATATTTTTAACCCCATGGCATCAAAATCTTATATAGTGGATCTACTACAAGTGGGGCTGGTTTTTGTTTTAAAACATACACTACCAACAATAGCTAAACATACACTACTAATGAAATAAAAAGGTTTATAAATTTTGATTTATTTATTTAAATGAGTAATATTCAAAGCACCAACTTGTATTGTTTAAAAAGATAGGTTTGAACTTGGCTCTTAACTCATTTAATTTGTTTATTTTTTTGAATTTCTCCTAATTTTTGTATTCATATTACGTTTAAGAAACATTTTTTTACTACAAGATAAAATAAATTTAAATTGGAAAAATGAATTATATATGCAAGATAATAATATGTTTTAAACCAATTTTTGTTGCCAGAAAAAAATGCAAGATATTTGTCAATAAAAATTGAAATAATAAAGACTGTTATAGTTAGTCGGAAAAAAAGAACATGTGTACAAATTGTTCACGAGTACTTAATTTCAAGTCTCTAAAAAATTGGACATAACTAATTTAAATAATCAAGTCTAATTTGAAGCATGAATTCAATTGTTTAAGTAAGCAAATGGACTTCAAATTTAAGTAATTAAAGAATAAGGACATGCTAACATGTATTTATTACCTTAGCACAGTTGAAGGGAATTTAGATTCTCAAATAATTATCCTATCTATAATTTAATTACTTTCATTTTATTTGTCATTATCTACGATTTATGTTTATCTTGTTAGTTATTATTTGAATCACTGTTATCCAACTAGTTGTAACAATATTTACAAATATAATAAATTGTTTGCACTAGTTCATATTTGAGTTTGACAAATTTTTAAATCCTAAACTTTTTACATGCATGGCATGAGAGTGGTTTTATCCTCTATGACTTGTTTGACCACTTTTTCGTGGTTGAGATGCCGAAAATTCGGAACTCTAAATAGTTTTCTCCCTTTGTCTTGTCACTTTATCGTTAGTACTCATATATGTTTTTTCTCAACCTCACAATTCCATATTAAATACAACGATTATCTAAATAAACAAATACCAACATACTCCAATGCAAAAATTCAGTTTCTTCATTTTATATATATTTATTTTTTTCCGTCGATGATGACTGTGGGGGTACCTTATCTCGAAATAATGAATTATATTAGTATCAACTTCTTTTCTTGTTAACGATCATTTCAATGGTGATTATATCAATAGTTCTTTTTCAACTGACGATCATTATAATAATGTCTTTTCTCCCATTGAAGAATTGTTACTAGTGACTTCTTTTCTCACCGATGATCGTTCCATTGGTGATTATATGAATGGCTTCTCATCTCATCGACGATCGTAATAGTGGTGCCTTTTTTACACAATGGTGAATTATATTAGTTGTGATAGTCTTTCACTTTGACGACCATTTCAATGTTGATTTTGCACTTCACAACATTGTTCTACAACTTTTGTTTGAAGCTCATATATTTATTTGATTATTTTATTTTTAAGGATTTTTTTTGTAACAAACTTAAAGTTTACTAAACTCTAGTTTGAGGAGTTGTGTTAGAGGATATTTAAGGTGTGTTTGTTTTGGTCATTTTTTGTTTTTATTTTCGATGAAAACAAAAACGGAGGGTGAAAACATGTTTGTCTCATTGTTTTCATTTCATATTTTCAAAAACATGAGCTTCATTTTCGTAAATTTTGAAAATGAAAAAAATATAATTTCCAACATTTTCAATATGAGCGAGTGACATTTTATTGAAAATTTTAAAACTTTTGTTGCTCCAAAGGATTAATATCTTTTGATGTTTTAATTTTTCCATTTTATTCCAAATCTTTTGATATTTTTGAAACTCAATACACATTTATATTTTACTTTCCAATCATACCCTTATTTACTACTCTTTTTACCACATGTTTCGTTAGTTCTTTTTTCATACAGTTTTTAATGTGCACTAAATGTGACTATTTTGTCAAATTATACGGAATTTTTATATCATTAATAATAATGTGAATAACTTAAATATCAAAAGATGTGATAAGAGAGGATTATATTTTTCAGTTACTCTATTCACTAATCAACAAAACCTCAAAATCAATCTTTGACTCATCCAGACCATCACACACATTGATAATAAAATTTATTTTTTATCTCTCAACATAACAATTTTTCTTCACCTCTCATATGGTAATGCTATAATAGTTTAACGATTGGTATGATAATATACGATTTTGGGATGAAAATTAATGTGCTTGAAATTATTGTATCTTTAATTAAATAATATAATACTTTTATGGTAGTAGTTGATTTTAACTTTAACTTTTGTGGGAGCATCTACAACTGCATAATGTTCATTATGACATTCCCACTGTAACACCGCGAATTTCACGAGTTTGAATTATAAGATTTTACTAATATTTTCATTAATTATATATTCGAAAATGAATTTCTGGGAATTTTCGGTAAGGAATTTCTGGGAATTTTCGGTAAGGAATTTCTGGGAATTTTATTTCCAATTTTGTGGTAAATTTTGGTAATTTTTAGAGACAATCGGTTTTGGACCACTGTCGGGGCCGAAATCCGCCCGGTACGGCTCAAAACGTGTCTTTTTGAGTTCCGTAACTCGGAATCGAATTCCGATTGCGCCGTTGGATTCGTAATTTAATTTCGAGTCAAAATAGACTCTGATTGCACTCATACCTATTTTCTAAATATTTTTCACTCGGAATGCCGAAATCCGAAATTCTAATCGGATATTAGGATCGGGCGATTTAAAATACCCGATCGAGTATTGGCCGATAATACTCGGGAATGTTTATCACACGTGTCCGCAAGGTGATCATTACACATTGGGATGAGAGATTTGACTTCCATAAAGCAAATCTCCCATCACTTTCACCATATCTCATGAGCTCATCATTAGCCACCCTATGAGATTTGTCCTTATTGCCTAGGGAAAATCTGATTTCCCTCTCTCCTTAAACCCTCACACTCCACACTTCACTCACTCACTTTTGCATTTTCAAAGAGAAGGTAACTCTCTCCATTTTTCTCTCATTTTTCTCAAGTCTTCTTCCATCTTCAATCCTTGATCTCTCAACATTCAACCAATGGATGTTGATGAGATTTAAGTATGTCGTTCATGAGTATGTCAAGAACATATTCAACCGTTGAAATTTTCTAAAACACTTTCTAACTCATTTTCTCTTCAAAACCGAAAATGATGTGGTTCTTGAACTCATGAAAATATCTTGTTGAAAACATGAACAACTTGTGTTCATAGAGTTGTTATAATGTTGTATTACATACTTTTGTTGTTTTAGCCAAAGGGGATGATGATAAAATCAAAGGAACCTTTAGGAAATGTTTTGTAAAAATGAGAATGTATGTATTTCTATTTGTTTTTAGCCTTAAACCATGGCTTGAATCAAGTTGGAAAAATAGAAATCTTTGTTAAAAATGATGTTGAGGTTTATGAGTACATGAAGGTCTCATGAAACTCTTAAATGATACTTTGTATAACTTACTTTAAAGTGGTAAGATTATCAAAGAATGTTTTAAATCGGAATATGGAGTTTTAAGTATTTTGGTAACGATTTTAGAAATATCGGAAACTAACGAGTTTTATTATGGTAGTTACGAAGATTTCCGGCATTTGAACCTTGCAACCCAACCGAACCATAGGGATTTCGTAAAGCACGCTTCATTAAGGTGAGAGAGAACACATCGTGACATCTTGGTTGTTGAAAATGGCAAAAATTAGCATTCTGTCCATATTCCAGTAGTTTGGGCGAACCAGGAGTCGCCGGGGCGAGGCCGGGCAACCGAAAGTCCGCCCGGGCGAGCAAAAACTCGACTCGCCGAAAAAAAAAAATTACCCATTTTTCTGCAATGTTTTTTTAGAAGTATTTTTTGGGGCGTTACACCCACCGTATTTGTGATAGCTAATGACTCAACTCCAGCGACTAAAGTTGTTCAATATATTGATAACATAGAATTTATTAAAATCATTAACTTGACTACTTTAGCGATTAAAATTTAGGATTGAATTAATTGTTTGGGTGTACTGGATTGTGAATTTTACGGTGAATAATTTTGAAAAATGAAAATGATAATAACAAACATATTTTGAAAACATGAAAATGATTTTTTTTTTGAAAATGAAAATAAGAAATAGAAATAGAAAACATTTCTTAAAATCAAACACACCCTTAAATTTTCAGAGAATTATTCTATCTATAATTAAATCATTATTATCTTATTGTATGTAATAATTTTTGCATATATCATAAATTATTTGGATTGACTTATATATAAGTTTGATAAATCTTTTTCATCTAAAATCGATGACATTACCATTTGAATATTGACTTTTTTTTGGTTTAACCAATATTGATACTTTAAATGAAGTTGTGCAAAAATAATGAAGTGTAAGATCATGTTTTTGCCTACAAATACTCTGGTGTAGTTTTTTTTTTTGGGTTTTTCCCCTCCAAAGCACCAAAAGAAAATTGTTGGCAATGGCTAATCCTAAATAAAGTAAGTACTAAGAATAATTAGTTTAAAATTCCAAAATATTATGAAATTGAGGGTAATACATTTAGAGGTGACTAGTTTTCCATATGAAAATTTACTTGCCCGAGACTCTTACCCTTTCGAGTGAGCTCTTCAAATCTTACAAGTTCATGAATGTAGAACACAAAAATGAGTTAAATTGTGTGCAAACTCTTTTTTGATTTTATGCAAGAATGAATAATACAACACTAAGGATCTAAACACCAATGAATAAAATCAAAAGAGGTTAGAGCAACGCTAGAATGAAATCAAGTCCAAGATCTGATATGAATAAAATCCATAGTTTTTATATAACTAACCTCCTTGCTATAAAAGATTAATTCACTTCTCATAATCCAAATCGACCACAGAGTAACAGATCATAATATTCTCCACTAACTAAGCTTTCAAGGGCTAAACTTGGGTTTGGGTGCAAAAATACCCCATAAACTCTAAAAATGTGAAAAAGTGTGCTTACTTGGCTATTTTTTATTAACACAAACTACCATATACATATACATATACATATACATATACATATACATATACATATACATATACATATACATATACATATACATATACATATACATATACATATATATAATATCCCAAGAAATTTAATAAGTTTACAATCCTTAAATCAAAAGCAATGGAATTCATAAATCTTCTAAAGTTTAAGGAACAAATTGTATATCTATAGCAGAAGTTCCCCCCTCTAATTGTCTCTAAGTAAAGTTTCATATTTAAACTTAGTGATAGAAGGAGATTAATAGACGCTCAGAGACTTACATTTTTAATAATGACCTAATATCAATTAATCGAGAATGCCTTAAACAAAGTAAATGAAATGAATTTATGTCATATCAATTTGTTGAAATATATTTTAGGAGTGCAAATTCATTTATATGTAAATTTAATTTCCATTATTAAAATATGAGCAATATAGATTAATTAGTTATTAGTTAGTAGTTGAGTAGAGTTAAGGCTTTTGTATTTTTTATATAATAGGTTGATTAATTTCTTTATAATTCAATTTATTCAATATTCAATCTATTCATTCAATGAATAAAATATACATTCTTTTCTTGCTCCTTGATTTCTAATACAATTTATTTATTTATAATGATTTCTTTTCTTTTTTCCTATTAAAGTGAGATATGTTTACATTTTTAATTTAACATAAATGTTCAAAGTGGTAACCTCTCTTAATATACTTATTTTGGTGACGTAAAATTTTAGATGAGTGACGTGTAATGTGCTGGATATAGGTTGGTACAACTACTAATTTTTTTGTTAAACAATCTTCACTTTTCAGAATATTAATTAATCTCTCCATCCCATTTTTACTATATATTGATTGAGGGAGTAAAAAATAAAAATGGCAAATACGTTTTTATTTTGTAGGATTTATTTAAAATAATTAGATAGGTGCCTAACATTCAAGGTTTTGTTACCTGAAAACTACAATAGAAATTGTTTTTTAGAAAGCAAAATCTTCTACAAAAAACAAGTATATATATCATATATGTTAGCTATTGTTTATTTATTTCTTTATGTAAAAGCCAATATAAAGTATTGCATTTCTTAAGGTATAATCCATTTGTAGCATAACTTTAACTTTCACTCATTGTAATTCTAAACATAAATGAAAAGTAAACAAAGGTAGGGCTAAATAATCTAACTTCTAAAAAGTGCATAGAAGATCTATGCAACAAATAACCATCATCAAATAAAGTGAGAATCTAAACTTGACTAAAGTAACTTAACATTATGGTAATTATAAACACTGACCAAAATTAAATATGAATATTTTCACTCACCAAAGAAAAAAACATGAAGATCTTATATATAAACAAAGTAGGAACATCCTAGGGCTGGTGGGAGCAATTGCCTCCCTAAATTTTTTCCCCTTTAAATTTATTAAAATATATATTTTATCTACACCCAAATGCAATCTTCATGAAAATACTATTTGAAGTTCACATTTTTCTTAAATTTGTAGCTTAATAAATATGTACAATACAATTTGTTTGGTCCTTCTAAAAGTTATAGATAATGAATCAAATTCTCTTACATGTGTAGTTGTTGATCATTCTTAGAATATTATAACTTTATTTGATTTCCTAATAATTTTACACTTATAAAATAGATTATGAGTTCACATGTTGCCTTTGTCAAACTTTTCAATAAAAGTCGTAAGATCCTAAGGATTTTTATAAATCATTTATATTGATAAAATATATTTTTATGCAAAAATTGTACTCTATAGATTTCAAAAGTAAGAGAATGTTAACTTGCAATGTCAATTTAAATATTTTATTATTAATGTGGTTAGCTATTCATCTTTGAAAAACTTTCAATCATCTATAAATTAAGTGTAACTTTGACAATATGAGAAAATTGGATACATATTATTTGCATGATTGAATTATCTACAATTGTTAATTAGAATTAATATATTATTTTCAAACTTTAAAAAATTATGTATATATTTTATTACTAAATGATAATCTTAATTATAAATTATAATTAAATATTATTGTTTTTCCTAAATTTTATTTCAAGATCAGCCATGGTATAAATGTGATGAAAAAGTGCCTCTGGCTTCTTGTTTATTGAATTTTTATACGGTATATACATATAGACTCAACTATATGGCCTAAGAAGAAAATTAAAGTTTAATTAAAATAAAAAGTTATGGCTTAGTTTGCTTTTCTGCTAAAGAAAACAAAAGGGTAAGAAAGAAATGATTCAAAAAATATACTTTGAAATATATTATTATTATGTGCATGTCTTTCACATAAGAGGAAAAACGCCCTAAAAGTTTATTTATGGTGGGAAAATCTGCCCATTTTGGGAAAAAGAAAAAATCCTATAGATCTTGAGATTTTGAACAAAATCCCACAAGATACTATATATTTTACAAGACATTTATTGTTATCTTTCTTTAATCCTTTGTAACATCTTGAGCCACTTGGATATATATATATATATATATATATATATATATATATATATGTATAATTATACGTATCCATTTTCTCCTACTTTTGGTTCAAATAGTTCTTCATTAAGGTTAGTGTACAAGTTTTATTATCCAAAATTACATAAAAAATCAATGAAATAAAATCATTTGATCTCTATCTTGGTGTATATCAAACATTATTTTTGTGTGCCACACACTTATATCTAGTAATTATATTATTGTTATTATTATTTGATTGTAGGGAGAAGTAACAAAATCATTTGAAAGTTTTGAAAGTGATGGAACCTCATCAATTAACAGCACTTATTGTTGATGATGACATGATGATTAGAATGATTCATAGAAAAATGTTAAGCAATATTGGAGTGAGA
This sequence comes from Lupinus angustifolius, assembly GCF_001865875.1. NCBI lineage: Eukaryota > Viridiplantae > Streptophyta > Magnoliopsida > Fabales > Fabaceae > Lupinus > Lupinus angustifolius. The sequence continues at coordinate 6,973,909 of NC_032017.1, read as the reverse complement.
AATCAAGCTGTGCAGAATGGAAAAGAAGCAATAGACCTTCATCACTCTGGAAAAAGCTTTGATCTTATTCTCATGGATAAGGATATGCCTGTTATGAATGGGGTTGAGGTAACTACATATTTACATTCATAAAATATTTGACATAATTATGGTTGATTATGCATAGTAGTCGAGTTTAGTCATGTATATTAAATGTATAAATACTTTTTTATTTAACGTTGTTCATCATTTATGTGTTATGCAATCGATATTGTGATTCGTAAGACATATTAATGATGGTGAATGCATAACCCTTTTTTCTTAAATGATTATTATCTCTTAATCAATAACTGAGCTTTATAAGAGAAATATTATGAGAATATTTTGAAGTGTGATTTGTGCCTATTGTATGATGAATATATAGACCGTCTTTTTTTTCCTATCCTTTTGTCTCTAATGTGGAGAAAATATTTTATTCTTGATTCCAAATTCATATAACTATGCCAGATATGATTTTGGAATTACTTAAGATTCATGATTTCTTTTGTAGGATAGCAAATAAAGGGAAAAGTTTGTGAAGAATGTTGTGGTTTATTATTGTATCTATTTGGAGGTTAAGAAATAACATTATTTTTAGGGAGGGGAATGTTAGTTTAATTCAGATCATGGATTCGATCCAAATTAGATCCTAGTTGTGGGTTTCCAAAAAATTAGGACCTAATTCTTACACTTTTGTCTCATCTTCTCTGGAAGTTATAATTGAGTTGGCATCCTTGTACCCGTCTTTAATATATTTTTGGTGTAACAATTATGAGATATTTTAAGAATTTGTGTTAAACTTTGTGTATAAAGTGATTCATTTTCTCTATGTTTGTATTAGGCAACAAAGAAGCTAAGATCAATGGGGATTCATAGCATGATTGCTGGTGTATCAAGCTCAGTAGAACAACATATACCAGAATTTATTGAAGCAGGACTAGATACATATCTAGAGAAGCCATTAAACACTGATAAGCTCACTTCAATCATTCATCAGATTATACATTAAATAAGCTGTAATAACCTAGAAAGTGCTTTTTTTTTATCTAACTACTCATATGAGTAATTGATGTATAAGAAGTTTTTATTTTTTACTATTTTATTTTAATGTTTGAGGTTGACTTGAATTGTATCTAGGTACTAAATTACTATACTATAATCATAGGAAGAAGAAAGAAATCAGAATGATTTCCTAATTTATCTTCTTTTCCATAGGTGAGAGATTATTTTCTTTGAAATGTATCCAGCTAACAATATTATTCTTATAATTATATATTATCTTCATGTTTTTGAAGGAATAAAAGATGAATGTTGAAATATGTAGTTTGAGTATTTGAGAATGCAATTATGTTAAAGATTTAATAAAAATATTTTTGACCCATAGTGATCATAATAAGGAAATTTGATGAATACATCTTGAGATGGAAAAAGTTGATTTTTTAAAAGTAAAAGTGCCTAAGCACCCATGGAAAAAGTTGATGAGTTTGAATAATATAAGGAAATATAAACTATGGTATGTGTATCTAAATAAATCATTCAAAAAATTAAATTGCCTTTATGCTTATATGATATATCTTTCTATTTATTCAACATGTATTTGAATAAAAGAAAGTTTAAAAAATAATTAGTGTATGAGGTAAACTATAGCTAATTATTGTATGATGTACATTAAATCTCTAGAGGAGACTCGTGTTTTTTATAAGCAAATGTATTGAAAGACACAAAGGGTGTAAATTTGATTATATGTTACAAAAAATTAAGAATTAGAAATAAAAAAACATTATTTGAGAATAATAATCAAGAGTTAAATTAAATCAAATCTATAATACAGATAAAACTAGATTATTATCCTATATATTATATTATTTCTCATATTTCAAACAGATCAAATCATAATAAACCACAATATTCTTCAAATAAATTTCCTTTTACGAAATTTACACAAACAATCATGTAACTGTAAGGTATCATCAATAAATGAAATTGTGTTCACTGTGGTTCAATCTCAAAAAAAGAAGATTAGTGGAGATAAGAAGGATATACCCAAAAAGAAGATCTAGAAGTTAATTAGTTATATCTATGTTGGTAATTAAGAGTGAAGGATCGAGGTAAAAAGCATTGTTTAAATTATAGTAAAAAAGTAAAATTTAATCAAACACATAATTTTTGATATGTTGTTCATGCAAAATCTTTTTTAAAATTAAATTAAAGCATAGGTCAAAAGTCAAAGTTAGATCAATGGGAATAACATTTACTTATAAGGACCATAATAAAATTTGTTTGCCCATAGAATTAGTTATTTGCTAATAGAATAAAGAAATATCATTGATTAACAAAATAAAATAATATGTCAAGTATGTATTTAATGTTAGTATTATTTTTATAAACATTCATATTATTTAATAAATGTATCATTGTGGAATTGTTAAAAATTGTCAAATTCTCTAATTGTGTTGAGATTCTTTCCATTTGTTTTATATTCATATCTCTCATCTAATGATTACCAATTCTCTTATACTAATATTGAATTTCGGTAATCATAATATATATTTTCAAGAATGCACATCATAAACCAAACACAAAAACAAAAATAAAAATAAAAATAAAAATAAAAACAATAAAAAATAATACATTAGAAAGCATAATAATCATATTACTAATCATTTCTCTCTTCACATTTTCTTCTATCTTGCAAAGACATAAAAGTCAATGACCTTTAAGAATGAGACATTGAATAAGCCGAAATGATTAGGATATGATCATCAAACTATTTTATGTAAAACCAATTTAAGAAATTGCACTCATTATTAGTCTTTCCTTATCCATTAGTACATGTGAAGATGCTTTCTTTGAATGACAAGAAGAAAGTGTAAAGAGAGAAATGATTAGGAATATGATCATTATGATTTCCTAATGAATTATTTTTTGTGTTGTTTTTATTTTTGTTGTCATTTTTATTTTTATTTTAAATGAATATTTTAATATTCAAATAAATGCTTGTGTATCATACTTTATACTAGGGGTGTTGGAGTAGAATTATTAATTTTTATATGATTTTGATACTTTGTTTTAAGCAAATCTAATAGAAACAAGCACAAGAGATGCCACCCTACAAGAAAGTTCAATACAAGTATAAGGATTGGTACACCATGGGCAAAAGTGTAAGAATACGATCCCAAATTTTTGGAGAACCAAGCTCAAGATCTAATTTGAATCAAGTCCATGATGTGGATAAAACTAGCATTGTCTCCTCTAAAAATAATATCATTCCTCATACTCCAAATGGACCATATAAGAGCAAACCACAACATTCTCCATATATATTTCCCTTTATTAATCTTACAAAGGGAATCATGAAGCTGAAGTGCTTCTACAATCGAAATTGACACACTATATTGAAGTTGAAGCTAGCCAAGAATAAAAACATTTCCATATGTTGGTGACAAAGGGACAAGATAAGAATAGATGGTCAATATGTTCATCATGCAGAAGACATAACACACACTTCACATCATCCGCCCCAATAATATTTCTCAAACCTTTAAGGGAACACAATTAATCCAGCATAAATGAAGAATATTACATGGGTTCGTCACAACTGAATTCAATTGCGCCTGATAAGCAGTTTTCACCACATAGCTCCCCGATTTATCAAGATTTCATCTCCATCTATCACTAACACCAACGGTGCAAGAATGATTTTGAATAAGATCATAAAGGCATCTCAAAAGATCTTCCTCCCGGTGAAATAAATTTCTCCCCCACAAGAATGATTTTGAATATGATTTTGACACTTTGAAATAGTCATATTTTTTATGTGAATTTTTTTGGTATTACAAATAAAGGTTATCTCCTCACATTTTTAGGGTTCGTGATTGTCCCTCCCAACAAGTGTTACTCCTAGGAATCGAACATTTGACATTGGAAATCCAATGGAGCTTTACACCACTAGACTAACGTCTTGTTGGTTTTTTTATGTGAATATGACACTTTAAATGTGTGTTACACGTGTGTTATTTATCTGTTGAAATGGTTTTTTTTTTGTCTAAAATTGATCCAAATTGTCTAAATACCCTTAATGTTTACACTTACAATTGCACATACCTATATTATTTACAGAATCTCTCTGGCTAATGGATATGCACGGTAGAGGTGTTCATGGTCCATTTGGATTGGTTTTTAGGCAAAAAATAATCCGATCCAAATATATAATTAACATGCGGTTTGATCCGGTCTAGTCTATTTATTTATATTAAGATGTCTGATCCAATCCGATCAAAGTATTACATGTGGTTTCGATTCGGTTTGGATTGATTTTTTTTATAAAATATTGAAATTGCACTTATGTTCAAAACTCATAATAAAAATAACTAAATATTAAGCATAAAGCAACAATAAAAATATTGTTCAACAACATTAAAATATGTGAAACAATAGTATAAGTAAACAACATCATAAAATAGTAATAAACAGTAAGACAATAATAATAAAAACAAAAATGACAACAACAAGACATCAATAATAACAAGACAACAAAACAACAAGATATCAATAACACTTGCAACATAACTTTAACCGTTAGAGTATTCCACTGATGATTAATCATAATAATACTTTCACAATAAAAGTTGATAATAAAGCACCTAATCATAATCAACACTTGAATCCTCTTCATTTGGTTGTGTGATTGATTTAAGTTCTAAAAAAATGTACCAAATATAATCAATATAATTTAAAATATAGTATTATATATATATATATGTTATAGAGTATAACAAATAAAATATAGGTATAATTTTCGAGTTGAGACTTAAGATTAAGTTTGGAAGATACTTAAAAGTATTATACACTTAAACTTTACATACTAATTTGGTCCAGTTTGGATCCAAGAGGTAAAACCAAAATCTGAACCGGACCAATCAGTCTTTAAAAAATAAATCCAACACGATCCAAACTCATTCAGTTTTTACATTTTCAATCTATTTTAGATCGGTTTTCGATTTTATTTTTCGACCGGTCTGGATTTGAACATCACTAATACACGGTGTCCAACAACTTTTAAATTTAATAATTATTTATATTTTATAATAATTACTTAATTAAAAAGTAATTAACGTTCCTCACTCATAAGTTATATTAGGAGTACATATTATGGATATTTGAGCGGGCTCAAACAATTAGCCAATCCATAATTGAAGTTTAAAAGGAAAAGAAACTAAGCTAGTTTTAGGTTTTAGTGTCGTTTTCTATTCTCTAACCTGAAATTTAGATATCACATAGCAATCAGAAACTTCAGTTCTACCTATCCCACAACACCTGCATCATGTCATCTTCTCCGCCTCACGCCGCCGCTCGTGACTCTATCCTCACCGCTTCCGCCGCCTCCTCCTCCGTCGCTACTGCTCTAGGTACGATTTATATGCTTGATATATATATATATATATGAAGAGAGATTCATTTATACCCAATTTAAATTATTTGGTCAGTTGGATTTAAGAAAATGAATGACTAGATCGAGTATAATTAGTATAACTTATATATATATTGAGAGAAATATATATAAGGTAATAGTTTTATACGTTGTCATTATATTATCCCCTATTTATTTTCAATGGTTGTCAACTTTTAAAAAATGTAATATAAATGAATAATGTATTGATTGTGTATAAATCTTTATATGAATGAATAGATGTTACACTCGTATATGTCATATTTATTTGTGATGAATGGATATCAGATGAATATATGGAATCAACATGCATGCAGAATCTTCCTGAACATTTGATATCAGAAATATTGTTGAGGTTATTATCTGTGAAGAAACTTATTAGTTTAAATTGTGTATGCAAATCATGGTTCTCTCTCATATCTAATCCTGAATTTGCAAAACTACACTTTGCCCTAACTGCACCACACAATAACAAACACATTGTTTCTGTGTCACTTTGTGATCGTGGTACTAAACTCATAATCCATTATATAGACTTAGAAGGATCACTAGATCTTTGTTATGTTAAATTCATTTCTCCATTTCCATCACCATCATTACCAACCAATACAAATATTCATATTTTGGATGTTTGTAGAGGTTTCATCCTTTTAGGTTATTCCCTTAATTACACTCATCCTCCAGTAAATTTCATTGTGTGGAACCCATCAAATGGTATCCATAAAATGTTTTCATACCGTTCAGTTTTGTCCAAACAATGCCACTTTCGTTGTCGTTTCGAGTATGTAGAATCTAGAGATGAATACTTTGTAATCATGGCATGGATTCAGAATCTCCAAGGAGGTTTATTGGGTGTAAAATGCTTTGAGTTTCTCTCCATGAAAACCTTTTCATGTTTACAAGTTGATGCTACCAGTCTCCCATATACCAAACATCAGAACTGGAAACAAACTGATTTTGCATTTGTTGATGGTGCTATTCATTGGTTGGCTACTAGTGACAATGGTCAATCGATTAAATCAGTTATCGCATTCGATTTCATCGAAAGTAATGTATCCGATATACCTCTACCACAAGATGATTTTGTCAAGGATCCTCGTGTTAACTCATTAAGATTAGAGGTTTTTGGAGGGTGTCTCTGCTTATTGAATGGTCCTGAGAAACAACCAAGTTTTGCTGAGATATGGAAGTTGAAAGAATATAAAGTGAAGTCATCTTGGACTAAGTACAATTATGTGCCTTCATATGTCATTCCTCAATGCAGTTTTACACCAATATATTTCACTAAAGGTGGAGAAATTGTTGGGTTAAATCAAAAGTTGAATTTAGTGAAACTGAATCAAAAAGGAGAGCGGCTATATGGTTATGATAATCATTTCTTTCGGAAGCATGATTTCCATATCTATACAGAGAGTCTACTGTCACTCTCTAGTGAGAGTAGACTATCTGTATAGATATGGAAATCATATCTATACAGAGAAGATGGCCAACAATTAAGGAAAATTCGGGTATGTATTGTTTCCCTATCTTTAACATTATATTCTTATTAATCTTGCATTGGTAGAGGGAAATAAGTCACACACAAGTGCATTATACTTTAAGTTTGAAGGAATTTCAGGTATGGTAATGTATCAAATTTACCCCAGTTTTTGGGTGATATTCAATGTGATGCTTCCTCAAAATAATAGTTATATGAGATTCTCTTTAGGTATCAAATATGATGAAAAGCTAAATTCTTTTAGAATGTCTAATAGGGTGATAGACTTTTACATCAAGCTTGTCTAATAGTGGTATAAATAAAAGTCTTAGGTTATATGTTTGTATTGTTGAGAATATTTATGAATACTACAACAATGGCTCATGTAATTTGCACTGTTACATGTATAAAATATATATAACAATGTTTTTTTTGGAGGACACGCTTTTTTATGTATGATAACAACAGCACCTATATAATGCGCGTTCTTGAACTTCAATTATGGCGTAGTGGTTATTCTCTACTGTCATATTATCATCATACCCATCATAAATATTTGTAAGTCTGTTTACTAAAATAGGAAAAACCAAAGTTTTGAAAATAATAAAACTCAACTAAATCTTCTTTCTTCAATGTGCTCATTCAATAAATAGAAGCATAGCTTTAAGGTTCTTTAACTGTACAATGCTCATGTTTACACAAGTACAATGCTCATATATGGTGAGTTGGTGACTTTGACATGAAGCTCATCTTTCTTGCTGGCTACAAAACTATGCCTAGAATGATTTCCATAGTTACCTTGGGTGTTTTTGGAGAGTAGACATCTTCTGTCCTATAAAAGTGTATCACTCCATGTACCAACTGTTTATGATTGGTCAGAAAAATAATTAATTATTAAATTTTTAATTTAAATATATTTTTTCTCAATCAATCATAAATAGTGACACATGGATTGATACAACAGATATGATTCCGTGTTTGGATTGGGGTTTAGGAGTGGATGAAAAGGAAGGATAATAGTAATCTCAACCAAAGTACCAAACCCAAGTATTCTGATAAGTCCTCATTTGAGATGCATTTATTCCTTTAGTACCTTGCATTTTAGTTATTCTTGCTGCCTTACCCATGTAACAACTTTATGTTGTTTTGTTTTTCATGTTGTTTGTTCCATTGGCTGAAACTGAAAGTGGAAAATAAAATATTTTGATTTCCTTAGAGAAATGTATAATTCAATACCATAGTTACAGGATTCTTTTATTCACCCATGTGTATCTGGTTCTTCTTAAAGTAAGTATCATATAAACCATAAGGATAATAATAATAAAAGACGAATAGGATCACTTCTTATGAAATTATTGAGAATGATTCTGATCTAGTTCGTAGCTTATTAGAAGTAGAAGGTACTCTGATGGAAGCCTCACGGATAGAATAGGATTGCACTCACTTAGATAATAATCGAGTGACATTGTTTCTTCGGCCCAAACCAAGGAAGCCCATAAATATGATTCAAAACCGTCTACCCAAATGAAATGCATACCCACATGGAACTGTGTATTCAATAACCATGTTCAAGACAATAGCTTTTCTTATATGACATATATAATAACAAACATCAGTTATCTCTGTGTTTCTTTTACTTTGCAGATATTCAAGAATATATACAAGTGAGGAAGGAAATTCTTTTACTTTGCAGTTATTTGAAGTTTTTTGCTCTAGACTTTGCCTTCTTAATTAAGCGTGCTATGTTGATTTTTTTCCTTGAGACATTGTCTTGAACTGCTACTTATCGAACTTTATAATTTAGTTTATCAATTTCTATCTAGCCAATGTTTTGTTTCCAAGAGTGTAAATAACTCCTTGAGTTTTTCAGTTTGTGACAAAAAATGCCATGGTGCCACAAAACTAACTATAGAGAATGAAATAATTTCAAAATATTCTACAAGTCTACAACAACACATTAGAAAGAGATTGAAAGACCCAATTGTACTACAATTGCCTCCACTACAAGCCTCGTTAGAAAAAAGAGAATAATGTTTTAAAGCTCTAATAGATGATTAGTTCTTTTATATGTTTGTCATTTTATTTGAATTTATTTTATAAGTATATATATGAGAAGGTTAGTTTGACATGATGATAAAGTTTTGAGTTAGTGATTATGAGGTATTCTGCTTATGAGATAAAGCTGTGTATATCTAATTTCTATAAACTCTACTAAGTATGAGTTATTTTGTATAAGGGGACTTTGCTCATGCCATTTCTTTTGTGACATTCTTTGTGTTGGGAGATTTCGTGTATACCCATCATTTTTCAATAAGCTTAGTGAAAGAAACATATAAGTGAGTTTGACACAATAATTTAACATAAAATCTTAAGATATTAGGTTTATGAATACATCAATGTCCTTCAACTTATCCACTTTTATACGATGTGGACTTCTTTTTTCACATTTGGAATGAATACCCAACCCTTTGTACCTTTTGTCAATTGCCTTTTCACATTTCCTTTCCTTTAAGTAGCAACTGAGTTGCTAGGATGATAGTTTCTTCTAATTAATGCTTGTCTATCTGAATGAATCAATTTGAAGGTAGAAAAATCTATGAATGCACTTAATTTCTTAACCAATCTTCCTCTATGCCCCCTTAAATATAATATCCTGTTATGCTATGCATCTTCTTGATGGCTATAACTAAGGCTATTTTTTTATAATTAAAAGTACTATAAAAGGGTATAAGGAGTGTCAACTCGATTACAGGTTACGTAAAGATTAATATAAGAAGAATGATAAATGCATCATCGTATAAAATGGTACAAATTAACACTCACATAGTTTGAAAACGAAAATCAAAATCATGATTTAGATATAACTCAACTCTCCCCTAAGGCTATTGTGTGGAACTTATGAAGGACAAAAGGAGAAACCCTATATGGGAAGTGGGAACTTTGATGGAAGAATTAGATTATGAGAAATCTTCATCTACATGTTGGTGGGTGCTGTGTTCTTAAGCTGACTAAGCATCATGGTATCAATTGTGCAAAAAATAAGAATGTTAGTTTGGATGGGTAAGAGTTTTTCCCATATGAGCACAACATATACAACAAATAATGTTAGATGTAGAATGAAAATTAACACAAAACTTGTCACTTTTCTTTCAGGAAAGAAAATATGTAGTGATATAATCCCTTACTAAGTCATCTCTTATCTAACTAGTACACAGGTCAATGTTTGACATATAGAAATGATACATGTTGAGAGGAGTAGTCATATGCCACAAAAGAAATTAGTTCCTTACCTATATATAGTCTACATGGTATGAATATGTTTGGTTATATCAAAAAAAATATGTTTTCAATAATAATAAAGTGTTTTTGTTTATAGTAATACTATATTATTTATTACTTATTTAGTTATTATTATAACTCTTAAATATAGGTTGATGTATACTCTATTGACAAATATTTCAAAAACTACATAATATAAATTAAAAATCAAAGTAACATATAACCCTAGGAAAATATAATTCCATTTTTTGTGGTCATTCGGTGAATGTCGGCTATCTTATCTCTCTTTTCCCCATGCCCACACCAATCATCAACCACATATTCTTTGTTTAGTCCAGGTTTATTCAGGGTAGGTCTCATGTGCCATTATATCACCTATCAAAGTTTCTTACATTGCTGATAAATATGATTTTTATTATTATCTACATTTAACATATTATTTGTGCAAAAAAAATACACAATAGTCTAATAATATAGTATAATATGAATCATATTGTCTCAATGTTGAGAGACAGTGCATATGACAGAGGATAAAATTATTTAAGAGACAAGTTATTTATAAGGTTGAAGATGCATGTGAAGTGTATTACTTGTTTGAATCATCATATGTTGAATATCTATTTTTGTCTTGTGAGTTTGCTGTTTCTATTTTGAAAAGATTTTATTATTGACTTCAAGTTTTATCCTCTACACTAAGCTCGTTATTAGATTGTTGGAATCTACAAAAGTTGTTGTTTACTAATGCAAAAGGTATGGAGTGGTGGAAGATGCATTGGTTTGTTATTGTATGATTTATTTGGATAATAAAGAGTGTATATTTTGGATTTGATACAAGCTGGATATCTTGGACTTGATTTCTGACTAAGATTACTCAAATTGGTATAATAGCCCTAAAACTTGTATTATTTTAGCTACTAAACAAGTCAACTTATGATCTTTCTTTTTATTGGGTTAGCACTTTTGTACTGATTTTAGTACATTTTGCTTATAAAAAAAGAGGCTAAAATGTATCTACCTTCCACTTTATAAGAAATTATATCAAATTTGAGTTTTGATCATTTAAACAATATATATTCGCTAAAAATATAATCTAAACAATATAACAAAATTTGAACTTATTTATTTAGTTAAGTAGATGAGTTATTATTTCACAATCTAAACATGACTAATTTATTATCACTCTTACTTTAGACAAAGCTTCTTTGAGATCCAAAAGGGATGAACCACATATAAAGAAAGGCATCTATCTCAACTATGAACTTCAATTTCACTCTTTCCAAACCTCAATTATTCCTTATGGGTGGGAATAGTTGTGGAGAAATTTAAACCAACCCTTCTAGCTCTTCATTAGTTCAATATTATTAGCCTAGTTTAAATTTTTGACTTCATCTTTTAGCCTCTTCATATTAATTGTCTATTTCCTTTAGCAACTTTGACAACTTATTCCATGTTTTAAAACAATAATCTCCAACACCCAAAAAAATTGAATTAAAATTATGAGTTCAACTAAAGATCAATAATTTAATTTGGTTGTGTTCAGAACTATGATCAAAATCATGTACATCTTCCATTCCATATTTTTGTAGTGTGAGATTAATACATTCAGATTAAGAAATAATCAATGAGTATCATACTTTAAACAAAATACTCATATTTTTTTTCATAAGGAGAGAATACAATGTAGAGTTAATTAATACAAATATAATAGATATAATCAATGAAAGAATAGGTTTGAAGAAAAAAAATTACAAACAATAATAACTTTGAAACCAAATTAAAAAAAATGTCTCTCGGTTTTGGTCTACAACTACAAGCCACTGCTCCAATTCATTTCACGACTACTTTCTTTTGTATATTCATAAGATTAAATCTTTGTCTTCATAATATATCCTTCTGAAAACACCTAACATAGACAGTATTTAATATTTTATAGAATTTTTTGTACTACAAAGTGTATTCATTCAACTATGATAAGGGACTTTTCAGAGTGTGTGGATACATCTCCCAACAAGTGTAGCTCTCAGAAATCAAATCCTTAACTTTTTGAGTTTCCTGCGATCTAGTAAAACTTTACACAACTACATTAACGCCTCATTCCTACATTTTTTTTATATTTTAAGAAAATGGAACATTTGTTTTCACATTGAATATTTACTTTAAATAATATTTTTTGAGAGTTTCTTTTAAGAAAGATGTACATTTGTTGGTCTTAATAATGCAGTACTAGGTTAAGGCACAGTATCACAAAGGATGATAGTGGAAAAGTTTTCCATTTAAATGTGAGCCACAAAGCTGAAGGACCCTAAGGACACTATCACCATCAATGAAATAGTGGAAAATTTCCATTAATGTGAGCCACTAATCTTAAAATTCCAAGGACAAGATTCTCTGAACAAGTGACAAAAGAAAGGGCAGAATCTTAAGAGAGGGCACACACCCGGTACTTGTGCTGGTTAAAGCCATCATCCTCCATTTCTTTTTATTTCTTCTATTAAAAATATGTAGTTTAAGAAAATTATAATTATAATGTATTCATATAATTTATTTTTAATATGTTGGTATTTATCTATCTATATCACTTTTTTTTTTACTATTTATGCAAATCAATAGGGTAATGACATTCTTTTCAATATGCCTATTTTTAAATGTTACTATTTATTATTCTTGTATGTAAAAGTAAAGAAATGCTATATTTTCACAATTTTTTACTATCCTTCTATTATTAATAATTGAGTTAAGAGTATTCAAATTTAAATAGTTAGTTTCTTTGTACCAGATATTCTTTACTATTTTAAGTAAGAAATTAATCAATTTTGAGGTATATGACTACCTCTTCCAATAAATAATTAGTTTATCTTTCTAAACAATATATTATCTTACACCACTAAACCAACATATTGTTGGTAAATAGTTAGTTTAAGACTTTACATATTATAGTAAAATATATTACTCTCCTCATCCTTGCAAATGAATAACATTAATTCAAATTGAAGTACATGTATATCCTCCTATAAAATTATCTTATATAATTTCTTCTAACACAAATTAAATATAAGATATGTCACTTGTACATTCCTATAAATAATGTATAATCTTATCATACACGTGTGTAAGAAAAGTTGCCCAATAATATAATCTTTTCCATGTATTATTAAATTTATGTATTATTCATCATTCTTTTTGTATTAATTATATTAAAAATCAATCATAATTAAATATAAATAATGAATAATTCAATAACAATGTAAAAATATCTTAAGTAATAAATGTTGGTTCAAGTGATACATGTTTGATTATCCTTAAACAATGTCTTAGGTTCGAGTTTTATGAATAAAAAATTACTTGTCGAGAGAGTTAACCCCACATACATGTGGATATTCCCGGTTCAGACATAATTCCCTCTACAAAAATCCATTAGGTCCAATGGCTTTACAATATTCGAGATAGACATGTTTATCTCTATCTGTCTCTCTGGGTGTTATGTAATTGTGGGCAGTGGCTCCTCCCTTCTTTCAAAAGCTCAAACAAAACCACCTAATATCCAACACACCACATGTTCTTTTCTCCAACCATTTTCATTTATACTTCATTCACTCTCCATTTTTCTCTCCACTACTTCCTTCAACTGTGTAATCACTACTACTACTACTACACTTTTCTACCTTTCCTATTAATCATGAATCTCTTATTTTCTTACATTTTTTTCCTTTTATTTTGTTGTAGGAATTTTACTTTCCAATATGAATCATTGTGTTCCTGATTTTGATGACCAAGATTACCCAAAGAAACACTCCATGTAATTTAATTTTCTTATTATCTTACTCTCTCTTTTAAAGTTATGGTTCTTTTGAATTGCCATCATCCTTTGTTATATTGCATTTATGTTAATTGTGGAAAATTAAGAGGAAATTCAACCATATTTGTGATTGTAATATAATTCTAGAGATTCTCAAATGAAAAGAGATTTCTTGTCTCATATCCTATTTCATACATTTTCTTGGGTGAACCAAAATAACTATAGGATGAATAGAAATATAGCTAGTACGAGCCAAAATTAGGCGCAAAGAATCAACCTGGTTAACCCAAAGGATAAATCAGGAATACAGTACAAAACCAAAACAAAATAACTTTTGTTATTGTTGTTAGTTTTGCTTCAACATCTTTAGCGTGAGAAAGTATATCGGGAAGGGTTAATAATATGTTATTATTTGAAGTGGATGAGATTCAAATCCTTAACTTCTTTCACTTCAATTCTTTATTTGAGCCATCAAACCATCTTATAACTCCTTTATTATTATTTTTATTTGTAATGAGTAAAACTCGAACCCACGACAACTTTGTGCTATTCCTTAAACCTTCACCCTAACAGTCACCCGGAAAACAACTATGTTGATAAGTGTTATGACCATGCATATAGAAATAACATGAAATATCAATATTTATGCAATGTTTTGAAACAAATTGAAACAGGGGAGATGAAGATACCATGGAGCTGTTATGGCAAAACGGTCAAGTTGTGATGCAGAGCCAGAACCACCGTCATATCAGAAAACCAACGCATCCTCCGCCGGCAAGAATCTCCGGTACATCAATTCGACCAGAAGTGTTGAATCAGAATCTGTTCATGCAAGAAGATGAAATGACTTCATGGCTTCATCACTGTCCAATTGACTATGACGATAATCAAAATTTCTGCGCCGATTTACTCTACTTGCCGCCGCCAACGCCGCCGGTTAACGTTAATCACCAAAGCAGTAATAACAATAACAGTGGCATGCAAACCGTTGCTCAAAATTCTCAACTGACGGAGCTCCGGCAGAGTCAGAAACCGGCGGCGCCTCGACCTCCGATTCCGCCGCCTAGGAGGACGGAGCAGGCGGTGCGTGCGAATACACCGAACTTCGCTTACTTCTCGAAGCAGAAGACCAAAACTGAGCTAGGACCTTCGTCGAGTTCGATGAACGCTGCAAAGGAATCAACTATGGTGGATTCGTGCGACACGCCTTTTCTAGCGGCGGTTTCGAGATTCTCGGAGCCTACAGAAGGTGACGGTTTCGGCGGTAGGAGCATGAGCGCCACCACGACATCTGGCGGTGGAGGAAAGGAGACGACGACGTTTGGTATGACGTCATCGCCGGGAGGTTCGAGTAGCAGCGGTGAAATGGATCGGGAATTGAGGGCGGAGGATCGGAAGCGGAAGGGGCGAGTGGAAGCGGAGGAATGGGAGAGTCGGAACGAGGTAAGTGAGTTGACTCAGTGGTTGATTATTTTTCACTTACTACGTTTATCATTACTATTATTTATGGTCAATTACAGTTATAGTTACACATTCTCTTCATATCGTGTTGTTATTCTCTCAATGAGGCTTTAAGCCTTTAAGGGTATGGTTTTGAGATAGTATTAATATTTAATAGGATGACAGGAAAATGGAACTTGTGGTTACCCGTTCAAATTCAATCTGAATGTGATGAGAAAGAGCTCCTATGATGGAGTTTGGGTTCTGCTGTTACCAAAGTTCATTTTTTGGGTTTGGGGTTGGCAATGCCAATATCCCATCCCGAACTTCATTGACATATTTAAAATACAAAATTGCAACTCCATGTGATTGTCAAGAAAGAATACTTCCCTATCTTAAGTTGTAGCGTCATGAATAATCCAAGTTTTGGGCATGTTCATGTTCATGTCGGGTTTCCGGTTCACAAGTTATGAATGATAGTATTGTTTTTAACCCTGTTGAATACAAGTTTAGAATTTCAGATTTTGGATTGGGTAAGCATAAACCCAGTTCTAATCCGCTATATTGCCAAAGTACTACGAAAATGGAGAGAATCTAATTATCTCGTGTGGTTATTCTCTTATCTAAGAGAGCATGCTAGTATACTAGTCCTAGACTAAATGCTTGTTTTGCCTTATTACCTATTGATTTTAAGTGAACCTTAACACTCACTTAGGCTGATCAAAGTTTAGACACTCTAGTTCATGAAAATAGCTATGGCCTATATTCTCTTGCCCCTTATCATATACTTCTTCCTTTTCATATTTTTAATATTTTAGATTTTTTCATTTTTTAATATTATGGTTGGTCTTTATAATTTTAAAGTTGAGTCTAATATTAGCAAAGTCAATTCCAAGAGGAAGATGGAGACTAAGCATATGAGAAATGATAAAAAAAGACTTATAGCTTAATATTTTGCTAATAAATATAATTTATGATAGCATTATAGGGTCGTTCAGGTCCATGTAGTTGACCCATCTAAAGAGGTTTGGTTGTTATTGTTATGATTTTCTACCAGGCAGCTTAGTGTACAAGGTTGCTGTCTGCAATCTACTGACACTATTATTTTCTTCTTATATATTCTTATAATTACGTTTGACTTGCTGCAAAAGGATGTTGATTTTGAATCTGCCGAAGGGAAGAAAAAGGTCCGTGGATCATCTACAAAGAGATCTCGTGCTGCAGAAGTTCATAATCTCTCTGAGAGGGTCAGTACATACATTTCTTTACTGAATTCATATATTTCATACTCGTTAATCTCATACTATGAAAATTTTCACTTTGCATTTGCATGCAGAAGCGCCGTGATCGGATTAATGAAAAGATGAAATCTCTGCAAGAACTTATACCACGTTGTAACAAGGTGAGGTGGCTTTTTAACTTTGTCATTGTTGTTTAGGTTTTATTTGCTTCTTCATTGTTGTTTATAATTTTGCTTCATATTCTGAATTCATAGTCTGACAAAGCTTCAATGCTGGATGAAGCCATTGAATACTTGAAGTCACTACAGTTACAAGTGCAGGTAGACTCTTCATTTTTTTTCATTTCCTTGTGTACTCTTCTTTATGTTCATAAATTGTGTAGGAAGATTTAACTATTTTCTCAGTTCATTTCTTTTAAGCAATATGTTTTAATAAGCATGCATCATCTTCCAATGGTGAACATTAAACTTAAAGAAAGCAGTTAATTTATCTGCACCCACTGTTAGAGATGTTTTTACTTTTGAGCTTCATAATGGTTTTAGGAAAAATGTACGAAGGACTTAGGATAGCGAAGGTTGACAAGACTATAATTATTTGTTGCAATATGATAGAGTATTATGACGTCGTTCAGTTCATTTAGGCGACCCTACCTAGTGGGATGAAGGCTTGATTGTTGTTGTATTATTATTTAAAAAGTATATCTATCTATAGCAACTGGCAAGTGACTTGACATCCTATAATAGTATTTATGGAAGTTGACCCATGTATTACAATTTACAACTATGATCTATGTATTTCTAAGTAATTCTAATTTCTAACCTATTCAAAAGTCCATATAATATCATGCATATTAAGTTATTTACATTTCATGGTCATATACTATAATTTCTGACATGAAAAGAGTGTGCAACTTATATATGCAGATGATGTCAATGGGGTGTGGCATGGTACCTATGATGTTTGCTGGAATGCAACCATATATGCCTGCAATGGGAATGGGTATGGGTATGGGTTTGGGTATGGAAATGGGAATGAACAGACAAGTGATGCCATTTCCGAATATGTTAGCCGGTTCGGCTATGCCATCGACAACTCCGCATTTGGGACCGAGGTTTCCTATGCCTCCTTTTCATATGCAGCATGTTCCAGCACCAGATTCATCTCGAATGCAAGCAATGAATCAGACAAATAATAATATGCCAAACTCAGTTGCTATGCCTGTTCCAAATCAGTCATGTATGCCAAACATGACTGATCCTTATCAACAATACCTTGCTCCTCACCAGATGCAATTTCAATTAATGCAGGTACTATCTTCTAAAGTTATTTCTGATTTAAATTTTCTGAGCACTTTGTGAATTAAGTGCTATCATTGTTTCACTTGAGATCACCACTACATAAATTATCATACTTTGGTGCATCTTGTAACACCCTTATGGCATCTTATTCAGAAGGAAAGTTTACTGGTTTACATGGAACATATAAGTGTAAAAATTGATATTTGTGTGTTCATGATACATTATATATTGAAATTCTCCATCACATGCTCTTGACATGGAGGCAAAAGTCTGAAAACTGTAAGGAAAAGTCAAAGTTTTGCCATGTTGCATAGTGTTCCATTTCTTTTCTTTAATTGAGAACAAAGATGTGAATTTCCATTTGTAGAATCAGGCAATGAACCAACTAAATGTTAGCAAGCCAAGTACCAGTCGGGGCCCCGAGAAGCCAGAAAACCATCAGTCAGGTGAGTCGTTTTATCTTATTCTTGTACTAGGTTTCACATCGTGCGTCTCATTCTCTTAAACATATTTAAATACTCGATCAATTAATTGAACTGCACTTGCCTTTAAATCAATATGTACTATATTTTTATCCTTCACATTTTTATGAGTACCTTCAAATTTTTTGCTTGATAATATGGCTATCTTACTATATATTCCAATTTTTTTCTGTATGAAATTCAGGAGAAAAAATGGTTGTTTGATAATTGCAATCAAGGACTCACTATTCAAATGGTGCTTCATATTATTTTATTGCTCTTACCACTAGCTCTCACAGTATATGGTAGTGCATTGAAAACCCTGAATACTTCGTTGCACCAAAAAAGTGTAACCTTCATTAACAGTGTGTGCTTGTGTGCATTGCAGGTTAGGTTTTCCAGAACCTATGCAAAATGAGAGTGAACACTTTTGAAGTTCTCAGTAGCAAGTTAATTTATACAAATGCTAACATAGTAACAATGAAATTATTGTTACCCAGATTCTTATTTTCTTTCTCTCTAGATTTAGATTTATAGCAATATCCCTAAAGTGATTAAGTAAAATGCTTGATGTATGAATGTATCAACTTATGCATCATTTAATAGATTATAATCATAATGTATTTCATAAATTAAGGGTAAACACATTTTATTTTCTCACATTGACAAAATAGTTCTTGATTTACAAGACTTGGTTGGTACTATTCATCCAATTTGTGTCTACAATTTAAGGTAACAAATGAATTTTTAAATAAGTAGTCCTATTTTACCTCTATCACTGTCACACCTTTTATCAACAATTACTGTGTAATGTCAATTAAATTATTGAATTATGTTGTACTTTTTAAAATGAAGAAAAAAAAACAGATTTTCATTATATTCTAATATTAAATTTTCTTAACGTTGACCAATTTATGTAAACAATTCTACATTTTAAATATTGAAAAATCGTTGTTATGAACATTAAATATTCCAAGCATACATTAAACCCATGCAACACACTAGCCTAGTAACTAGTATGAAATATAAGTTACTCTTGTAAATGGTCAAATTATGCATGGAATTAAGTTTTATGCATGTGCTCACTATATGGTCTATGAATTAAATCGTGTTGAAACAAGACAAAGCAAACATATATAGTCAATACGAAATTTAAAGCAAACATATATAGTCAATACGAAATTTAAAGCAAACATATATGTTCTATATGTTAGTGAATTTAGAGCTACTCAACCAGTTTTGGATGGTTCAATACGAAATTGGAAGCCAAATTTATGGGTTATTTGCCCTAAAAATGATTGGTTTAGTCGGACATTGAGTCAAACTTTAATATAGTTAAATAGGTTTCGGGTTTGAGTCTTGTGGATGGAAAAAATATCCGCTGGGAGAGTTAGCCACACGTACCTATGGATGTTCTCAGCTCGGACAGGATTGCCTCCGATGCGATGATACCTATAGGAAACCAAAAAAATAGTCTCCTTTAGCTCGATCTGTCAGTCCATAACCTAATCATACTCGAGCCCAACCAAACTAGGGCAAAATGATTTGTTGTGTAACTCAAAGAGTTTTACTCAATTAAACTAATTTTGTGAACTCTGGATAATTTGTCTAAGTTTGTGTTTGAGTTCCACATCTTATGACCTTCATTTTCATTTTCCTCTTTTTAAGGTGCATCAAAAGCAAAACAAATGTTAAATCAAACCTCGATTAAAAAATATTTAAGCTAAATATAAGCTTATTCATTAATTTAGAAGAAAGTTACACGCGTAATATGTGCATATCTATATAGGGTGAAGGTTAGAGTAGAACTAAGCATAAAGACAAACCTCTTAAGAATTCTTACCCCATTTTGTTAACACGTGGGTAGCTTCATTACCCTAATTAGGGACAAACATGAATATACATACATAAAAAAAATAAGCCGTACTAATTCAAATCACTTAATTGTTAAAATTGCTTACCCTCTTCACTTTAAATAATCAATGAGTTCCAATTATGACTTGCTCTAAATTTCAAACCATCTTTTTTTATCGAGATATATAGGTGAGGTTTGAATCATCAACCCCTTTACTTCAACCTTTTATCCTAACTATCAGTTCATCTTATAATTCTTTTTTTAATTTACTAAGAGTGAGACTCGAACTCACAACCTTCTTCACTTTATTCCTTAAACTCTTCATCTTAACTATTTGACCACTTTATGACTCCTAAACCAAGCCCAAGCCCAACTGCCCAATGATACTTAAAAGTTAAACCTAAAGCATATATGTAAACATATCAAATTTTAAAGTCTCTACAATATTCTCCTATATTCCCGGAACCCCACATTTATAATAAAAAAACATAATTACAATTTAATGGGATGTAGCATTCCGTGTAAATTTTGGCATCCTTCACTATTTAAAGTGCAAATAGTGAACTTTTGTCCTATATGGTAACAAGTAGAAATCCATAAAAATAAGGCAACTAGTTAGGTAATGCAATAGAGGCTTTAATTGAAAGTAGGTGATGTTCATTTATTATACTTAATTGGATCATTAAATTGGGTGTGACTATTACAAGCTGAGGTAGCTACCCTTTAATTTAGTGCCTTCACACGTTGCTGGTATTGAAACTAGTTGTTGCCATCCACATATAGGGTCACCTACTTTTAGTCCTTCATTCAAATGTTCATCAATCCTTTGTTTAATTAGTTTACACTAATTGTTCAAGAATAGGAGATTTTTAAATTTTTAGAGAATTATGTTAATGGAGAAGGGAGAGAGGGTTAGGATGAATGGGGTGGATTATTGTGTAATGTACAAATTATAAAAATAACCCTATTATTAAACCTAATTCAACCAAAATGTGAAGGATAATTTTGTCCAAATGTCTTGGTACATAACTAAAAAATCTCATTATATATATATATATATATATATATATATATGAGAAGGGATCCGTTTACACTCAAGTTAAGTTACACTCAATCTCATCCAGTAATTTTCTTAAATCCAATAGACCGAATGAGTGAAACTTAAAGTTATCTAAAATTCGTATTTTTCTTTCTCATAACTTATTTCACTCACTCATTTGATATGCTGGAATTAGAACAATACAATATATATATACCCATCACCACTTGCATGTACGGGTTATAGATACTACTCTTCATTTCAATTCTATAGACACAAAATAAAATAGTCACTGAAATAGTCAAAAGTAGTATACAATATATGGATTACAATAACGAAAACCCACAAATACATGTTATCTATTTAAACCTTTACTAATTCATATTCATCAATAAACTATCATGATTACATTATTGTCAAGATTTAGAATTTCAAGCTTTTCACAAAATTTGAATAAGGAAGTGTAACCATTACCCATGTGGACTTGATTTTAGAAACAACCTTCATTGAGATAAAACAATTGAACAGTAACGAAATGTAGGTTTATCCTTGTTAACATCTTCATTTTCTTAGCATGAACCATAAATAGATGTATAATCGATAGTGTATGAGTTTTATACTTTATTATTGTTTATTAATCATTCATGTTTTATTATGATTGACTTTTGAATAAAAATACTAATGAACTTGTAGATGATGCACTAAATGTGTATAAATATTTACACTAGCAATATATAGATATTATAGCCTTTCTTAATACCCATTTCTATGACCAAAACTAAGACATGAAAAGAGTGTTATAAATAGTAATAAATATTGTGAACTCCATTGAAGGACCATGAAATAGACATTGACGCATATTTGAGAAATGAGAGGGTGTGGTCACAAGTTTCCCTACAAATGCAAACAACATAGATAATGAAGATGAAAATTGAAAGGAGTAGCACCCATCACAAGGATTCTATATGTATCCATTCATTTAATGAGACCAAGTGATCAATACAAATATTGAACATCAATTAATTGTACATCAAAGTTTTGGATAAAGAAATTTGTTATTTGAGCATGCATGTTCTTCAGAACTAAAAATTTACTAGAAAACATGTTTGCTTTATCATTAATCCATGTATCCACCTTAAGTGATTTTTTTAACCATTTACAATAAAGTGACATGATTGTGGACTTGTGGTACATGGAATGGGGTTAGCAGATGTTACAATTTTTGCATAAATGAGCACAAGTTCTACCAATATAATAAATTATTTGATACTTATAATAGGACCAAATTAATTAATTATATATTTTTTTAAGTAGAGGTGAACATAATCTAACCCTACTTACTCATTTTAGTTGACCTGATCAGATCTCATATATGACCCTATATAGGTGTAACTGTTCAGATGCACTATAATATAGGCCCCATTTTTGTAGCTAATAACACTATTATTTTTTTACTTTATTTTATTAGTATGATTATTTTTATAAATGAAATAGTTGTTTAGTAAAATTTATAATTTTACTTTAGGTTCATTTGGTAATGATAAGAGATAAGATGATTAAAACTAGAACTCATCAAAATTAAAAATTTATAACTTGATATTTTCATGTAAAGTTTTACATAATCTACACACAAAAATTAATTATATTGTAAAACTCCGATACATAAAATGTGAAAACGTAACCACACACTTTTCTTAAATCCTATAAAAAAATTCTATATAATTTTTTTAATAAATTTAGGACTCATATTTTTTCCTACACAAGGCCTCAAATATGTCAGAACCGTTATTGTTTATGGTTGAGTTTCACTTGGTCTATGCCCGGTTCAGATTCAAAAATTAAGCCCGACCAATATTTAGGGTCGGGTAAGGGACAAGCATGGTCCGACCCTGCCCAACTCAGCCAATGTCACTCATTCATTAGTTTGTATGAGTATCTATACAATTGTGTATGATATCTTTTTGATTGAAAGTATCATTGACTCCTAATGTTTCCATCATATATACTCATTAACAATGTATATACATATATTATTTTGTCAAATTAGATATGTATAATAATTAGTAATTTTAGGAAGATTTGATCAAAAGAGGTATGCATTATATTTAATCAAGTTTAAGGACAGGTTCGAGTTCAAAAATTGATCAAGTCGATATTTGAGAACAAATTAGTTTCAAGTATAGGTTCTAGATCAAAACATAACACGTCTAACATTCAGGGCTGGAAAAGGAACAAATCTTACCTGCCTATATTCAACCTTATTTTATTGGTGGATCCGAGTTCAACAAAACAAGCTTGGGCCCACCCATTCTTGATATATATTTTTCTTAAAATGATTAAATGTAAGTATGTTATGCTATATATATTTTTTTAGTCAACTTGTTCCATTTCTTTGTTTTTTTCTCTTAGCTTTGGAACTGCTTTGTTTGTCTTGAACAATCTTTTCAATTAAGTATTGGAGTTCTACATAATATATATACACTGTTTTGACAAAATTCTTCTAGAAAATGATATACTTGGGTAGTGGTACTATCAATGAAGCTTTTTTATTTTTTGTTTATGGTTTACGTTTCTTTGTTGCCCCTCTCACTTGTTGATTATTTTTTTGTTAACTATATATTGATAACTTTTTTATAACAATATATTGATAACTTTACTTAGGACACCATGATTTCCATAGAAGAACCACGCAATAAAAGTACCATAGTAGTAGTTGTGATAAAACTAAGCCAAGACGGAAACGTTACAAGATATATTCTATATGAAAAACACTAGAAAGCTTCCAACACAAATAATACTTGAACAACCTAACACACACTATTTTTATTTAACGAATTAACCAAAAGAAAGAGATCTCACACTTTTTTCCTCACACCATTTTTTTCTACACATACTTTGTAAATCATTGATCACATGTGAATTCATGTTTCTAAGGTAGAAACTTTTTAATCAACGATTATAAAGTAGGTATAAAAAGAAATGTCGAGGAAAACAACCATGACATACTACGATAATTCAAACGAATAAACATGAAGTCATGCATGTGTCGATTCAAGGGAAATGAACAACTCCAGAGCCGCTACCGATGCCGGTCCCAATACCACCACCTAGCCCGGGAGTACCCCCGAGCCCACCAACACCACCAAGCCCAGGAGAGCCTCCGAGCCCACCAAGCCCACCAACACCGCCAAGCCCAGGAGTACCTCCAAGCCCACTAAATCCACCAAGCCCTTGACCACCACCAAGCCCACCACCACCACCAAGTCCACCACCGCCGCCGAACCCACCACCAATTCCGGCACCACCACCTCCAAAAGGTAGTCCATTGTTTCCGATTCCTGAAAAACCACCAAGGCCACCAATAGTGACCACATTCTTCTCATCCTTCAGACCAGCTTCACTAGGCACATTTCTTGCACTTGTAAACACAACCATAGCAAGAAACAACACCATCATACACCATTTAGCCATTATCTCTTAGCAACTACAACTATCTTAAGGTCTTAGTCACTCTCACACACAACACTAGAAGTATGCGCTAGCTAGGTTATTGAACTATCTCTATTTGTCTTACTCTTAGTGATGCTTCATAGTGTTTGGGGAGTGTCCTTTTTAAAGGCTAAGAATTAAACTAGGACAGGTAAGGGGTAGTTGAACATGGTAAATGAAATTTAATGTGTTCTTTCATCTATTTGGTATACCAAATACTGTTAAAAACTAAATTTTGTACAGTAGAGTACGAGTATATATGTATACATGGGATACATAAGGTAAGAACCTCATCTGAATAGCAAAAGACAAAATGCAAATATTATTTCATCAACCTTTTGGTAAGGTACTACTATCTTTTTAAGTGTGTGGCTATATTTTGGGGTGTGTGACTACCGAACAAGTATGTTCCAAGAATCAAACTCTTTACTTTTTGGTCATATTGAGCATCTAGTTGGACTTTACATGATTAAACCAACACCTTGTTGGCAAAGATAAATGTGTATATAAAAGATGAAAAGATGACAAACTAAGAAAAATTTATTTATTGGAAGAGAGAAATTTGTAAGTTGATTATTTGATGAATTTTAGTCACTCTATTTTCGATGTAGATCATTTGTCATAAATGACATATTATTCTTTGTCGTGAGTCATCAGAATGTTATTTTTTTTTAAAAAAAATTCTTTTATTCACATGATAATATGTGATTGATTATTTGAGACAGAGAATATGACACCAATAAAATAGATAATCCCTTTCCCTCCATCTTAGTTGCACCATATCATATCCCTTGATTTTAGTAGCATTTAACACTTATATTTCACATGACTTCTTTTCCCATATCTTGTCTACTTTGGTCCCCCTTGTTTTCTCAAAGTTGAACACAAGCCTTGCAAGCATCCAAAGCTAATGTGTCAACCATCCAAAGCTAATGTGTCACCCATCAAAAGTATCACCTCAATGTTTTGGTATGTTTTATAAAAGTAAGAAGAAAAAAAAAAGGTATAAAATTCACATGCTTCTTCTATGCTGTTTACATATGCCATATGAAATTGGAAGTTGGAACAATTTAATTAAAAATAAAATGACTGTCAGAAATAATAGACAAAAAAAACAAATACTAAAAGAAATAAAACCTAACCTACTTATAAATCCAAATAAGCAAAAAAATAGAAAGAAGCAAAAGCCAACAGAAGGAAAGATAAAAGGTGAAAAACCAAGAAGCACCGCACACAAGCCACAGCTGCATAGAGAAGATTAACAACCTGGCCCAAACCTCCTTAGAAAACAAGCATCAATATAGTGTCTTTAGGAGTTTGTTTATAAGTTAGGTTTTGAAAGGGAATGAAGATAGATATAAGGTTTCGATGTCACCTCATAAGTATAATTCATTCTGAAATCTTTCATTTTTCTTCATTTTCCTATAAAAATTAACTCGCAAATGGACCTAGACAAACTAGTGCTTTATACCCAGTTT
Source organism: Lupinus angustifolius (assembly GCF_001865875.1). NCBI lineage: Eukaryota > Viridiplantae > Streptophyta > Magnoliopsida > Fabales > Fabaceae > Lupinus > Lupinus angustifolius. The sequence continues at coordinate 6,947,589 of NC_032017.1, read as the reverse complement.
AATTATTACAAGCTATCATGTATGTGGGATTACTATGTATATTTGAGGTGAAGATTCATTCTCTAGTATTAGAGAGGAATCTCCCAAGTACCTAAGAGGAACTTTACAAACACCAAAGAAAAATACTTAAAAAAACAAAAGTAAAAAAAGAATTTGTAATCCTTTGAAGAGAATTGTTTTCCACATATTTGATACTATTTTTTTAGTTGTAGACCAAAGTGTAAGTCTAATGCAGTATGTTTTATTTTAATGTTAAATATAGATACTAATTTAAAAAAATGCAATAATTATATCCTTCCGGTGATTGTTATTTCACATTAGAATAGACCGAGTTGGGTCTAATGTCTTTTTTACAAGACAAGAAAAGTGTTTTTATACATTACATATAATCCTCAGAAAGAACTATACTATGTATCACAAATAAATATGTCTATGGTTTTTTGTAAACAATTACTTCTTATAAATAAATCATATATGTTTTTCCCTTTAAACATAGCATATTTACATATAGCAAACATCTGAACAACCTCAAGGAAACTCAACGAGCAAGCGAAAGGGAGCAAAAGCGAAAGGGTTTCATTAAGGTCATACATATATAAGTAGTCCCTCGATTTCAAGAAAAATAGTGCTTTAAACATCAAAAAAATCTGAAGGAGTAATTTTTTTACACTACAAATCATATGTAAGGAACTAATTCCACCGACAAATATAGTTCCCAAAAATCAAACTTTTCCCCATGAATAATGTAACGATATGAGTTATGGATTTGGGTTAACTCTGCTGAATAACCCATCCCCAAAATAAATAACAAGAGACTAAGCATAAAATATAGCATAATAAACTGCTTTAAAGCCTATTTACGGTGCTTAAAAAGGGTGCATAAGACATAATATTTAGAGAAAAAATGAAGGGCAAAAATATTGGAACAAATATTTGGGTCGCTTCCGTCCAACGCAATTCAGCAAACAATAACATAAAAAGCTTATACTGAGAGTATAAAGCAACGTACTTAAACATGGAAATAAAACTAAAATAAGGTGTCTTGGTCAAAAACTATAACCAGGCAATTAAATCCAACAAAAAATGGCATCAAACAAACATAAGTTTTTCATAGATCATGTAAGAAAGGGGAACTAAACTTAGTCCACTTCCTCAATCTTGGGTCCAGGACCACTTGCACCAGAAGGAGCATCATCATAATCAGCTGCACCACCAGCATCTGGACCAGCACCACCCTGGTACATCTTGGCAATGATTGGGTTGCAGATGCTTTCCAGTTCCTTCATCTTGTCCTCAAACTCATCTGCCTCTCCAAGCTGGTTGCTGTCTAGCCATTGAATAGCTTGCTCAATAGCGTCCTCTATCTTCTTCTTGTCATCTGCGGCGAGTTTCTCTCCGATCTTGTCATCCTTGATGGTGTTCCTCATGTTGTATGCATAGTTTTCCAATGCATTCTTGGCCTCCACCTTCTTCTTGTGCTCTTCATCCTCAGACTTGTACTTCTCAGCCTCTTGAACCATCTTCTCAATGTCTTCCTTTGAGAGTCTACCCTTGTCATTGGTGATGGTGATCTTGTTCTTCTGCCCGGTTGTCTTATCCTCGGCAGAGACATTCAAAATACCATTGGCATCGATGTCAAAGCACACAGTGATCTGTGGAACACCTCTGGGAGCAGGAGGAATGCCGGAGAGTTCAAATTTGCCCAACAGATTGTTGTCCCTGGTTCTGGTTCTCTCACCTTCGAAGACCTGGATCAACACACCAGGCTGGTTGTCAGAGTATGTTGAGAACACCTGTTCTTTCTTGGTTGGAATTGTGGTATTCCTGGGGATCAGGACAGTCATCACACCTCCGGCAGTCTCGAGACCAAGAGAGAGAGGGGTGACATCAAGAAGGAGAAGGTCTTGAACCTTCTCATTGCCCTCACCACTCAAGATTGCGGCCTGAACTGCAGCACCATATGCAACAGCCTCATCGGGATTAATGCTCTTGCATAGCTCCTTTCCGTTGAATAAATCCTGGAGAAGTTGTTGAACCTTGGGAATTCTAGTGGAACCACCAACAAGGACAACATCATCAACACTCCTCTTGTCCATCTTAGCATCTCTCAAACACTTCTCAACTGGCTCCATACACTTCCTAAAGAGATCCATGTTCAACTCTTCAAATCTAGCACGGGTGATGGTAGTGTAGAAATCAACTCCCTCATAAAGAGAATCAATTTCAATGGTGGTCTGAGCAGTAGATGACAAAGTCCTCTTTGCTCTCTCACAAGCAGTCCTCAACCTCCTAAGAGCTCTGGGGTTGCCACTGATGTCTTTCTTGTTCTTCCTCTTGAACTCTTGGACGAAGTGGTTCACCATTCTGTTATCAAAATCTTCACCTCCAAGATGGGTGTCTCCGGCTGTGGCCTTCACCTCAAAGATACCCTCCTCAATAGTAAGAAGAGAGACATCAAAGGTACCACCACCAAGATCGAAAATCAAGACATTCTTCTCACCAACACTTGTTGCCTTCTTGTCAAGACCATAAGCGATGGCAGCAGCAGTTGGCTCATTGATAATACGCATGACATTAAGACCAGCAATAACACCAGCATCCTTGGTAGCTTGACGCTGAGAATCATTGAAGTACGCTGGGACAGTGACAACAGCATTCTTCACAGCAGAGCCAAGGAAGGCCTCGGCAATCTCACGCATCTTCATGAGTACCATGGAAGAGATTTCCTCTGCAGCAAATTGCTTGTCTTCACCCTTGTAGTTAACTTGAATCAATGGCTTCTCAGCAGGACCAGAAATGACCTTAAAAGGCCACAATTTAATGTCACTCTGAACAGAGGCATCACTGTATCTACGACCAATCAACCTCTTTGCATCTGAAGAGAAATAAAGCATAATATAAATAAGCCATTTCATAAAACATATCATAAAAATAGACCATGTCATAAATAGCCATCTCCGAGTTTATTTGAGTTGCTCTTAATTGTTCATTAGTTGTTTGAATGACTACTTAGTATTAGTTGATATAACAATTAGTAAGTTATTATATTTGATTGTTAATTAATGGCTCAAGGGATTGAGAGAGCACTTATACGCAAGGAAACGTTAATGCTCATAACATATTAAGAATTTTAAATTCAAAAAATATCCTAAAAATTAAACAAAATTCAATCAACTTGAAGCATAAAACAAACATCAAAACAAATCAATGTTACAAAGAGCCAAGCTGTTAAGTTTGTTATAGAATTATATATGTAAGTCATACTTAACTTATACTGAGAAAATTAAGTGATAATTACAATAAATCTTATAATCCATTATATACAATGTTCAAATAAACTTTTGAAGTATAATCAAACATACTACTAAACTATTTCAACATAAGAAAATGAGTTTATCGAAATTCCTATGCTACACTAGATCTAGAAACAGTCCTAACATGGATTGTATAAATCTAACAATTAATTTATTACAATAAAAAATCACTTACTACAAAATCTACGTATGTTAAGATTGGAGTTAGCTTATTACATATCACATAAGTAATAACCAAAATCTAACTACAATTTTTAAAACAAAAACCTACGTTTACTTCTAATTTAAGCTCAAACCAACAACGCTACTTAACAATCACAATATAACATCAAAATTCATATAAACAAAAACAAGTTCCCTTAACCACAACAACGAAAACGATAATAGATCTATCATAAAACAAAATAAAAGCATCAGATCTAGTATACTAACCGAAAACAGTGTTGATAGGATTCATTGCGACCTGATTCTTAGCAGCATCACCAATAAGACGTTCAGAATCAGTGAATCCAACGTAAGACGGCGTCGTTCTGTTCCCTTGATCATTTGCAATGATTTCAACACGATCATGTTGCCATACACCAACACATGAGTACGTAGTTCCGAGATCGATTCCGATCGCAGGACCTTCTCCTTTACCGGCCATGGATTTCGCTACTTGCTGCGTCGGCGAATGAGAGAAGAGCGAAGAGCAAAGAACGAAGAGCGAAGAATGAAGAAGTTTCTGAGATTGAGAGAAGAAAGGAAGAGAATATATATATAGTTAGGGTTTGGGTGGTTTCTCTAGAATGTTCTATGAGAATGAGTAAGAGCCGTTGGATTTGGAGATGTGAATGTTTCAAAAGTGTGGCCACGTGGCGGGTTTTGGATCTGAATGTTGATTGGTTATGTTCTTACATGGAATTGACCTATAGTTTGTTGAGTTGCATCTGAATGTTTCATGAGTGAATTAAATTAGAACATTTGAAATCAACTATTGGATCTTACTTAAAGGTCAAAAATCTATTACCTATATAATAAAAAAAACTCCCTCATGACATGTGTCAATTTCTCAAGTCCTCACATGTGTCAACCTCTCACATCAAAACTCATGACATGTGTCAACCTCTCATCAAAACTCATGACATGTGTCAACCTCTCATCAAAACTCATGACATGTGTCAACCTCTCATCAAAACTCATGACATGTGTCAACCTCTCATCAAAACTCATGACATGTGTCAACCTCTCATCAAAACTAAAGGTCTCTCAGAACATGTGTCAATCTCTCAATCAATACTTTCCCTCCAAAACATGTCAATCTTCCATTTTTTTTAATTGTACAATTTAATTTTAATGATTAAACAAAAAAAGCTCACTCATGACATGTGTCAATCTTTCAAACCCTCATGATATGTGTCAACCTCAGCAAAACTCATGACATGTGTCAACCTCTTATCAAAACTAAAGATCCATCGTGACATGTGTCAATCTCTCAAGCCCTCATGACATGTGTCAACCTCTCATAAAAAATAAAGGTCCCTCATGACATGTGTCAATTTCTCAATCAAAACTTTCCCTCCAAAACATGTCAATCTTCCATTTTTGTTCATTGTACAATTTAATTCTAATAATTAATGAGCTTTATTTGTTTTCTATTCTATAAAAAAATTACATCTCACAATAAAGAGGATTGAATCCATTTTCACATGTGAATTACTTCTCCACCATTATCATTTCATATCTCCCTATTTTTTCTCCCTCTCATTTCATATTTCTCTCTTCTTCTCCCACATGTCTACAATCCAATGTTTTATTCGTCAAACTTCATTTCGTTAAAATTAATATGATGGTTTATGTATCCTGGTACTAAGTCTTCATCATTGTAATTTGTTCTTATTTTATAAATTTGTTGTTGAAAGTATATTTTTATTGATTTTTTTATTCATTAACTTCATCATTGTTCTTATTTTATAAATATGTTATTTAAAGTGTATTTTTATCGAGCAAGATGTTAAACCAGAAGAGGTCTCATATTAAGTTTATCTGATTTAAACAATTAAATCGTATGCTCTGACCGTATGATTTTATATATAACTAATATTTTTAACAATATGAATGCAGTGGTAACATATATGGTTTTAGCCATGCGAATGTAAGCAACAAACATATTCTTAATCATAAATGAACATGTAATATGTGTTATTAATCATGCGGCAAAAAATGTCGTCCCGCTCATTTGCACGAGTAACTTGCTAGTTAAAAAAAAGAAATTAATGATATGATTAATAACTAATTTTAATTTTAGACATATAAATAAAGTTGTAAGTTCTAAATTTGTTATTCCCACTTGATTTATTTTCATATTTAATATATATAATATAAATAAATTTTATACATTGTTATTATATCATTCAATAATATTAACGTTATTTTTGTTCAAGATAAATGATAATTAACATATGAATAACATGTTAATCAGGTAAAAAATTATTATGTTGTTAATATATATATTTAAATCCTTATATTTTATGTTTAAATAATAAAATTATTAATATTTTATGAAATTATTTTTTTGGGTTGATTTTAAGTTTTTGTCTACATGATGTTTAAATTTTTTTTTGGAAGGGAAAATATTTAAAGTAACTTTCTATACAATTTTAAAATCTCAAAATATGAATGAAACAAATAAGGGATGAAATTTGTTTTACATTTTTTTCTAAGTTATAGATAAAAAATACAAAATTTAATATCATGCATTATTAGTGTAAATATTTTTATATAATTAATATATTATTTATTATTCATATATATTTTTAATTAATAATAAATAGTTATTAACAACAAATAATGCATGATATTGTAAAATATGTTTTCTAAAATAGCAGTTTATGCAATTGAATCTCGAGAGCAACAAGTCGTTAGTATAATAATATAAGGCTCGTTAGATCTCTAGGATTATCAAAACGTCAAAGTTTTGATTTCTGTGAGCGACACTTATTGGGAGGGACAACAACATATCCCAAAAGGGATTAGTTCATTACCATAATGTGATGGGATACTTTGAGTAGTACCAAAAAATTAAATCTGAGATTTGTGAGTCCTATTCCAATCTTCATAATGGGTTTGGGCTAGCAAGACATCACCTAGATTTGGTCCACCATGTTCTCCTCAATAAAAGTGGGCTTCTTATACTCAATTCAATTTTATAAACAATTTGCAAAATTATAGTTAAGCGAGTCAACAATTTTTTTAGATTTGTTTGAACAACAAGTAAATATTTGTTAGAAGCTTATAGTATACTATTAGTGGGAGAATGCAAGTTTTTAGGTTAGTTATAGAAAAGCTACTTCAATTCTTTAATTAGCTTCCTAAACCCCCATTAGGTGGAGTTGAGAGTTGTAAAATAATATATATATTTTGATTTTTATCCTTTAATTTATATTACACAACAAATTTTAACTCCACCCAAGTACTGCATTATAAGCAGTGTTGTAACAACCAGTTTGTATTGGCCGGTTCAATCGGCAAACCAGTCAATTGGTCCATATACTCGTATGGTACAATAATTATATCGGTCATGCAATCATACCAATCAAAACTGGCCAAAATCAGTCATACTGGCCGATTTTCAATTGTATCATATCAGTCATACGACCGATTTTTATTTAAAATTAATTTTTTTAATGAAAATAGAAAAAATTATTGGTTTTTCAACATTAACGTTAATATATTATGTATGTATATTTAATTTTTCCAGTATATAATTTAATTAGTGAAGTACCGATTAAACTGCTATACCAATACCCTAAATAGTTTAATGACTGGTATGATATTAATAACAATAATTATAAGTTATTTTTAGACATTTCAACAAATTTCTCTAAGACTAAAATATATGTTACAAGTTATATGTAACTATGATATAAGAATAATCTTATTACTTACACGTGATATTTTGTCTTATAATTGTATATTAACCTTAAATTTCTATTATTCTACTCTTTTAGTTTTTTGTACTACTAAAGATACATTTTTATCCTTTTGGGTAAGGAATTAATCTTTTTTGGTGTTTGTGGATGCCCCCAACAAGTGTCACTCTCAGAAATCAATATCTTGACATTTTGGTCATCATATGGATCTATTGTGATCTTATACCACTAGATTAATATCTTGTTGATACTCTATTATCTTATTTTATTAATTCGTTTCTTAACATCATCATCGTTCATGATCACCAAATGGCATTCCGAGAAGTCACTTGAGTGGAATGATTATCTCGCCAGTTATGAATAGGATGTCTTTTTCATGAATGGTTGCTATATACATATATGATGGGTTAAAAGTGGATACCTCACTTACCTAGGCCCCAAAAATGTTATCACGAGATGAGTATCATAAAGTTCATTCTCAACTATAAATTATTATTACGAGTACTTATTATATATATTTTTTACGAGTACATATGAGCCAATATTTTTTTGTCATTTCTAAAGGGAAGGAATAAAGGTTTGTTAAGGGTTAATGCAAAGTGAAGCCCTTGTATTTATGGGGTGATGATTAGCCCAGTCTACGAAACTGGGCCTAGTGAATGTACACTAGATTAGTTCATATATCCGAAAAAGATAATGCACCATTTGCCCCAAAATATATATATTTAATCTCATGCCCATGCAACTTTCTGCCCCAATCTATTTCACCCTGTAATATTTCTTTCCCTTACGATAAATGATTTAATATGTATATATTGACATCGTAAGTATTTTTTACATTATCAATAAGTCATTTGTCATTGATTTATTAACCACCATTGACTCACAAATAAAAATAATACAAATCAATAGTAGATGATATGCTAACAATATAAAAAACTTTATATTGACAGTATACAGATTTTAAACTCTACGATAAAAGTCCCAATGCACACAAAAAATTATGCTATCACCAACCTTATTCGCCACTCTCCTTTTTTAATTTCTTATAGATGGAAACTTGGTGATATAGAGATGAAAGTAAATCCAACTTTCCTAACATTGAATAACACTTTCATGCATAGGCGAATGGATAAAAGGAGTTAATATATTAAGTGTTAGTATGTGAAAACACAATTAATAAGGTGTTGGTCTATTAGTATAAATTAAGACTCGTCAATTCTCAAGTAGACCAAAATTTTAATAATTCGATTTATGGAAGCGACACTTGTTCAGAGGGATAACTACTCACCCAAAAAGGATTAGATCATTACTCATATATAGGGTGAGGGGATAAAAGAAACTAGATTATCAATGATGATAGAAGCAATGTGTAATTAAAATTGCTAAGAAGAAAACCTTCTAACAAAAAAACCAAAGAAAAAGGTTTATCTGACAATTAAACTCAAAACTATGTAAATAGGACAAGTTAGTTAAGGTGAAAGGTTAGGTATACGTGGGAATTATTTGAGTTATATAAGGTATATACGTTTTTGTATGTATAAAAAACTATGTAAATAACACCAATCAAATCAAAATCAAAGTGATTTACCAATTAGATGTTAGTCTCGTAGTGTAAAATTTCACAAGATCTTCAGGATGACCAAAAGGTCAATGTTTCGATTCACGTGAGCGATATTTATTGGGAATGAAAGTTACACACTCTAAAAATTTAATTCCTCAACCAAAAAGGTGATAAAATAATATCTTTGATAGTAAAAAAAAATCATTGTAATTTGCTTCTCTTTATGGTCTCGGATGGAACCCCATACCCTAGGTAAGAGGGAGCTTTATGCACCATTGATAATTTAGTGATAGATAAATGTGGGTCATGTGTATTCATTCTAAGTGCATAGAACGATTTGATATAACACAAATAATGAGTCAAGAGATATTGGAACATTATCATAGTTGTCCCACATGATTTTTTGTCCATGCAATTCTCTGTTAGAGGGAAGTTTGTGGATGGTGTAGGAATGGAGGTTTAATTTATGATCTAGTTACATAGTCTATGCATTAAGTGTTTTCATGTGTGTCATTTTCAGAATAAGATTCTTGGTAACAAAATTTCAATTTGAGTTTGTATATAGTAACCTTTTAAACCCTTTTCCTTTACATGTAGACACTTGAAAGTTTTTCTCGATAAGATTTCATTACCTTATATGTAAATCGAAATTGTGTTGTGCATCCAAAATAATCCTAAAAAGATATAATCACATGTGGATACTTGATATGTCTCTCATTGCTCATCCTAAAAATATGACTATTAGGATTGGCAAGTTTGAATTTTTGTCATATCTAGAGATTTATTAGGTTTTTTTATCAGCAAATGTTAGTATATTAGTATTTATCGTAATTGCGATTTGAAATCTCAACCTCCTTCTTTCCAACTTTTCACCTTACTATCATATCACTTTATAACTACTTCCAATAGAGCCTTATATTATTAAACCAATGACTTGTTGGTAGGAAGATGCATTAAACTTATTAGTGCATTGGGAACATTTGAGTTCTTAATTTTTATAAAGTATAAGTGTAGAAAATAACAAAATGGTACATACAAATCTTAGGGTCATCAATTTTTGTGGGTTTGTGACCATGTGTTTCCAGATTATTCTACACATAGGGTACATGTACAATTTGTAGAAAAAGGGGTTTCAGACTTATTCCACATTCTATTGTTAGTTGTTACCCTATTATGTGTCAAACCATGTAATAAATATTATGGGCAATTCAAGTAAATCCAACATATAAAATATCTCAGTTAAAAAAAAAGATAAACAAACAATTCAGCACATGTATAGACAAATAGGCTTAACTAGATTTTTCGAGACCACTTATTGTGTTGCTTTCAAAACTAGGAATATATAAAAAAAATTATTTTAGGATCTCATCTTAATTCAACTTATATAATTATCAATTTGGTAAAGAATGTAAAAAATAAGGATAAAATGTGGGAATGAGTGTAAGAGTTTATAAGTGGAAAAGACCTATTGAATTATTGTCTTAATGTTTTAGTTTAAGACGTGGTGTCTGACTTGTGACTCTACAGTCTTCCTATACCCGGTAAAAATAAACTCCCCGGTGGTTGGAGCTCATCCGATTGGAGTCTGGTCCAACAAATGGTATAAGAGATTGTTGAGGTTATTGAAGTGTGAAGTCTCACATTGGATATGCGGGGAGGAGAGAAAGAGTTTATAAGTGGAAAAGACTGACTTAAGATTTTGGTTCAAGACGTAGCTCACTTATAACTCTACACTCTTCCCATACAATTTTTTTTGACACATTTGTTTTAGGATATTTCCCAAAATACTTAATTCTTATGACATGTAGGTGTAGCATGCTCTCGTTAGGAGAAAAATGTTCTCATTATATTGAAGATATTGTTGGCAAAATTGTATATGAGGGCTTGATGATTATAATTGATACATTTATATGTTATTATTATTAGAGGGAAATTATCATTTCAAATTATTATAAGACAAGACTTTGATATTTAGAGGAAAATGACATTTAAATATATTCCAAAACTATTTAATGTGTATGACAAGTGGCATGCTATTGCTATGAGAAAAATGTTCTCAGTGATGATATCGTTTGCAAAATTGCTACAAGCACTTGATTACAAGATCTTGATACTTAGAATAAAAATTGACATTGAAATATTTTTGTAAAGTACTTAGAATGACACATGTCATTCTTTTGTGATAAGAGAAATGTTCTCCTTGAAGATACAGTTGGCAAAATTGTATAAAGTGTTGATATTTAATAAGCTCTAATTGATGTAATCCTATCTTCATGCACACCTAATAACCACATATAATCTAATGGTATAGAGATTTTCTTACTTTTTTGGTCCAAATCCTAGAAAGTTAATTCATTATTTTATCTCTTGGCAAATCATCCACTAAATCCCAAGGTTGAGAGTTTGATTCTTAGGAGTAACACTTGTTAGAAGGGTCAATCACGAATCTCGAAATGTATAATTAGTTACTCACCAAAAAAAACGATAAGATACTCTTGATCATACCAATTGAAATCTAGACATCTTTATATAAGTATTTATTTCCATGGATGGTGATAATACAACATTTTTGTCTCTATACAATACCACAAATTAAGTGTTTAATTAGGATGGTAGCTTTCATTATTTTAGCATGATTTATGATAAAGGTAATTTGAAGAAGTGGAAAACCAAAATGTATATAATCAAAAGCAACAAAACCATAAGTAAATGAAAATCATGGCACCTCATATAATCAAAGATTGGTAATATTGCAGCCAGCACAAATCTTATTATGTAAATATCGATACAACTTTGTTGAAATCATAACATAAAAATTGAAAAATATGTAATAATTTGCCCATCAAGTGAAACAAACAAGAGAATTCTAGATAGAAAATTTCTCCTTTTATTTATGAGCATTGAGCAATATATGCATGACAAGGAAAATGAGATATACAATATAATTACATAATTATAGATTTATATGTAATGAAATATTTATATATACTTATCAATCATGTATAATATTATTTGATCCTATTAATCTGTTTAACTTATTAAACCTAATATATGATCATTTCTGATTTGTTATTCAACTTAATTCAATAACTTAATTGTAAACAATTGTGTAAATAATTATTCTCTGTAGACTCACTATCATGAGTCAATTCTAAAACAGATTTTATGTCCCTTTGAGTATAAGAACTACCTTACTCCACTAAAAGAACCAACATACTATGCAAAAAAAGTGTCAAGTAAAAAGTATCAACATTTACAATATAATGTTTAAAGATATGTTAAGAAGTGTTGAAAACATACGTTTTAATTTAAGAAAATTTAAAAATTAATTTTGTGTTTACTATTTCCAGAAAGCTTAACTTAAAATTTTAAAATTGACTTACTCAATTTATATATATATTTTGAATAATATCCTTAGGATACTTGTCAGCCTAACACATATTTAAATTATATCTCATATATTGAAAAGTTTCCTCAAATGCAAATGAGCTTGATGTGTGAGTTGAATTTTATTTAGGGTTGAAACTTTGATTCTTAAAGTCATTATTTTGAAAGGATTTTATATGCAATTACCTAGTCATACAACTATAAATTTCTAGCTACAATCTCACCCAACTTAACAAGTATAACCTCCACCAAAACAATCATGCTCACACTCATAAGTTACAACATCAATATAAGTGTCATTATGAAGTAGCAGTAAGTAGTAGAAAACTACACCAAGTGACACTTTTATCTTTTTATAAATAATGAAATAATATTTTTGGCATTGAAAAAAAAAAGATTTTTTCTGGAAAGAGTCATGACTCATCATTATAAGGATAAAAACAAAATATATCTCCAAAAGTATTTTCAAGAAAGTATTGGATAGTCTTTGCTCTCTTTCGGACTATTTGGTCAATTTAAATGCAATTACATGTCTCAATAATGTTTTATTCTCTATCTTGAACCAATCAGATATTACTACATAAATAAAATAATTTTTTATATTACTTATTAAAATCTGACTGATCCGAGACAGAGAATGAAACACGGAGAAAAGTGATCTATTTCCATGCAATTGATGGACACTCTTTCTCATCCAAGTAAGTGAGGCATGCTATTTATTAGAAAACTCAAACGTGCCTATCTCCTCTTATCAACCACACACTCTCCTACTCCTTGCACTTGCATAATAATACAATTATACAAAACCCCTTAGTATTTAAATTAAACCCAATCATTTCCAAGTCCTAAGTCACACTCTTTCTTATGCATCAAATTATTACACTTCCTATTATGTCAAAAACAACAACAATTGCTAACACAAGAAGAGAGATATGGCTAACTCGTTTAGGCTCAGCACTAAGAACAACCCTAGCATGCACCATAGTTGGTTGCACCTCACTATATGCCCCTGAACCCTTAAGACACTACCTTAAATTCCCAGCTTTTTCTTATGTTACAACAATCTTAATAGTCTCAGATGCAACACTTGGTGACACATTAAGAGGTTGTTGGCATGTCCTAATTGCAACCCTACAAGTCATGATCCTATCATTACTTACCCTTCATGTTATAGGACCTGAGCACTTCACTAGTCGAGTGGCCGCGCTGGCCGTGGCGGTTTGCTCGTTCGTGGTGGCGCTGCCCGAATCGACACATTTGATGACTAAGAGGATTGCATTTGGACAACTTGTGATTGTTTTTGTGAGCACTGTGATACATGGTGCACAAATAGGAGTGGTTATGCATCCAATTCAAGTTGCATCATCAACAACACTTGGAGCTATTGCTTCTGTTTTGGCCATGTTGTTTCCATATCCTAGACTTGCTTATTATGAGGTAACTTTTTTTGTTCTTATATTTTACTTGAAATCATGCTAGATATAATTTGAATTTAGAAAAATGTTATGATCATTATTAAGTTAGATATATATGTCAAATGCATAATAGATCACACAAATCATGAGTATAGACATCACAAATAATTGTTCATCATATTAATTAATAGAAGAAGAAGAAAACAAATTTTTATTATGAAATTAAATATATCACCTCTTAATATATAAAAAATATACAACTTTCATGAACATATATATACATACAATAGAACAATCGATTAGGTATCACAATTTTTTTAGTGAAATTTTCCTATGTTATGCATGCAAATTACTAACTGGCAAAAATATTCACATGTGAAAAAAAACAATTTTAGATATACTAAACATAGGCAATTCTACAAGTGTTCAAAACTGTTTATTCACACTTTTTGCTAAATAATAAACACAATTTTAGTTTTTAATTGGAAAAATCATGATTATTTTAAAAAATGTGAAAAAGTAGTTGAGAATGTGAGTAGTACCATAAAAATAAGAACATGAATCATCTCCATTAATATTTATTTATTCTCATATTTTTAATAACAAAAAAATGTAATTTCATAATAAATAAAATGATTTAAATGTCACTGCATGTTGTCTTTTGTTTGTTATCATATATTACATATCTTTCTAATAACGAAGAGGATCCTTACTCCATAAATAAAACTAATTTGAAAATTTCAAATAGAATGAGTAGTTTTTGGAGTCATGTTTGGTTCTTGACATAATAAATAAATAAATTCTTAAAGCAGTTTCCAACAATATATGAGAAAATCAACAATCTTGTCTCCATGTGCATGTTTGCACATGTATTTGTGAAAGAGAAAGGATAATTTGGCTGAGCATAGGCTAGTAGCATTTGATAGGTTGATGAACAAAATAGAATACTGAAAATATCTTTGACACTAATTGCATATTTAACAATATGGAGAAGAATCTTAATATTATTGGCAAATTTATGATTTTTTTTTAGAAATCAACAACCAAATTTGATAATTAATTTTCTTTTGTTTTTTAACCATCCATCAAATATTATCTGGCAACAATTTTGTGAACTAAATTCCTGAAATCAAGTCATCTTAAGACTGTAGTAGGAATACCAAAATATACTTGTAAGTGGCTGCATATCTTAGCATATGCTTAGCAGCAACCATTTAAGATGTAATATGTAGCATTGAGGCACATATGATATCCCATAAAGTGTCACTCAATGTCCCATCAGCTATAGTTAGTCGAAAAAATGTATTTAAGATAGAAATTTAATCATTAAGTATTTTTCTAATCAATCACAGCCGATGATACATAGAGTGACACACTTTGTATGACAAAAGATATGCTCTCGGAAATGATAGCATGAGAACTACAATGTAGTTCCAGAGTGCGATTAGAATTATGGTTGCAATACAATTGTAGAAACACTCGAACAATATTACGTGGAGAGTCTCAAAACCGCAATATTATGACAAATAAGATTAAAAGTGCAAATTGTTGTAATTATTGAATTCATTCATCAAAGTGGACTAAAAACTAAAACAATTTGCATTTTCTCTTACTTTCAGACAAGGAAGTTCTACAGATTATACAATGAGAATGCTTCTGAGAGGTTAAATTGCAATTTAGAGGCCATAACTGCTTCAGACAACTCAACTTCTGTTGGTTTATCCACTCAAGCCAAATCCCTCACCACAGTAGGAGCCAAACTTCTCCAGAGTATCAGAAGTAACATGGTAAGCAAATAAAAACTTAAAACATTGCTTTCAACACCCCTAAGGTTATGTCGATCTCCCCTAAGGTTTTACTTAATTACACTCGGCACCTCTTTTGCTTCAAAAAGCAACACTTGGTGAGGTCAGTGAAATTACACTTACCATCTCTGTCAGAGAGGTAAGTGTAATAGTATCTAAAATCTCGGGAGAGGTAAGTGTAACTTTAGAAACAAGAGATGTATTTTTTGGTACTACCAAGGTATCCCCTCACCCTTTTTGGGTAAGGAGTTAATCCCTTTTGGGGTGCATGACTGCCTTCTCAACAAGTGTCGCTCTCAGGAATCAAATTTTTGACCTTTTGGTCATCCTGAGGATCTAGCGGGACTTTACACTACTTGACCAACACCTTGTTGGTAAACAAGAGATGTATTGAATATAATCAAATAGAACCTAAAGGGAGATCACTATAATTTCCCTTTTTTGTGGTATATATGATGAGCTAAATATTTTGTCTTTGGTTTTTTAAACAAACAGATTGGTATGCAATGGGAAAGTCCTCTAAGAAGAATTTTCAATCCCCATAGCATTGATCTAGAAGAAAAACTACAAGACTTGGAGATACCAATAAGAGGGATGAACATTGCTCTATCAAGTTGCACTTCTTTTTCAGTTGGTGTCATTGATGAAGAGCTCAGAGGTGTTTTGCTCAATTGTAGAGAAAAATTAAGCCAAAAACTAGATCAGAAATCTAAGTGCTTTGCGCCGTCTGATGCAACAACAATTGCAGAGAGCAAGAAAGAAATTTTGAACAAAAACCTTACCATAGCCTATAAAGATCTCCCAACCTCTTTCTTTTTATACTGTTTACAGCTTCTCCTGGATGAGTTGCCCATTGCAAAGAAAACTGATCACATGGTTGAAAAAACTCGGAAAACCAGAAAGATCAGAGAGTTTGTTTTAAACTTCATGCCCAGCAACCACAACTTGGCTTTTGCATTCAAGTGCTCGCTTTCGTTAGGTCTTGCTGTGTTGTTTGGTTTAATGTACAACAAGGAAAAAGGATATTGGTCAGGACTGACAATTGCCATCAGTTTCGTGACTGGACGGCAACCAATATTCTCAGTTGCGAATGCGCGAGGGCAAGGGACAGCAATGGGATCGATCTATGGGATCCTCTGTTGCTTCATTTTGCAAAGATTTGGAGATTTAAAGTTCTTGTCTCTTCTACCATGGATTGTTTTCTGTTCTTTTCTAAGGCATAGTAGAATGTATGGACAAGCTGGTGGAATTTCAGCAGTAATAGGGGCCTTATTAATCCTTGGTAGGAAACACTACGGCCCTCCAACTGAGTTTGCAGTTGCTAGAATCACAGAAGCCACAATAGGACTCATTTGCTTCATAATGGTAGAGATTCTTTCACGGCCCTCGAGAGCTTCAACTCTAGTAAAATATGAACTTTCTCAGAGCTTGAGGACACTTCAAGATTGCATTGGTGGGATTCCAACAACTATACCTAGCCAAAGAGATATGCCATCTTCAAGTTCTCAAGCATTGAGAGACGGACATACGAAGCTGAAATCCCTTGTGTATCGATTAGAAGAGTTTGCAGCAGAAGCAGAGTCGGAGCCTAATTTCTGGTTCGTGCCATTTCATAGTGCCTGCCACAGTAAGATGCTGGAATCTTTATCAAGGATGTTAGACATTTTACTTTTTGTGGCATACTCAATGGAACAGGTCACAAGATTGTCGCAGAAAGAAGGAGTATGCGGGGTGGACTTCCAAGATCGAGTGAAGGAGAATATAGACCTTTTCAAGAACAGAGTTGGCAACACGCTGAAATGCCTCGAAGAGATAATCAGGATGAAGTCCCTTCGGAAACTTGAAAATGATTTGAAGAATAAAAATCTTCCTTGTGACATCGAATCCGGAGAATATCCCAATGCAGATGCATATAGGACATTGAGTGGGAATGAAGAGGTTGATAGCATTACAGGGTCTTTCCGCAAACTTCTGGAGGAGATGGCTAATAAAACTCATACCAGCAAAGATGAGGAGATGCTTAAAGGCCAACTGCTTTTTCATTACAGTTGCCTCGGATTCTGCACCAATAGCTTGATGAGAGAAACATTAAAGATTGAAAGTGAAGCAAAAGAACTACTTATATGGGAGAATGCCTCAACTGAAGTAAACTTGAAACAAATTTATTGTAAGATCAGCAGCCTACGTTCGGAGTAATTCTAGGATCATGACTCTGAAGTCACTTTAAGAAGCAACTTGAACATACCATTAACCAATACTATGTAAATGATATCTAGTTTTATGTAGAATCAACTAATTGGGGAAAAACAAGGGATTCAGCTCCAATAACTGATTTTTGTAGCATCTAATAATAAAATCCAATAATTGATGTAGCACCAACCAGGTTTTGAGTATTGAATAGAGAAATTAACTAATTCTTCAAGGAACACTGGGCAGCATCCATGGCAAACATATCTCATATTGCTAAGCAAGGAATATAAAACGACTGAAATATTTATGTAATTTTTACATATATGAAACACATTCTAGAGAATAAAAGTGTATAAAAAGAAAACAAGCACATATCGAATGAGACATGGAACTGGAATATATTGCAAGTGAATTAGGGGGAAATTTTACTTCGAAGTTTGAAACTCCAAAGAAAATAGATATAATACTATATCACTCATGGTATGATTGCACCAAAATTAAATACGGTATATAGCACACACATCTAGCAAACGCCTCTAACCATACAATAAGTTTAAGATTTTCATTATTTTTTAATAGAAGTTCCTAAACCACAACACATAGCTTTTGGAAGCACAAATAACTATATGTTATGAACCTGCAATATTTATGAAAGTTTCACCATTAAGCAATCATTCATATTCCAAAACTGAAGCTCTATGTTTCAACTTGATTACCATTGCTAAAACAACTCAGTCTACAATATGAAAATTACATCTTCGACTTCAAAGCATTCCTAGTTTCCTTCATATTTCGGGTCAGCCACGACAAAATGGTATGCTATGACCAGTACAAAGATGAAGATGCCAAGAAAGTTGGCAAAGAAACCCAGATCTTGATCATCAATCATCTGCAAAATCATAGTCAACAAAATTAAAATATGTCAGTAGTCATACCTTGGTTTGAGAAATAAAAAAATTGATTTTTTATTCTTGTCAGATCGTTTTAGTGGAAGTTACATTCACATTTGCTGAACATCTCAATTTATAACATTAACATCACAACTAGGATCCCTCCAAATTTGTTCCTTTTTTCCAATCCGATGTTCAATCCTTGTAACTTAAAATCAAAATCAACAAATTCAGGGGCATTAGGAAGAGCTTATGAGAATAACTTACTTCAACAAGTTTACTAGTGAAGCTTTGTGAAAATAGCTTATGACCTTCCTGTAAGCTCTTTTTAGCTTATTTCGATTAGCTTACCTTCAAGGTTTATGAAAAAAAAGTTCTTGTAGCTTATTTCATAGAAGATTGTTGAAAAAGCACTTAATTGAACTTTTTACCCGAAAATGCCCCAACACATGTCAGTGGTAACTCAGTACTTTGGTTTGTGATAAATCACATAATGGATTATTTGTTCTTCTTAGATGTTTTAATATAAGCTACAATTTCATTTGTACAACAACTCAATCTACAACATTTACATCCCAAATACAATTTATCACAACTCCTTCCAGATTTCGATTCTTTTTTTAATGCAATATTCAACAACCCTTATAGTAGAAAATAGATCCTTCACAAAAAAGTAACTGGTCGCTTCAATTTAATTTCCATTTAAAAATAATATCAAACAATGAACAGAAACCGACAAAATATTGCTCTAGTGGTGTAAGACTCTGTTAGATCACGGAATGAATAAAAGGTGAAGGGTTCGAGATTACTGAGAGCGTCACTTGTTGGGAATGATGCAGCCAGAAGGAATTAGTTTCTTACCGAAAATGTGAGGGAACCATAGGTAATACAAAAAAACAATAAACAGAAACAAAAACCCAGATCTACAAATTGATAATGAATCATAAGCAATATCGATAAAACAAAAGCAACATTCATCAAAATGAAAACTCAACCATAATTGATATATGAAACTTGTGATATTAAGGAAAATGAAATAAAAAGAATAAATCAATTAAATTAATAAAAAATGAAAAAATGAAGGAGCGATCTCATGAAAGAGAATGTGAATAAAAGAGATGGATCAAAAAACGAAATGAAGAATAGTTACCTTCGTTTTCGTGCTTCTTCGATCTCGCTGTGTATTCAAATGAAGAACTAAAGTGTGTGGATCTATATGGATTTTCTCTTAAGATATACTTTGATATTTAATTTGTGAGAGAATCAATTTTATTTTGTATTAAGTGATAATAACTCTATAAAGTCATATGTTTTTGTTTCATATTTTTATGCATATTAAAGTATTAAATAAAAAAGATTGTTTTTTATCGCTCTATTTACAATTAAACAGATGCACATGCAATTAGACGGAATATAGTTATGTTTATTCCTTACATAACCCTAATTTTTTAACCTAAATCAGACATAAACCAGACGAACACAATCAAGTCAAATTGGGTGAACAATTAGAGTTGGGTCATACTTATCCATAATTGAATTCATCAGTGTTCTAGTTTTATGTTCAAAAGTAAAACAAATGAATTCTAAATAATACATCACATACTAAAGATGTGGTTTCGTGGTGTAGTTGGTTATCACGTCAGTCTAACACACTGAAGGTCTCCGGTTCAAACCCGGGCGAAGCCATTTGTTTATTTTTCTTTTAAATGGTTATTTGTGCTGAGACCATGAACTTTTAATTATATTAATGTTCATTCTAAGGCTTTCTTTTTATATGGATTTATATATTATATGTAGTATCAACCTAAGTTATGATGAAAGGATAATACTTGATTTTTGCTAAGTGATACTTAAATAAAATAGCTATATTTATTTTACTGTTCCCCCAACTATTACGTTTAGAATCAATTGATTTATTGAAATTAATCGATTCCTTCATCTTGAAGTTAATTAGCTCCAAATCACATACATAAATATGAATATGATGTTGGAGAAATTCCTTCTCCATCCGAAATCCATATAGTCAATGCGGAAGTCCTTATGACCATGGCTTTGTTCCCACAACCTAATGTGTATGCCCATACATACACCCGAATGGAACATCCATGGTCCAGACCGAAGAAACCCCAAATGAGTTCATGGTGAAGAAGAAGAACATACCTTGTTGAGCCATTTCCGGAATCTCGAAGGTATGAGGGTGAGATGATCTTCCAGATGATAGAGCGCCGAATGGTTTTCCTTTAGTTCTCTCTAGAGGGGAATGAGAGAATACCTTAGTTTCTGAAAAGTGTTGTG
>NC_032017.1:6875672-6926718 GCF_001865875.1 Lupinus angustifolius | reverse complement strand
CAGATGATAGAGCGCTGAATGGTTTTCCTTTAGTTCTCTCTAGAGGGGAATGAGAGAATACCTTAGTTTCTGAAAAGTGTTGCTTTGAGGTTAGTTGGAGGAGGCTTATCCTTATGCCTTATAAGCCCTTATGGATGAGTGGATAGTGTTATCCTATCCTGGATAACACTATTCTCATCCTACCTTATTCTCCTCCACCTTTACACTTGAAAACCTGTTGCTCTACAAATGGGGACCATAACCCATAAAAGTAACCCCGTAGTGGTTACTACTTTAGTTGCAATAATTTTGATTCAGTCCCTTCATCAAATCAGAAATTGCCTGAAGGTATCTACACTTATTATTATTTCATGACACATATGCCCTTAGCCACCAAATTAATTACTTAAGATCATTTTATATTTTGGCTAATTACATAATGGCCATAACACAATTATAGAATTATATTTGTGACCCATAAATTGTCAGAAATTCCAACATATGAATATAAGTATAAATATAGCATAAACATAAATATAAATGCAATTGATTGTATACTTTTATACACCTTGAATCTATGATTCTTAATCTTTTAATTGAATATAATATCAATATAAATTTCCAATGGTCCCTACAATCTTACATTTCTTAAACAATAATTTGAGTGCATACAGAATTTCATGGCTAAATAAGAATTACTTATATTTAATGAAATCACAAACCCAAAATCCCCACATCATGCTATTATGATTTGGACTGATTATTTATTTATTAATTACAGTGACCACTTGGTGACAAAACATCAAATAATCACTTTTTTCGAACTTATATTGTGTAGATTAATTGGAGGACATGGGGCAACTTTTTTTATATAATTTTTTAAATGCAGGATATGGGGCAACCTTAACTCTTGTTGACCTAAAGTATAAGAATATTATAGGAGGCATCAAAACTAACCTGATTTGAATTTATTAATCCCAAACTAGTTTATGGTCTTCAATTATGACACCAATTAACTTAATAAAATTGATTTTAAAATTATTTAAGTGGTACCAAATTTCTAAGATGTTGAAATCACATAATGAGTCAATTCCAAAAACTTGTAATATGTGTCAAAATATATCTGTGTGTACTGTTTTGTCACAACATGGAACTCAACCACATTAAGATTCTACCTCCCTCTAGATAAGTTTTATATGAGTTTCATTGACTTTAGCCATAATCATGAAGTATGGATTATTTTTTGATAACGGTATGGATATATTTGAAATATTTGTCCTATGATGTATAATGTAGTTGACATATTTTTAATATTTTATATACTTCACTCACAAATTCATGCATATACATATACTCCATCATTCTTATTTATATATAGTGCAACGATCTTTATTTTTTTATACTTACTCTTCTTTAATAGTCTCTTAATTTACATGAAAAGTTGGAAAAAGTTAAGGAGGATACAAAGATAAATGACATATTAGTAGAAACAAAACATATAAATCAATATATTTATTATATTTTATAGTTCTTGTTACGAGAGAGATAATTATGGATCAATATAGTGTGTGTATATATATTTGAATATTTATACTAATAATCGTGAGAATAATTTGATTGATAATTCTATATTGTTTTATTTGTAATGGTTAATGTTTATTAATTTTATCCAAAATTATATTCACTAATTTTATATATTGTATACTAATTACATGTTCTAAAATTCTAGTGTGATGCATTCACCATTAGCGCTCTTAGTTATTTTTTAATATTTCCCACTGATTAATAATTATTCTATAATTTAAAAATAATGAGAGTATATATGTTTTCATGGTTTTTGTGCTTTATCCTTATCTTCGTATTGTTTTTTCTCCATGATCAAGGTTGTTTGGCTGCTTTTGGACTTTGGTTGTTATTCTTTAATTGATTATGTTGTTTTCGAGTGAGAGGTTATTCTCACTTAGGGCTGCTAGAAACCAAACTTTCAGAGTTCAGCTCGGTTCAGCTGGATAATGATTTGTTCAACTCGAGTTTTATATAAATTATTTTTACTCAAATTAATTTAATTAAAGTTTATGAACTGTCCGACTCAGCTTAAATTGATTCATTTGAATAGGTCAAATAATTAATTCTCTTTTAAAAAATATTGCACAAAGCTTATCATTTTATTTACAAGTGTAAAACATAAATATTTTAAAATTCAGCATCTAAAATGGTTTCAAACTTTCAATAGATTCATCACAATTTAGACAAACATTTAAAACAACAACACATATATAAGGATGACATTTTATCAATATTCAAAAGGATATATATATATCGAGTCAACTCATTAACCTAACGAATCAAGCTGTATTCAACTCAAGTTTGACTCATTTATTTAACGAGCTCAATTTTCTGCTCAAATTTGACTTATTTGATTCTTAAATCAAGTTTGTCGAGCTAAATAACAATTTGAGTTTCAAACAAATACTGAATTGTTTCGGTTTATTTTCAGCCCTATTGATAACTCTTGAATCTTATTAATCCAATCAACTACTTTTGCTTTTAAAAATAATAATGATGAACTTGTAGATAATATGAATAATTGTTTGTCAATAAGACAATAATTGTAGGAACATCTAACCTATTACATACTTATTCATGTGGTGAGTGTTGAACTAACCCATGATGGTTATTTGACAATCACACGCATAAGTTGTTTTTAAACAATGAATCAATGAATGAGTTGATTCATATGTGTTGGTCCATGCATTTATATAGGTAGAGCTTCAATGAAAACCAATACACACATGCATAAAAGATTATAGTGTTATAAGGGTGAAAGGTTCAAATCAAGAAGTGCTATAGTGTTTTCATTGATTCTCATATATCCACAAAACGTAAACTACGGAACTAGTTCAAAGGCACTAGGTTGAGTCCTTCAAAATATGATTGTTTGCAATCTAATAATTAGTAAATGGATAATAAGAAGAAAAATAGTTTTTTTCATCACTAAACTCACATTTGAGGTGAATGTGGATGAATATCAAATTATATCATATTTTAAATGGAATGAAATATATGTAACATATATTAGTGAGTCGGAAATTGTTGGACTCAACCACGACTAATGAGTTTCCAACCATGAGTTATATTATTATTATGGTATGAGAATAGTGAAGATGCACAAGTGATATATCATGTCTTGAAGCAAAATCGTAAGACGATGGTTCTATAAACTTTTTCTACTTATAAATCATTTCACTTATCTCATCAGTCGAATGTGAGACTTCACACTTCTTTTTCATGTTGAAATAATCAAATTGCAATAAAATGACTAACTTGTGGGAAGGAACCCTCTTTTAATTGACTTTTGATGGATTTCAAAAGGTAAACTAGTTTTTCTTGTTTTATTTTATTATATCTAGGGTTGTAAAAGTAATGCAAAGTAGTTGGCAAGTGAATTTTGTGAATCACAACTAATTCTTCAATAAGATACACTTTTCTTTTCATATTCCGTGGACAAAATGCAAAGTGCATATTCATGTATTCATAATTTGAAAAGGAAAACTCGTGAGTGCACCTTTCATGGTTCTCTAGAATTTCACGTGTACCATGGGTTGCTCTTCTTTCTCTAAGTGCATACTTATGTCAATTAAGCACTTTTCAGAAAAGTGGCTCAATATTATTCATACATACTTGCACGCCATTCTTCAATAGGAGAGACAAGGACATACACCTATTTAAATTTAGAGTCAAATATATTCTCTTAACAAATTAACTTATAAATCTTCTTACACCACAAAAAAAAACTAAAATGTGTCAAAAAGTATACATAAGCCTTTTTTTATATTTTATAATGTAGGAATATTTATAAGTTGCTTTTGTAGGAATATATATATCGTTTTTTCTTTAACATTTTATATTTTTTCATGTGTAATATTCCCACACTTTGGGCATTTTCACAAGATAGAACATGTGCATGCAACTACATTTGGATTGTTAAACCTATCCGAATGACTATATGATGGGTAGCATCAATTTGGAGTTTTTAACATAGAAAATTGCTCATGTAAAGAGAGAAGATAGAAAACAGGGACACTATATATGATTATGTCAACATTTTGCCCCACTCTTTTCTGTCAAGAGATATGATTGACCAGAAAAATATTTATTAATTACAATTTTAACTTAAATTATTTTTCCAACCAATCAGAAGTAATGATATATAAAATGATACAAAAAGTAGGACAACATATATACTCCATTTTATCTAGCTGGAATTGAAGGACGTTAGTTAATCCATATTCAAGTTGGGCTTGATCACAATTGCATAAAACTTTACCTCATAAATATTTAAGCAAACACTTCCATGGACTTAAAGTTTTTGCTACCATGTCTCAAATCAATCATATTTTACTAAGTAATATATAAAAATATTTCAAATCAATTATACTCTACCAAATAATATATAAATTTTTTTTTTCTAAAATTTCTTTTTAATGAGATGTCACTTTTTAATTTAATTGATATACAAATGGGACACTAAAAGTGTAATATGTGATTTTCATTCTTGCATGTGAGCCTTTAGTTAAGCTAAAATCTAGAATAGTAGTGAGATAAAAGAATTTATTGAATGGTTTTCAACCTTTTGAATTATATGAATCCATTCAAAGTCAACGTTTTGAATGCATTTAAGGCTATTGATGTAAGACCATCTAATAATTTTTCAAAGAGAATGAGAGATAAAAGGAAAAAATATATATAACTCTAATATCTTACAATTGTTTTAATGAAATTGTTTGGAAGAGTATTGAAGGTTGCAAGTAAAAGATGAGAGACTAATGAAGTGTTAGAAAAAGAGTATAATATTTATGTATTATTAATATAAAAATTTATACACGTATACTATATCATTCATCATTCTTTGATAATATTTTATTCATAAAGAGTCAATGATAATTAAATATCAATGGTTTTAATATATAAAATTCATATATGGTCAGTGTATTCATTTTTTCTCTATTAAAGGAGATTATTTTATTTTAGAATTTAAAATTAAAGACAATTGCTACCATTTGGGAAATGCAACATGTCCTTCATCAGTATTTGTTGGCTTTCCAACTTAAAAGTTTTGGGGTCTAAAGAACAGGGTTATTTGCTTAATTTACCTCTGATAGTAGTAAGTTAAAAAGTGCCTAATAGTATTGTTTGAACGTAAGTTTTTAAGTATTAGAGATAAGATGAATGATATTCACAAATACTTATTCACAATTCTATTGAATTGATCAATCATAATTTTGTACAATAAAATATTAAAGAAATGATTAAAACAATGATTGGTAAATAAGAAGTATGAGTATGCAATTTCAAATGACCTTAATATTATATTATGTTCTTTAATCTCTATAAATTTACATTTTATCTTACTTGCATATACTCATTCAAAGTATATCAAAAGATCTAAGAAACTTCAAACGATCTTCCTAATTTCTTGTTTATGAAAACATTATTATCCCTATGTTGATTATAGTGGCAAACCATTTAAACTTTAAGGGAATGACCAAATTTTAAATCCAAAGTCTCTCAATAGTAACAATGTTTGAGAATAATTCTTGTTAACAATATGTATGAAGTAATACTCGATCAAAGAACTAAAAATGGAAAGAAATTTGTGGTTCACAAAGCAAATTTCTTATTTTGTATCACTTTTGCTAGCACCTTTTCCTCCTTTTTCTTTTTTAAGTTTATTAATTCAGGCATCTATATCTTGTGTTTGCATGTTCATCTACTTAGGACCGTAGTTTCCATGAGCTAGAGAATATGCTAGTGATTGTGTTTATACAAGATTGAAAAGAAAAAAAAAAGTATCAACTAATGTTGGTTTAAATGGTATATACTTGATTCACTTTAAGTAAGGTCTTGAGTTCGAATCTTATAGATAGAAAAAACATCCGCTAAGAGAGTTAACCCCACATATCTGTGGATGTTTCTGGGTCAGACAAAATTGCCTTTAGTGTAAGGATATACGTGGAAAACCAAAAAAAAGTGTTAGGATGTTTAATAAGAAAAGTCCATGAATGAAAGGTCTTAAAACCTTTGAGCAAAAAGATCAATCTCATTTAACATCAACATGAAAATTGACACGTTATGAACTCATTGAAAACCAAAGTGCCACTTTGTAACTTCTTCTTTTTAGTTTCTAAGGTTTTAATTTTATGGGCAAGATTCTTCTCATTTTATTTTGTTAAAGGGCTTTGCTTAAACAAATTTAGAATGAGTTTAATCATTATTAATATGTTTACTTAATCTATCTCTATACAATATAAATAAATACAAATTTGACCAAATAATTTTAATTGAACCATTTACTTAAATCCAATTCCTTCTTATCCATGAACTTTGATGAGCAGGTTAATTAAAATGAGGTCACCAAATATATCAACATAATATATTAATTTAAGTTGCAATCATCCACCTATGTTGACATAATATACTGTACAAAATATTCATTATCCTATTATAAGTTCTTCATATCCCATATGTTTAGCTAATAAAATTAATTTCCACAGTACCCATGTATTTCTTTCCAATAAATTCAGGAAATTTGGTATATAAACCCTTAGAAGCACGAATACGGATACGTGTGTCGGATACAATACGTATCTAATACGTCAACATACATTTTTTTTCTAAAATATAGGATACCTGTCCTCCAAAATTTCAAGTAAAAAAATTAAAAAATATATTAGAATAATTCATAAAATTGCTTATTGTCTAGTCCTAGAACCACAAATAGTATCAATTTCATCTAATCATTGATAGCGATGTTATGGATCGACAGTCGGTATGGTGAAAAGGCTATTGGAGAGTCAATACGGTGTGATAATATGTTGGTATGAGTTTTTGTGACCTTTAAATAAGTTGGTGTTTTATTGAAAATGAATCTATCTTGACCTATTTTATTGAAAACGAATCTATATTATCCTACATTTTATTGGAAATGAATTCGACACATGTCTTGATATTTATTTATTTTATTTTATTTTTTATTTTTTGGACACTCTACGGATACGTATCCTTCGCGAATCTGAGTGTATCCGTGTCGGATACGTATCGGACAGCGACACGCGAGAGTGTTTGACGAATCTGTGCTTTAGAGTTAATAAACCCTATCACTTATCTTAAGTATTTCATGTAATATTTTTGTAACTTTTGGTGGTTGAGTATTTTTGGTAGGAATAAGTTCTTCTTTTCCGATAAATAAAAAACATAATTATTGATAAATTTAATAATATTTTTATTTTTTCATGTAAAAGAGATCTAATAAAAAAGATGGAAAAAATACATAAATTTAAGTCAAATAGACATATTAATTATATTCCTTAACTCATACGTTATAATCTCAAAAAACAATTAAATAGAAACAGACATAATACTAAATATATTTGATGAGGTTGTAATTTTTGGCCTCCATGTGATAAAGAAACTGTTCCCAGTATCTAAATGGCACAGGGAACAGCAAAACAAGTTCCATGCATGTTGTAATGTGTGCCAACAAAAATGGATATCAACGTGTATGATAGAGTTGACATGTTACAACTGTTACATAAGAAACCATCTTCTGAGGAAGGTGTCTTTCTTCTTTCAAGTTCTAACGGTTAATTCAATCGTTACAATATATATGCAATGACAGTATACAAATTTATATATATAAAGTTAATATATTATTTATCATTTATTTGTATTATTTTTATTTAAAAGTCAATAATAAGAATTATGCCTAGTTCAATCTATAGCAAATATTTTTATTTTTATTATTTATCATTTATTCAATTTTGTTGTTAATATCATTATATCTAAAAGAGCATGGTTATAAATTTATAATCAATTATAGATTAAAATTGTCAAAATATGTAAACTTCATGGGGTCTACTCCACTAACCCAGTGATTATATGGATTAGATTAACAAAAGTATATAATATGAATTTCTTTAACATCTAACTTTGTTCAACCTAAAATTGGGCTTAATTAGTTTTTTTTTGTAATAAAATTTATTTATCTGTCAGTATGCAAAGTGACTGAATGAATATTAGAATGAATGAGATATTTTTTTAATAAAGTTGACAAGGTGAACCAACAAGGACAAAGTATAAAAATGCAAAATATCATCTTTTTCATGATCTCTATCCCTTTGAAGGAAATAAAAATTCTAATGTAAGTTGGAGGATCTTGGATGCATATAAAAATAGAAGAAGTGACTTAAATAACTTAATAATTGATTCCAATATAACTTAGAATTACATGCTTTCCATCATGGCCTAATTATTTCTAGTAATAAATCACATGGATGTTATTCCTTCCATGTTCTTCTGCCATTTACAACCACTATGCTTATAAATGAAAAAGGAGAACATGCCTAAATGGCTAGCTAAAAAATTGTCCAAAATTAAGTTACCTTTAGTATTAGAAATATCAATATTTAAAAAAATATATAATCAAGTTACGGGAGGATGAATTGTTATGTGCTATTTGCTTAAGGTATCATGAAGACCTTGATCATTTATTTCTCTCTTGCAATTGTGTCATGTGTGGTCTGAATTTTATGTTTGGTTGAAGCTTCCTTTAATTATTTCCCAATCTGTCACTACTTCCTTGATCCTTCATGATTCGTATTGGAAAGTTGATAAGGGGAGTAAAATATGGCGAAGGTTGTGGTTTTATGTGGTTTGGTCAATTTGGATGATGATGAATGAAGGCTATGAACTAAGTTGTATAATATTTTGACATGATTATCTATTTGAATCCAAACTATTTGGTACTGACTCACCAATGATGAAGATGTTATTATGCATAGAAAATTCAAAGAATTAAAGATACATAAAACTAAATTATATTCAAGAGACATATTTTAAATCAATCATATTAATATGAAGATATTAAACTAAGTTGACAAGTTAAGTATATAAATTTGATTACTTTTACCTATTCACATTTCACAATGCAAGGACATCAGGTGATAATCTAAACTACAACTGAAACCCAAAAATACACTCAATTTAATTTCAATACAAAAAATTCTCAACTTAAATTTTATAAATTTCTACCTTAACAGATTATTAGGACATGGGGTATGTCTCACATGATAGCCACTTTAGTTGAGAAGACTCATCTCCATAGGAATTTTTTTTTTCCTTGAGTTTTATGGGTAAAAGTGTACACTCACTTTAAATAAAAGGATATAAATTTAGTGTTTATTATATTTTTTGGGCTATTTCACGAACTTCCCTCTCCAGCTCATTCGAGTTATTAATAGTAATTTTTTTAGTTTCTCACATGTATTATCGTACTGGAGTCAATCATGTTCGAGCTGAGAACATTCAAAGACATGTGAGATTAACTTTCTCAACGAGTATTTTTTTCATTCACAAGACTCAAATCCGAAACTTTGCTTAAAGGGAATCAAACATGTACCACTTGAACCAACACTTGTTGGTAGTAATAATTGAATAATGGACAATGATATGTTGTCTCAAATTGCATATCAAACCATATATCATATCATTGAAAACATACCATGTTAATTAAATATTCATTATTTTGTATGTGTTTACTTGAATATCATTGGTTTGAGATAAATATGATTTGATATACAATTTTTTGGTATTACTAAGGATATTCCTATATTTTTTGTTAAGAAATTAATCAATTTCAAAGTTGACGATTGCCCCTCTCAATAAGTATCACTTTCAGAAATCGAACATTCAATCTTAAAAATCCAATAGGACCTTATACCATTAAACAAACGTAATGATAGTATTTGATTTACAATTTGTGAGGAGAGATCCTTTTCCATTGAACAAAACAAACAAGCACTCAAAAGTCAAATATGCATCCATTCAGCAGGAACCTAGAAGTTGAGAACGTGAAGCACACGTGTGTGTTTCTCTTGATCTCCTCTATAAATACCCCTAACAATCCTATCCATCCATCCATAAATATTTAGGACACTTTCTCACAGAGATTGCATAAATTCTGTATTGTATTAAGTAGCACCCACAAAAAAAAACCTATATCCTTATTAATATTCACAGGGATTAAAACATATGGGTCAGTTCAACATAACATCCATCAAAACATCCTCAAATGGTGTCTGGCAAGGTGATAATCCCTTGGACTATGCTTTCCCACTTCTCATAGTTCAAACCACCTTGATTCTTGTTGTTAGCCGCTTCCTTGCTTTTCTCTTCAAACCTCTCCGCCAACCCAAAGTTATTGCTGAAATTGTCGTACGTTCTCTTTCTCTTACCTTTATTTATCCGAGATAACGGAAGTTGGCTGCAATATTCTGGTTGTGGTGATCCCGCAATCCCACCAGCCCATAACTGTGATGTCATATGAGATGTTATAGTGAACAGAGATTACATGTCTTAAATGGTTTATGTATGAGTTGAATGTTGGAGGGGAATAAACGAAAAGAAAATGCTTAGTAGTTACTTCAAAAGTGTATTTCATAGTTACAAGCCCTTATCTTTACTTTCTTTTTCTTCCAAAATCCAACTTGCAAACAACAAACTAAGACTTTCTTATTCTCTTTAGTGGCCAATCAAATATTGTTATATGAATAGAAAAGAAATTTTTTATTTTTTTTTAAACATTTTGATTAGCTGGAGACAAGGAATTGAGGCACCCTTCGGTTATAATGACTATGATCAGAATAAGCATACCTCTCACCTCAAATACAATTTTAAACATTGATTCTTGTGTGAAGAGCATGTTGAAGTCGTTATATTGAAATAATGTTATATGACAAAATAAGTTTAGAAGGTTTTGTGTTTGTAATGTAGAAGTGAGAGTGTTGAATTTATGTGTAGGGTGGAATTCTATTAGGTCCTTCAGCTTTTGGAAGGAACGATACCTACATGCAACGCATTTTCCCATCATGGAGCACTCCAATTCTTGAATCCGTCGCAAGCATAGGCCTTCTCTTCTTCCTCTTCCTCGTTGGCCTCGAACTCGACTTGAACTCAATTCGCCGTAGCGGCAAGAGAGCATTCAGCATTGCTGTCGCCGGAATCTCCCTCCCATTCATTTGCGGCATCGGCGTCGCCATCACCCTCCGCAAAACCGTCCACGGTGCCGACAAAGTCGGCTTCGCACAATTCATCGTCTTCATGGGCGTCGCGCTTTCCATCACAGCATTCCCCGTACTCGCCCGTATCCTAGCCGAGCTCAAGCTCCTCACCACGCGCGTGGGAGAAACTGCAATGGCCGCGGCCGCATTTAACGACATCGCAGCCTGGATCCTATTAGCCCTCGCTGTTGCCCTATCAGGCGACAGCGACAACAAAACCCATAAAAGCCCATTAGTTTCAATATGGGTCTTACTATGCGGCCTTGCTTTCGTCATTTTCATGATGGTCGTCATCCGACCCGCTATGAAACAAGTCGGACGACGATGCTCACATGAAAACGATGCGGTAGACGAAGCTTATATATGTTTAACATTAGCCGGAGTAATGGTTTCAGGTTTCATGACTGATTTAATCGGGATCCATTCAATTTTCGGAGCTTTCGTTTTCGGGTTAACAATTCCAAAGGGTAATTTTGCGGAACGGTTAATAGAAAGAATTGAAGACTTTGTTTCAGGTTTACTATTACCACTTTACTTTGCTTCTAGTGGGTTGAAAACTAACGTGGCAAAAATTCACGGCGGCGAAGCGTGGGGGTTGTTGGTGCTAGTGGTGACGACGGCGTGCGCGGGGAAGATAATAGGGACGTTTGCGGTGGCGATGATATGTAAGATTCCGGCGAGAGAGTCATTGACACTTGGCGTGCTGATGAATACAAAAGGATTGGTGGAACTCATTGTACTCAATATTGGAAAAGAGAAAAAGGTATTGCTTCTACTTTAATAAATATTTTGTTTTTGTTTTTGTTCTTGTTTTCTGTGATTATTTTTCAATGCTTTCGTGAGTTCATTTATGTTTCACGTAATAATTCTTTAATGCTTTACTTTAACTTTATTTAATAAAATAGAACAGAATTGTTGTTGAAAATTTAATGGGAGACACACCTGGTTGATAAAAGTTGAAGTCAGTTAATCTTTTTCTTATAGATAATATAAAATCAATTATCTTAAATGAAACATTGAATGTACAAAAAAAAAATGAAACATTGTAGCAACATAACCTAAGTATTTTCATATAAAGGGAGCAAGAGTTCAAAACTAATCCATCTCTAGATTGGTTGCCACACTAGATAAGAGAAGTGCAAGAAAAAAATATGATCCACTCATTCGTGTTAAGCATTACACAAGTTATATTGTAGATCATGCCCATTAACAATACATTCCGGTTTGTTAAATTTATTTTACACGATAGTCTATCCAACATAATCCTTCAAGCAAGTATCATTGGTCTTCAACGATGGTTGAGATTTTCAAATCAAAAAGTCCATCTTTCTTTTATCTACTCTTGTGTCACCCTTTTAGCAGATAATTCTATAACTTGATTTACTCGTATATGTGTTAGGCATATTAGAGGTGTTCCTGGTGAGTTTGAATTAGTTTTTAGGCAAAAAAAAAAAATGGTTAAATCCAAATATATAATTAATTTGCGGTCTGATATATTTTGTTTACATTAAGACATCTAATTCAAATACTATATATGATTTGGTTCAGTTTGGACTGATTTTTCATAAAAGATTGGAACTCTATATATGCATTTTAAAACTCATAAACATGACTAAAATATTAAATCTAATACACATTAAAATGACAAGTTTACATGCTTCATATTAATAATGTCACAACCTTATTCTATAAAGACATGTTAAAAGTCCTAAACTTTCTTCCAATAACCATGTTAATATAAATAAACAAACAACTCTTGCATACATTAAAAAATTTCTATATCAAAGACAACAACATAATTAATATCATAATAATGAGTAAGAACATTATATTCATATTAAGATGTTCCCATTAAAAAGATTTATAATGTTATATGATACTTGAATATTGGACTGCAAAATGTCAACAAAAACTAAACCCAATATAGAGTAGATGAAAATGTTACTTTGAATTAATTGACATACTACAAGATAGAATTATAAATTATAAATGAAGGCATTTATTAGAAAGTTAGGATAGTTTCATAGAAATATACTACACAAGATAGTTTTATTAAACAATGACTAGTTCAATTTGGAGACAAAACAATATATCTAAATAAAACAATCAGAATAAATAAATCATATATCAATACTTTATGAGCAGAGATGATTAATAATAAAACATTATTTCATTATCTCATCATTTCATCCTTAAAACTAAATTCTAAAACGAAGTAAATGAACACAAATGTCAAAGGCGGTGTTCAATATGAATATTTATATAGTGGAGTTGAAAAAACGATTTTACTAAGTAAAGGTCAAGTTTTCTCTGACACCATTGGTGACCACCTACTATTAATGAATAGTGTGTCTTTATCATAAGTTACGAGTCAATGTACAGGTTTTAAGGTAAGCATTTTTAATTGTTCACATATAATACTTGTATTCTATATGATTGAGAAAATTATGTTTCTAGATCTCGAACCAATAAATTTTATTATGTGAATAAAAATAAAAATTTAAAAACAACTAATAATATTCTAATTGGTCGAATATATATAATAGAACACTCTCAAAGATAGGTGCTTCTATGGCCAACCATTTACTCTAGTATTTTCAATCATGTCATATTTAGGCAAGTTGAATAGAAATCAATATATCCCTCCAATGATAAATATTATATAATATATATAATTATTTGTCATTTGTCTACAAAAAAACTATTATATTTACTTCTATGGTAGGATGGTGTACATGTACATGTTTCTGTGGAATCCATCAATCTCATAAAAGTTAAAGTTAATTATTTTAAATTTTTTGTTGACAAAATTCTTAGACTCAGATTTGCCTACATTCATCTAGACCTAAGATGAACAAGTGCCCATTGAGTCATTTCCTCCACTTTCTTGAATGTAATTATTACAATTAGAATTGTGGGGTGAAATCCAATTCATTTGACAATTAGATTAGCTTATAGCTTTTACCTTATAATCTAGATCTTTGTCCTTCTAATAATTTCCATGACCAACAATATATACCAAAGCCTTAAAGGCCATCTTTTAATTTTAAGAGTACCATGACTTATATATTGTCTCATCCGATATCATATACTAATGATAATGAAACAAAAACAATAATAATAATAAAAGACTGTGAGACATCCATCTATCGTATTTTCATTGGTGCGAAATAATATACAGGATAAAATCTGTAACATCATATATATATTCCTTAAGTAGTGGGGGATAAATATATGTTATTTAAGCTTTATAAGGTTGATATGTAGAATTATGAGCTGGTAATAAGAATGAACATGTGAGGCCATTAATGGAAACCATTCATCAAACTACTCAAACATGTTCTCCTTAAAGATTGTGAGACAAGTTTGTCTGCATGTATTATTTTCCATCATAAAGATTTTGACTAGAGTATCAAAACAACAATCTCGAATAGAATAAGGAGTGAAGTCTAAGTAGAATTGTTAGTTTAACCATCTTTTTGAAGAAGAAAAATTCTTCCTCTAAGAATATTAAAAATATTCCTTAGCAAATGATACGTGCCTGATAGTTTTTATTTGGATTTTTATAACTCATCATGTTGACTTTGATGTCTAAAATGATAGAAGTGTATTAATTAACTTAAGCATAATTTTAAGAGTTGTGTACAAAAAAAAAGGCAAGTCTTTGTTGCAAAACTTGGAAACCAAATTTTCAATATATTAACTTCACAATTTTCCTATAAACACATCATCTTTTATTGATTCCTTAGCCAGTGTCTTTAAGGACAATCCTAATATTCCCCCAATTTTAATACGGAATAAAAACTGAACATTGATCGATGTGAAATTACTTAATAGCATTGGACAATAAATCTTTTTGATGCAAAACCATAAAGAAAAAGGAAGAATCAAAATATTAGAAAATGGAACCACAAATTATATTGCATGTTTACACTTAGATGATCATAACCAATAAGATGTTAGTCTAGTAGTGTAAGACTCTGCTAGATTCTCAATATGATTACTATAATTTTACCTCTATACCAACTCAATATAATTTTGTCTAATAATAAATATTAATTAATAACTTGTTTGCTACTATTTCACTATGCCATTATCATTCATAACATTCAATAGCATGTTTTTATTTTACAGGTATTGAACGATGAAATTTTTGCAATTTTAGTGCTTATGGCTCTCTTCACCACCTTCATCACAACCCCAACAGTGATGACCATATACAAACCAGCTCGTGGCGCAATTGCCAAGACCAACCGCAAGCTAGGTGACCTCTCTTCCAGCTCTAAGCATGATGCCCATGCCGATCCGCTTCGAGTCCTAGCTTGCGTCTATGGTCCTGGCAATGTCCCCTCCATCATCAGTCTCATAGAGTCAACTCGTAGTACAAAAAAGTCCCTCCTAAAACTCTTCATCATGCACCTCGTTGAACTTACCGAACGCTCCTCTTCTATAATCTTAGCCCAACGGGCCCGCAAAAACGGCTTTCCCTTTTTTAATCGGGCCAATCGCGGCGAGTGGCGCGATAGGCTCTCAGGAGCCTTTCAGACCTACAGTCAACTAGGTCGGGTCTCGGTCCGGCCCACGACCGCGATCTCGTCTCTTTCCACAATGCACGAGGACATATGCCACGTGGCGGAAGAGAAGAGGGTGACGATGATCGTTTTACTATTTCACAAGCAATGGAGAATGGAAGTTGATGAGGATGATAGTGGTAAAGCCCATGAAGTGTTGGAGAATGTGGGCCATGGATGGAGAGGGGTGAACCAAAGGGTGCTGAAAAATGCACCTTGTTCTGTTGCTGTGCTTGTGGATCGTGGGTATGGTAATGGGTCCCACACTCCAGGCCCGAATGTTTCTGGGGCCCAACGGGTTTGTGTTATGTTTTTTGGTGGGCCTGATGATCGTGAAGCATTGAAATTGGGAGAAAGAATGGCTGAACATCCAGCAGTTAGAGTAACAGTTATAAGGTTCGTTGAGAAAGAAGGAGTGAATGGTATCAATGCTGTGTTGTTAAGCCCTGAAGCTTCTACAACAAGTGAAAAAAGCTATAGCTTTTCAAAAGCTAAAATCAACACCAAACAAGAGAAGGTAAAATTTACTTATGCTGATTATGTTACAATTACCGTCCATGAGTTTTATGGGTGTACATCTGTTGTCCCACTATTTTGTGTCACTCTATATGTCAGGAGATATAATTGGTCGGTAAATTTTTTAATAATTACAATTTTAACTTCAATAATTCTTTTCAACCAATCAGAATTGATGGTGCATGAAGTGGTACAAAAAGTTGGACAATAGATGTGATTCTGAGTTTTATACAATGTTATTGCATTATCCATTTTTCATGCATTGACTATTCAAAAAAACTAATGCAAATAGATGACGGATAATATAATGACCGTGTATAAATCAGATAGATATTACAGTCACCATTATTTAATATGTACATGGTATCTTAATTAAACACATATGACACATGAAAGGTTAAGTGATAAGTTTAGTGAAGTAAACTATAAAAAAACTTATAAGAAAGTCAATTTTTTATTAGCTCTTTCAAACTTCTGCTTTATGGGGCATTTAGAAGACCTAATGAAAAGTTGAATTGTTCTCTCATTTATAATATTTCCTTGTTTTGTAGACAGTTTAATTGGGTTTATGAGAATAAACTTTTGAACATTCACTTGTAACATTTCAATAAGTTTATCCACTAAGCTTACGAAAATAAGTTACTTTTAACTTATTTGTAAACAACTTTGTGAATAAGTGCTTAACTTGTTTGCTCAAACATGCCAAAGTGCTTATATAATAAGAGATAAGCTCAAAAATATTCTTAACTCATTATATAACATCATCTTTCTATTATAATTTTGTTATATACTTCAAATGTTAGGGCGCGCACACATACATATATATATATATATATATATATATTTTTTTTTGATATTCGATATTCGATATTCAAGAAGCTACATTCTTATATTAGTGATGTTGAACAAATTGTTTATTAATCTAACCCTATTTTTATAATTTTAAACAACGAATTGTAGGAGCTAGATGAGAATGCAATGGGAGAGTTTCATATCAAATGGGATAGCATGGTGGGATACATTGAGAAAGAGAGTAGTAATGTTGTGGAAGAGGTTTTATCAATAGGGAAAAGTGGGGACTATGATCTCATAATAGTTGGTAAGGGTAGGTTTCCGTCGATATCGGTGGCCGAATTGGCGGAGAGACAGGCGGAGCATGCCGAGTTAGGCCCTATAGGAGACATCCTTACATCATCAGGCAATGGTGTAGTATCATCAGTGCTCATGATCCAACAACACGATGTGGAATTGGCAGATGAAGCACCCTTATGCAAAGTTCATGAAGATTTATCTCATGCTAAAGGCAATGATAATGCAGTGTAATAATATTCATGTTATTTTATTTTGGTAAGAAAAATCATGTTAGCAATATGCATGGAAAATAATATTCTCAAGCTCTTTTTTCTAATACTTTTTATAGTATGTATAAAGGGAAAGTTGTACATAGTAAAAGACTTCGAGAATATTACTATTTGATGAAATTAAAGCACATACATGTTACACCAAAATGTTACTCCTAACTAGCATCATTTAAGGGGGTATTAGTAATTAATATAGTGATGCTTATGTTGTGGTTAACGATAATATTAGTGGTTGAGATTTTGTACGTAATTATAAGTTATTTTGTGTTGATAAATAAAATGTTTCTTGTATAGAATTTGGTGTACCTGGCTTTGTCCATGGGTTGTGCCTATCTTTTTTTAGGAGCTGATTTTGTTCGTTGCTTGTGGCTTTTGCTAAAAGTTTAATGAAGTAGTATTTGCGGGTGGGTTTTGATTTTTTTTATCGGGAAAATTGTTAGTATGTTAGTATTTATTACGAGCGAAACTCAAATCCTCAATCTCCTTCATTCCACCCCTAACCATCAAACCACCTTAACTCCCTTTTTATTTTTTTAAATTCATTATGGGTGAGGCTCGAACCCACAATCTTCTTTACTCTATTTCTTAAACTCCCATGCCTTAACCATTAGACCATGGAGGAAGGGGTGTAGAGACAGGCATGAGGTTTGCCTAGAAGTAGCCACACTTGAAAGAGTGCGTAATAACTCACTGATCGAGCGCTCTTGTGCTGAAGATAAATGGGGCTAAGCAATCTATCGAAGTTGTGGAATGTAAAAAATTATCGATAAGAGAGCGTTCCACCTTAGAGGGAAGGACCCACGCGATTAGTGGTGAACGAAACGAAAACGAGAATCTGGTAGGTTTTGGTAGTCCTTTATTGGAGCAGGCTTTGCCTTATTTGCTTGTTTAATAGTTAACTAGGTAAGATTATTAATTGTTTATAATTATAAGAACAATGTAGGTAATAAAAATAAGACTTATTTGTAAGTTGTTTAGCTTGTGAAACATTAGTGTATGACATTTCCAACAGTCATATCAAAGATGTTAACAACCATTGTTGGACTGTTTTCCAAGTTGCATGGTAGAAAATGTCCATGTTATTGTGTTTACCACTTACCTATGAAGAGCATTTGCAATAATTGAATAGAAATTATTTCTAAACTTCATTGCCAAATCTATTTCATCGAAGAAATAAGATTATAAAAAAACTAATTAGAACCTCACAAAGTTCATTATTTACAACTTAATTAAAAAATAGATTGCACCTAAAAATATAATTCATGTGACATATGAAGTAAGTGATGCTAGGGTTTGGGTCCTCTCCAGACCCTTTAGTATTGAAATATGAGGAGAAAAAAAAGTTAACGATTTTTTAATAATAAGAGAGAATTTCTACTCATGATATACTCTCAAATTAACTTCAAATCTTAAGCCATGAGCTCTACTTCAATCTTACTAAGAAGGTACATATCCACCTTTCAGTCCTTTTCTATGATAAATTGATTTAAACATCATATGCCTGACACATTACCTTACGAAATTATGATAGACATTAATTGTATAGGGAGTTGAAGTTTGCACATTAAAACCAGCTTTTAAACATCATTACCATTAACATTTGCAAGATCCCTAAAGGGTTGAATAAAACACAGGAATTTGTGAGAATGAGCTTGCCCTATTTTATTTTTGTAGAATCCCTGATGAGATACTTGGTTCTAATTCCAAATTAAAGTGTTGATTATTAAAATAAATAAAATTTGATAATTGAATCAATTATGTTAACTAAATAAAGGATATATATTGGGTATGAAGTTAGGGGATTTGTCCTATTTCTTCTCTTACATAGCCAACATTGTTAAGGTTGCTAGTTCCTTAACTTTTGTATGTTCTATTTAGAGGAACATAAAATGATAATAAAATAGAAGATTAAGATATTACATAGGAATTGAAGGATGGAAAGGGGATACTTTATTGGCATGAAGGTCACAATGTTCCTGATTAAGGTGGAAAAAGTGGTCCTAGTGATGGATCCAATTAATGGGTAGCTAGTAGATGGCTTGTTCATGTTGATGTTTTTTGGGACATGAACCTAGGGACAGACGATCTTCATTCGAATACAACTATGTAGATAACATACTAGATGCATGTAACAAGCTACCATAACATATAACCAAGTCTAGGAAGCTCAAAATGTTAATTATTATTAGAAGTGAAAGATAAAAATAAAATATATTTTTTTTTGAAGAAAATTATCAAAATTTCAATTATGTCAAAAGTAAGTTTTTCTTGTAAGTCCTTATTAAAGTATTATTTATCTTTCGGGTGAGAAATTGATCACATTCAGAATATGTTGATTGATTCTCTCAACAAATGTTATTTTCATGAACCTAACATCAACTTTTGACCTTGTAGGATACAT
Source organism: Lupinus angustifolius (assembly GCF_001865875.1). Classification (NCBI taxonomy): domain Eukaryota; kingdom Viridiplantae; phylum Streptophyta; class Magnoliopsida; order Fabales; family Fabaceae; genus Lupinus; species Lupinus angustifolius. The sequence goes on along the minus strand of NC_032017.1, from coordinate 6,906,773 downwards.
GAAGATCTAGCTTTATCTAACCCTTTGAACAATTACTTGGTGGAAGGTAAGTTGGTAGTTGAGATTTTCATTTCATGATTTTTATTTTATTTTGTAGCGTATTATATGAGGAGATTGTGCAAAATCCACATCCACAACTAAACAAGTAAAGTTGCACTATGCTTGATTGAATACATTGCATAGAAATCTTAAATCAAAACAGTTAAAGAGTCTTTTCCTCACAACCATATGCAATAATACTTCAAGATCATTTTGTATATATGATGTAATGATACAACAAAACATATCTATATATAGTTTTATACTCAGACTATTACAATGCTTTGATTTGGTTACATTGTTGAATAGTGAATCATCTCTTCATTTATTAGAAAAGTGTGAGAAAAAAATAGCAATGTAATAATCAAAAGGGTTCTAAAGCTTAATAACTTTTGAGTAGATCTGAGTCATATTCATATATTGAGTAGGTCAAAGAGCAATGAATAGTAGCCACAACTGAAATAAGTTACAACGCATGTTGCAATGATAAAAAAATTTAGGTTTACTCAGAAATGTGGTCCATGTACATAACCCTATATATGTAGGGCTATCAAAACAAACCAACCCCCCATTATTTTGGTTCATTGTGTGGTTCGAATAGTGAAAGTTTCCTTCACTATTTATTTCTGATAAGTTTGGTTTCATGCATAGAAAAGTTTCTTTTCATATTTCTTACCATTTGAAACAACTTTGGTATTTGTATTGTTAATGTAAATATTTATGTCAGTACATTATCTACTATTTATTTGTATTACTTTTTCAGAGTTAATAATGATAAAACACAAATAATTAATCATATAATGACATTGTATAAAACTCGTACATTGTTAGTGCATAAATTTTTTTTTGTAAGTATATAATATCTTCTTTTGTATTATTCGAAAGTTTTTTTTTTCAGTGATAGAGTAAAATTCATTTTTCTCAAACTATTCAAATCATTTCTTCAAATTTTGGTTGAATGATGTCAACCTATTTTTTAATTAAATAATTTATTATTTTAAGTTATACTAACAAAAATAAAAATTATATATATATATATATATATTATATAATTTTAAAATAGAATTTATACACTTTATTGGATACTAAAATTTATAAAAATAGAAGATGTATAATTTATAATGGGTGGTAATAGTAAATTTAGTTTTAGACAATTAATATGATAAATTTTATTATGATCAATAATAATAAATTTAATTCAGAGATAATACAATGTAATTTTAAAAATATAAATTATTCGTAATTTTAAAACTGAAACATTTAAAATTAGATAGTATATTCGCCCTTTTATCCATTTTAATTTTTTTGGGAGACACAAAAAAACTAAATTTTATTTTTGAAAATGTCTTGTAGTTTTCCCATTATATATTGGTTACTTATATTGTACATCAGGATAGATGGCAGAATGTAACCCGAAATGTAACTTTGAAGCAAATATTAAAAATAATAATCGTGTTGCATATAATTAATTGCATGATAAGGAGGGGGAAAATATTATTATTGGGGTGTATGCAATTGGCCTCATAAGTAACATGATCCTATGTTACAAAATTTCATATCCTGAATCCTAAACTAATTGTATCTCATTTAAAAATATTATTTAGGAGAGATTTATTTATTTTAAGAGTTATTCTTCATCCTAACTCTTAATTCTAGGAAAATTCAATGTTTAAATTAATGAATAGATCTAAATCATTATATGTCCATAGAATAAATAACTAAGATAAAAAGTTGGAATTTTGTTATTTTATTTTTTAAAGTAGGTAACAACTTTCAAAAGATTCGAAATATAATATGACTAAACATCTGATCTTCATTCAGCCTAATAATGAGTCCACTGCAATGATTTCTTGGAATCATAACAAAATATAAAAGTATGCGGCAACTAATTTATATATTTTGTTTCATCATATACAGGTAAAATCGCCACTGAAAATAAGATAATAATAAACTAACAAAATATGGGAGCACATGATGTTCCATATATTACTTTGTGTACTATTTATTATAATTAATTTTCATAAACAATAATATATCGAGTGATATATTATTGGGGTAATATAAACCAAAATTCCCTAAACTCATAATATAATATTTATTCAAGATAAGTACGTATAAGTAGTTAAAGTTAGGTGCCGATTGAATTAAAAAGAATTGAGTGCCCATGAATTCAGACTTACATTATCTTCATTCACATGGATTGAGATAAATAAAGGGTACCAAGTGGTTGAAGGTATTAGCAACCTTCACCTGTGAGAAATTAATACCCAATCTTTATTTCAAATAAACAAATTTTCCCAAACTTCATGTATATATATATATATATATATATATATATATATATAGTTACCAATGTAATCAGTGGAAAGCATGCCATTGGTAAACCTTCCTGTAGGAACTTGGTTAGGAAAATCTCTACCATATGGTGGAAAGTTGCTCTTGAAAGTGGTCTTAATATAATTGTTGTTTCCAGGGTCTACAGTGGAATCTCCAAACACATAAAAGCCAGAGATTTTGTTATTGTTTAAAGCAGAAGAAGCTCCTTCAACTTTGGGTTTGAAACATAACATGATGATAAGAATGAAAATGAGTGAAAGAGAAAGCAAGAAATTATGTGTATGAGAGGTCCCCATTGGAAGAAGAGTGAGAGGTTTGAGATGAATGAGAATAAATTGAGTGAACTGAAGAAGGTGGGTATGAATGTTTGATCAGAGAAATGATGGTATATGACAGTGTGGCTATAATAGAGTTAATATAGGTGAAGTACCTATGTAATATTACATGACTATAATAGCCCTTTGAGATATGATATTTCTATTCATTATAGCTTTAATATGAATTTGTAGGTGAAGTTGTGGGGAATGAATTGTGACCTTTTTTTTGTCATTTTATCCATAATATGAAAGAATTTATGAATGTTACCTATATTCTGTTGGGGTGGGTTTAGATTTTATTTATAAAAAAAACTAGGTTGATATTGCCTACTTTTTTTAATCAGCAAATTAATTTATTAAAATAGATAAAAAGTATTAGGAGAACAAGTGGTACTGCTATCCACAAAGACAATTGATCAATACAACTAAGAATATAATTAGAGGGGTTCATCATCCACTCTGTAAAACAGAAAAAAAACCTGGAATACCAGCATCAAGAAAGTTCCACGGGTAAAGATGAATTAAGTTCACAACCAACTCTAGAGTAAAATTAGAGTGCTCAAAAATAATTTTGTTTCTAACCAACCAAAGAGACCAAATAGTGATGAACTAAAGGGACATATAGTGATGAAGCTTTTTCTTCAACCAAAGCTATACCCTACAATTCTTGGTGCTCTATACCTTCTCCCTTGACCTGTCTTATTCATTCTCATTTTCTATTGGCATGCATGCCCATAAGTGTGTATAAATATATATATTCTTAGAAAGTGATTATTTTGTGTCACAACTATAACTCTTTCTAACTTTCTACAGAGTGTGGTTGTGTTCTAGTGATTATAGAATGAAGGGTATTGTTTCACTGGTAACAGGAAGGGTTGGTCCAAGTGGGTTTGGATCAGCTTCAACTGCAGAGCAAGTTACTGAAGGAATTGATGCTAGCAACCTCACTGTAATTATCACAGGTTAGTTTTTAATTGCAATGTTGTTGTATTTACTTATTGGTAAGTTTCATATATATAGGAATTGTTAGGGGTATATATACATGTTCTTCCTTATACCTTATGTTATATCAATGTTTCTTTGTTAACTTATATCATCCTCACTCTTGCATTGGAAACCATTTAAATAATGTTATCATGTTCATGTTTACTTTTGGTTTTGAACCATGCCAGGGTGACAAGCTATTAAGCCTTCTCTTTTTTATTTTTTAATTCATTCTCCTTTATATATTTTTGGATTTAAAAAATTCGGTTTTCTATACATAATATGACTTCTCTATCTTATATACACATAAATTAGATATATTATAAGTAAAATAGGTTGTTTGAGACTTGAACCAAGAACAAGTAGGATAGAATATAAAATTGATTAGTAAATCAGATTCAACAGTAAAACAAGAAAAAATTTATCACTGAGTTGTATGTGCATTTTTTATTGCATACAACTTTGCGTATTTATATATTTTCCGTTTTAGTAATTTCGAAAAGTTGTGACTTTAACAAATACAAGCAATTAGATGAGGATCGGACGACTTAGATTTCAAGCTGCATTTTAATTTTGATTGTCATCCAAGCCATCCTATCTTAATCTATTTGTTTTTCGATCGAAAACTATCATTTATGTATAAAATGAACCTGACATAACAATAAGGTTGTTGCTTAGTGAATGAGTTCAAATCCTGAAACTGCCTCTCCGCTTTAAGAAGTAAGGTTGCTTACATCTACCCTCCTCGGACTCCACTAAGTAGGAGCCTAATGCACTGGACCACCCATTTATATATGCATAAAGCATGACAATAATAATGCAGCCTCTAAAACTATGTAGGAGGAGCAAGTGGAATTGGATTTGAGACAGCAAGAGTATTGGCTCTTAGAAAGGCACATGTGATCATTGCTGTAAGAAACATGGTGTCTGCAAAAGAAGCTAGACAACTTATACTTGAGGAGAATCAATCTGCTAGAGTAGACATACTCAAGCTTGATCTATGCTCAGTCAATTCTGTTAGATCGTTTGTGGACAACTTCATTGCTCTTGATCTTCCTCTCAACATCTTAATGTCGGTTTTCTCTTTTCGCTCTCTATCTCATTTTCAATATTAATGCGCATTTCATTTTATTTGCGAATATGTTTACGAAAATGCTTAAACACAAGTATGAGTAAGGTCGAATAGTTCGTTATACAACGAAACAAGAGCGACAACTTTTGTACAACTTTGCATTTTATAACACAAACGGTAACAAAATACGCAAAAAGTAGTAAATAAGATGAACATAATAACAAGACAATGATCAATCAATGTTCCATCAAAATGATGATTCCAAATATTTGACTAAAGCATTGGTTTTTCATTTCAGAAACAATGCTGGAGTCATGTTCTGCCCTTTCAGCCTCACAGAGGATGGGATTGAGATGCAGTTTGCAACAAACCATCTTGGTAAGAGCAACCACAATCGCAAACAACATCTTTTTTCTTATTTGGGTCCCACATATTATTTTATAATTTATTACGACGCTTCATGAAATAAGAACAACATCTATTTTTTTCTCACAATGACAAACATCATTCTTATTTTTATTTGGGTCCCACAACATCTACCTTTTTCCCACAACATCTACCTCTCTCCTCACTTTCCCTCGGCTAAGAACCACCAATAATTGTTCTTATCTAAGAACAAAAGTCAGAAAATAAGAATAACACAGTGGAAAATAGAGTAAAAATGTTCTTATTCCATTAAGAACAACTATTGTGGTTGCTATAATGTCTCAGCAATCATGCTTAACATTATTGTGTTAGCATTATAGTATAATTGGTTACACTATTCTCTACTCTCAACACCTTCACTTCACAGGCCATTTTCACTTGACAAATCTACTTCTTGACAAAATGAAACAAACTGCAAAAGTCACTGGAATTGAGGGAAGGATCATAAATCTGTCATCAATTGCTCATAATTTCACTTACAGAAAGGGTATTAGATTTGATAAGATCAATGATCGAAAAGGGTATGTTTCAGTTCAATTCCACTTCAACTCTCCCATGAATTCTGATATGTAGAAACCTTACATATTTTCTGTTGCACTAACTTTTCAGTTATACTAACAAGAGAGCATATGGACAATCAAAATTAGCCAATATATTACACACTAATGAACTTTCTAGGATTCTGCAGGTAAACCAAACTAATGCTTTTCTGGCTTCATTTGTTTCAGTAAATAAATTACTATCTAGTTATATTATAGTAGATAAATAAATGAAAGAGATCACCCTTAGAAGTTTGGATAAACAACATAATTAAGTGTTCATTCAATAAGCTTTTTTAAAATAAGCTAAAAAGATGTTATGTTTATAAGCTTATATGATAAACTTAATGAAATAAGCCAAAAAGAAAAAGAAGAAATGTTATAGCAAGGTTATAAGTTGGGTTTCATAAGCTCAAATAACTCACTTGTCAGCTCTACCAAAGTCCCTAAGATTGGACTAATGAGGCTTCAAGTTCATGGTTTAATTCAGTCACCTATATAGATTTTCGATTAAATAGTGATCAAACCAGATAATGTTCGAACCGGAATTTTCGATTCAAGGTTTAAGAGAAAGACAGAGATAATCACCACAAATTGTTTTGCTGGTTATTTGTGTGATTATATGTCATGGGTTGGATTCATATCTCAATGCCTATGATCATATAATTCAATGAGATACCAAGCATGGATTAACTTAATCTTGGTTTCTAACATTTGTTTATAGGAAGAAGGTGTGAACATCACAGCCAACTCAGTTCACCCAGGAGTTATAATGACTCCTCTCATGAGACATTCTTCTTACCTTATGTGTATGTTAATTCTCCTTAAACTCACTAACAGATCATAAAAGTAGTTCTTTTTTCTCTTCTTTTCTTTTCTTTTCTTTTCTTGTCTAATGTCATTATATGATTCATGCAGATTGCTTGAAGATCTTCACCTTTTACATATGGAAGAATGTCCCACAGGTAATTCAATTCATCCTTCTAGGATACCAATACAGGTGCAAAATGTTACATTTGATAGGGCAAAAACAATAAAATATATATGTCCTATTTGGTAAAGAAAAAACTATTATAACAGGACAGAACAGTTTGTAAAATAAATTTTTTATACAAGATTAATAAGTAAAATATTTTGTTCCATTCAGTGATTAAATTGCAGGCTGCATGATGCAGCCGCAATATTGCAGTGACCGACTCACAATGATGTAGCCGTATCAGACTGCAATGCAATTGCATTGGACCACATTTAGGCCACTTCAAGACACATCGAATTCAAAAATATATTTTTAATTAAAACATAATTCACTCCCCAGCAACTGCAATCCGCATAGAAATGATTATAATCACAGTAACCACAGTTTAAAACACTGGTTTCGTTAAAAGGGATAGAACCAAAGACAAAAAAACAAGACATCCCACTTCACCATGTTATGTTGATATTTTTGTATGACCTTGCAGGGAGCAGCTACAACATGCTATGTTGCACTCCACCCAAGTGTGAAAGGTGTAACTGGGAAGTACTTTGTGGATTGCAATGAGTTTAAGCCAAGTTCATTTGCCTCAAGCCCACAGTTAGGGAAGAAACTCTGGGATTTCAGCAACAAGTTGATCACTTCAATTTCGAAATCTTAAGTGCATTTGTTCTTTGGGGACAGAAGCTTAGTAGTGGTCACAAGTTTCTTAAAATTCGTAATGCATAAGTAAACCATTACAGTTTCGGTTATGATTCCTTGTTCTGTGAGGATGTGTCCAAACATTTTATTTCTATGCATGACTTTATTTTTATGCTATTTTAGAGTTATTCTATTTTCAACATTTTCTTAAAATCAGTCAAACATTGTTTGCATGTTAATGTTAAAAAAATTAAGGATGAGTGAGAAGAGTTTGGTTCCAATATCAGGGTGAAAAAACAAAAAAATATTTATCATATACTCATTTTATAGAGTAATTTATATTTTCTAGATAATATTTATTTTTCACTCTTAATTGTTCTTTGTTCATTAATGTGAAACAGTAAATTTGTGAAATTTTTCAGTGGAGATAAAAGGATAAATTGTAATTTATAATTTATTACATTATTTTAAAAAAAAAATCAAAGAAAAATAACTAACTTCTCCTTAGTATGTGTAATTTAATTGAAGAAATCTTATAATTAGAATGAGAAGTAGTAATTATTTTATCTTGACTTTCACTTCCGAAATAGAAATGAGTAGATAATAAATTGTTATCAAATAGTGTCTTAGAAAAAATTGAGAATATAATAACTCATGTGCAGGTAGAACTTCACTTTCAAGTGAGATTTCTGGCTTGAGAAATATGATTAGAATAAAAGACAATTTTATAGCTTAAACTTGTATCTAATTATGAATATATTTGTATCAATATAGTTGAATGGATTCACAAAGGCCATGGTTAACGAAATAAATTTGTTTAGCACAAATTCTGTATTGAAGTATCCTACTGAAAATCTGACTCCAAAATGATTAGTAACAACCAATGGTGCATCTCAACGAGTTAGATCATGCTCCTGCATCCCACAAGCCCACAGCTCGCACCACACAAGCAGAAGCGGCTACAATGACCGCCGCAAAAACTGGCAGAGCGATTAGATCAACCTTGGATTCCATGAACAGATGAGCAGGAAAACAAAGGATATCTCCGGGAACATCTAATGGCATTCTAATAGACCCATCAACCTTGCACTTCCGAGAGAAGGAAGATGAAGGGGAGATGGCGGAGACAAACGCCACCTGCAACGAGAAAGTGGCCACTGCCACCGTGATGCTAAGTAGTGTAATCCAAGTGGCAGCATAGAGTAGCATAAGCCATGGGGTTGTGAGGTGCAAACGGATGAAGTTAGATAGCCAGAGAGACATTTAAGGAAGGTAGAGGGTAGAAGAAATGGTTGGTGTTTCGGACTGTGTTTGTCTTTATAAACAGAACATTAATGCAGCAATGAGATTTGGTGCAGAACAACCTAAACATAACAACTGTCCTATGAAGATGTTGGTGTAGAAAAATGTTATATGATGGACCAATGAGGATTTAAGTGGAGCATAACTTACAGGGTCATATGATTACTATGCTGACTAAAGTTGTGAGGTGTAGAATTAGGCCACTAAAGAGTGCATTATGGGTTCGGTTTATGATAAGACCAAAGATTTGGGAGCAATTCCACAACATTGAAAATTTAAATATTGTAGGTGATGGGACCACATCTGTTGTCCCACTTTTTGTACCACTCTATGTACATGAACTCTGATTGGATGAAAAAATTATTTAAGTTAAAATTGTAATTATTATATATTTTTTTGTCCAATCACACTTCCTGACACATGAAGTGGCACAAAGCTGTGAGACAGCAGATGTGCTCCCGTTGGGGATATGGTTGTTTCCGCACTATAGTCCACAAGGGTCAAGTAGAACTCTACTTTCAACTTTTGACACATTGATTTGTGTCTCACTTAAACATCAAAATCACTTTTTGCCATTGACTTTTATAGTGTTCATCTAACACTAGTTTCAATTACACCACTTTTTACCTTCATGCCATATACAAAGGGTGTAAAAAGGGGTGTAGTCAAAAAAAGATTATTGGCATGTGAATGTATTCTATGCGTGTGAATAGTATTACTGATTAAGCTTAATAAATTATAGTTGTCACAATTTATAGGAATTGGATTGGGTATAGTGACAAAGTGACTATAGTTGCAAAACAATAGTTTGGAGTTTAGACTTATAACATATATAATTTTATTTTGGATACAAAGCAAACCATTTTTCATGGCTGGGATTTGGTGCAATCATTTTGTGACTGCACACAATCTATTTCCCAATTTATACAGCTCATTCAACTGCAGGGAGTGCCACATGAATTCAAATTAAAATAACGACATTCGGATTGAATATGTTACAGGCAAGAAGAGAGAGCCTGTTTGAATATCTATCATGGTGGCAGTTGTAGAAACATTAAATTCACTCACTGGTGGAGGATGGTGATGACTTCGCCACCTTGAGAGCTAGCCATAGAAAACTGCCAAATGCCAAGCATAGTGAAACAAGCGTAATCACAACCACGGCCTGGAATGAGACGTGCGGAGCTAAAAAGAACACAATAGCAATCGTAGCACTTTGCCATATCTTTAGTTGTGCAAATGCCCCTTCCTGCACCACATAGACTTAATATTTAGTGGCAAATTAAACTAATTACAAGTAAAAAGCTTAATAAAAAGGTACCAGGGGTATTGGGAAAATTAAGATGGAGAAAAGGATGAACCAAAAGGTATTTGCAATATGAGAGCAACAATGGGAGACGTAGAAATAGTGAATGAAAACTATAACTGGAGTAATGAGCATAGTGACATGAATTAGCAACCTGACTCAAACAAACGATCTCAATAAAGTAATGGAGAACCGAGGCGACATGCATTGAACATTATCATCCATTTTTAGGGAAATAAAGATGTTTATAGCTTTTTGTATACCGTGTCATGCTTAAATAACATTCCAAGCAAAGCATTGAGCTGTGTCATCAAAACTCCATCACCAATGCCCAACAAAGCAGCCAAAAGAAGTATGTATAGAGTACCAAGCCACCCGCTAGTTATGCTGCATCAGGAGTGTCAAAGAAAGATATAAGAAGGAAATATAGGGGAAATAATGTCCATAAACTTCAGTCAAAGAAATGTATTTAATGCTGACCTGAAATTTAACAGAAGTAAGACAAGTACAATTGCCTGAACAAAAGCTCCAAAGGAAACTATCGATGTAATAGTTGTGAGACCAGAGGTGAGCCGACCAGCAACCAGAGAACACTGATAGATTTAAAGAAATTGACACAAATAAAAGAAGAGGTGCTCATTATTGGCATGGTTCAATACAAGAGGTGCTCACAATTCGCATGATGCAATCAAGTAACTTCAAACCACCAAAGGCAAGGAACTACAATTCCGCATTCCCATACTTACTATTCCATCAAAAGCTCCATATGCTGCCATTGAGCTACCCACACCAGAAACACCAATTGCAGGAGTTACAACATACTTGGTAAATTCAGCCCTATGAAAGAAAATTTCATCATAAACACAACCATTATTGAAAGATAATGAAGATGAATGAATGTCTTATAATTCATAAGAAATTACCACACAAATGCTTGTTGTAGACCTGAATATGCTATGAGAGGTATGATCAACAACATCCTTACATCAGACAATGCACTGGTGAGTGATCTGGACAGAGACTTAAGGGATGCATATAAACCAGCATCGGCACCTAAAAGCTCATTTTCTCCCTTACTATTACCCGCCCGTTTACTCAAGAAGCACATTAGTATTGCACCAAAGGACATGACGAAAAGGAATACAATAAACAATAAAGTTGTGCCATTGGTACTTCCCGCCTGCATTGATGAGAGGCAAAATCAAACACTGAGAATGTGTGAAATATTTTCAATCAAAATATGAACTTGCTATTAGTAGTATGAGATAAGCATTTATTGTAGAAGAGTGCAAACAAAAAACCAGATCCCATCTACATTTCCTTCAAATCTCTTGTATATTATCCAAATGAAAATATTTCTAAATATCAAACAAATGTCATACTAGAAATTTAAAACGACAGAGCACTGCTAAATTACAGTGTGAACACCACCAGACTTGTTGGCAAACCATTACATGTCAATAGTTTCAAAATTAAAACAAAGCTGATAATTAGATAGATATATAGATATCACAAGTTAAATACTTTTTTTAATAAAAAAGTTAATGCTATATCGACTCAACAGAGTTTGGACCAAGGGCTCTGTCAATAACAAAGATAGCATTGTTTTCTTCTAAAAATATTTAATAATTCTTCATTCTTAATGTCTAAGAGAAAGGGGTGAGCTTGAATGAATGAAGCATCAAGAGCTGACAATTAAAACATAGAGAACAGAAGAAAACTCCCAAAATGCAGAGGCCAACCACCACATACCTGCCCATCACTCAGCAGAGCAAATGTGATAAGATTTCCAATAAACTGCAAAAAACAAAAAATTAATCAAATTTGAATTCTAAAATGGTACCTTTTATTTAAAGAAGCAGAAACAATAATGTGATCAGCCGATTTAAAAATAATATGATCACCTGGTGGAGTGCATAAACAGCCCAGAATTCCCCATTGAAGTTACCAATTACTGCACCTTCATGCAATTCGTAATCTGTAGCATGACTGCGTGCTGTGGAAGTGAGATATGTTCCCTGACAGGCCAAACTAAGATTAGTAAAGATACGGGTGACAAATGACAATTTGAAAGAACTACAGAACTTTGACATGTTACATGTACCTGTCCAACCCATATTATTGAAGCACAAAACCCAAGATACAAAGAAGCTGGAACCAGTGTATACCTGGAAGAAGAATCGTACAACGGTAAAGGATATGCATAATAAATTACTTTTATTTCAGCATACATACCCAAAGTAAAGCAAAATGATGCTCATATATAAAAATGGAACTAAGAACAGGTTTGAATAACAACCATAAATGATGGTCAGCCATAAGAAAAACTAAGAAATCATTCGTGAAACCCAAAATACAAGTACAAATATACGAGCTGTTGAGAACTCAATTTAAAACCAGTCAAAATAGCTACTGTTTTATCTATAATTCAAAAAAGATTCAATCAAATTGTCGATTTAGGGGCATACTTTGCACCAGAATATGTGCACTGCTTCCTTCAGCTATTCTTATGTTACTCTCTTAAAACTCAAAGGCTGTTAACTTCAATCAAATTTAATTTCAAGAATGCAGATTTTCATGCACTGCTGCTTTTCTAGTGAGATTTTTTTGCAGCTCAAATTCAAAGATACTCATTTTTTTCCCATTTTAAGTTGTACAACTAAAATTTCAAATACCACTCCTTTCTGATAACTTTTCTACCCTGCTTACACTTATTAGCCAAAAAGTTAACAATTCTATCTCCAAAACTTCAATCCATCATATTGTTCAAGGAAGTTCAAAATGAAGGAAATGAAAGATTCACAAACTGGCCAACACCAAGAAACTATGAAGCTTAGGTTTGAGAGTAAGCGGAATTTACTAAACTATTCAAATTCAGTGTAATTTCTGAAAACATCAGAGTTTATGATAATTTTAAACAAGATAGCCAGTGATTACCAATTTGGCTTCAAGTTTGCAGCTACATACAAACAATAACCACTTGTCCCAATGATTAAAGCATTCTTCGAACCAAGATTTCGCACCACCAAAGAAGCGATCACAGAGAAAAACGTGAAAGACAAATACAATATCCCAAGTGAAGTTGTTCCTAAATCCTCCTCCTGAAATCAAAAACAAATTCACAACTTCAGACTTCTATTTCCTTCTTCAAAAACCAAAGGCCGAAACAATTTTAATTTTTTGAAGTAAACCATCATATTAGGCTCTCAAACAATCAAATTAGAAGACTTGTCATTTTTATCTCTGATGTTAAGAAACCACTATTTTTTTCCGTGGAAAATATAAACACGAGTTTTGGACTGTTTGGCACAAAGTATCTGAAAGCTTAGTGCATGTTTGGTTTCCTGTTTGAAGCCTCCATAATCACTTTAGACGGGGTAAACAATGTTTGACAATTTCATAGAATCACTCTTGGAACATCTAAAGTCAAGTTCGCAGGAAGTAAGAAATTGCAACTTTTACTTCTAGCTGAAACTTTTACACTGAATCTTCCTACCGAAGTTGATTTTAGAATAAAACATCCAAACATGGACAACTTCACCTTAATCTCAATTATAACCGAAATCAATTTTACAAAATCAACTCCACCAAAATCAGGTTTCGCAAACACTCACCCAAAAACACACTAAGCTAGTAAACTAGCTAATAAGCAAGATGCTAAAAACTCAAAGTTGAGAAGCTAGCTGATTGAATCAGAATAAGATTAGCCCATAAGCGTAAAATGACATGATAAACCTATGACGTATAAGTCATAAAACACCAACTTAGTCTGTGAAATTATAAACATATTAATCCTGAAATTTAACATGTCCTAGGAACCTATTTGACTAACTGACTATAATTTCAAGAACTAATCTGACAAAGACTGTAATATTTATGCACTGTTCGGGTAAAGATTTATATGTAGTCACTACACGATTCATTTGTATTGCTTATATTTAATAGCCAATGATGATCAAATATGAATGGTGGATCAACACTAACAACGCATACATATTTCTCTTATGACGAATGCTTATACTTTCACGGACTAATATGATTTAAAAAATTAAGATTAAAATGATATTTTCCTAAATTCATTAACTAATATGCCATATGCTCATAATTTCAAAAACTAAAATAACGTTCATGTTCAAAATAAAATTGAAAAATAAAATAAAATAATAAAAGTGTTGAGAAAGTAACAGTGTTGAGAGTGCTTTGTAAATTCTGAGCAGCTCCATAAGCTAGAAAGATCAATAGAAATGCCAAGCTCAATATATGAACATCCTTCGTGTGACTCTTAGTTTTCGGTGATTGAAGAATCGGTGATTCATCGGAGACTAGTAGCGTCTCTTCGTCGCGGTCAATTACAGTCGCCATAGGTTCTAATTCTCGACCAAATTGATGAATTAATTAATGAATGAATGTTTATAGCTATGAAATCATTGAATAGAAATGTAGAAACCCTAGAAATGTTGAATGATAGTTTAGTGAATCGAAATCGTATGAAAAAGATGTAGTTAGAAGCTTTTATGGTAAAGAAGATTCTGAATATTCTATATAGAAATAAGAGTCAATGAATAGTTCCTTTCATTCTTCTGTTTCCCATGAATCATTGTTGTTGTCATTTTCTATTAACATCCACATGTGGGCTAACTCTTTTAGTGCATATTTTTTCTATTCATAAGACTCGAATCTGATTGTATATAAAACATTAGTAATATATTATTTATCATTCATATGTATTAATTATTTAAGTTTAAAAGTAAATGATGCTTGAAGATAAATGATGAATGATACAATGTGGGAAAAAAACTAGTAGGTGATACATATTTTTATGTTAATACTTCTTTTAAAATATAAATTACAAAATCTAGTTATCTACCCTCTTCTAAAATTTGAGAAAATATATGTTAGCCTTAATTTTATAAACTTTAAAGGTGTTAATGTTTGTATAGAAATGCATTACCAAAACAATTTTGAGTCCTTACGAAATTTAATATGTGAAATCTATAAGGTACAAATTTTCAACTAGATTAAATTTATTTTATAAGGTACAAATTTATTTTATATCTGTAAAGGGTTATTCTATTCAGAACATACTTCTCCCAACAAGTGTGTGAATTATAGAAATCGAATATTTGATACTTAATTTCCTTATACTTAATAATAAAATGTGTGGAAGCATTCCTCTCTGTGGTAGATTGATTAGGTAGTGTATACATAATGAAGAATGGTTTAGTCAATGAGAAACTTAATCTTTATCCTTGACACATAGTTATAAAATCATTCTTCTATTAAAAATTACATCCAAGAGGATATATCATTTCTAATGAAATAATTATCCGATAAAATATAAAGCTTTTGTTTGGACACTTATGACCTCTCCTCTATGCCATGTAGTAATGATTCCTCTGGCATCACAGTCTTTACCACAACGATGTTGTTCATAGATCAAATTTTTTCGTAGATTAGATTTCATTTGATTGTCTACGGCTCCATTGCGTATGCTCGGGTAGAAATTTTGTATAAACATATCGTCATGTATTTTGATTTAACTTCAAAAAATAACAAAACACTTCACAGCACTGGCCACTCTAACTTTAAAAAATAACAAAACATTTCTATCATACTAAATCAATTGCTACATAAGTATAAGCAAATAAAATCAGAAACTAAGAGTTATGGATTATTTTTAACATTTGGCAAACTCAGAATTGCAACAAGTATAAAATAGGTCCTGCAATATCTTATGATCTGAATTTTGATTACCATAACAAATCCAACTTAATCATAAATATGACTTTTTTTGACATGTTCCTCAACAGAGTCAAGGACCCCATGAACATTAGGAGATAATAAATTTAACTAAGTATTAAAAATAATTCAAGAACTCAAAATGGGGAGAGTACAAAGTCTAACAAAAATCACAACCAGCACAAAATCAGGTAATCAAGGGCTGCAATGGAGATGGCAACAAATTCCGACACGACAACTAACGGTTCCTGGAGGATGACCAAGTGGATGATGCTCTTGAACCAGAACCAAATGCAGAGGGTCTCCTATCGTCACCACTACGCCACCTGTCACCACTGTCTGGCTTAGTCCAACGATCTGTTTCCGGAGGAGGAGCAGCAGCACCTGTGCCTTCAGTCCTCTCACGCCGGAACTTTGGAACATATTTCCCAGCAGTGGGTGCTGCAGCAGCTGCAGCTGCAGCAGGAGCAGCGGATACAGAGTCGGGTGGACGAGCAAGAGGCTCAGAAGTCTTCAAAGCTGCTTCAGTGGTTCGGCCCAACAATTCTTCTCTTCTCTTTCTCTCCTTTTCTTCAAGTTCCTGTTCTCTCTGTCTCTGCTTTTCAGCTATCTCAGCTAATTTCGCCAGGCGTTCAGCCTCTTCCTTCTTTCGCCTTTCAGCCTCTGGAGGAAATTTTTGTCCCATGTTAGGTAAAATATAAAACAGAAGATACGCTATTTTGATTGTCTGTTAAAAAAGGTAAATTGATTCCACAGTGCAATAAGCATTTTCCTTATGAAGAATAAATGTAGAAAAAATGTCAAACTGAAAGAAAAAAATATTCAACTTGTTCAGAGATGTAATGGTAAAAAATATGAAAAAGTTTGCAAAAAAAAGGACGGTTTTCATATCCCAGCCCCAAAGGTTGAGGTTAAGTACATTGGGAAGCTTAATCTGCAACTTATCGATGTACAGAATACTTAGTTTTCAAATTCCGAGTTGCTTTTTCAGCTCCTTATCCCCAGCCCCAAGGATTGAGGTTAACAAAATAAAAAATTTACCTTCTAGTTTCCGTGCCTCTTCCTCTGCGCGCAATTTTTCCTGTCTCTCTTCTTCTAACTTCAGATAAAACTTCAACTTCCTCATTTTTTCCCTCTCCTGTCTCCTGGACTGTAAAATCCGAGAGATGCGCTCCTCCCTTTCCCGTCTCAATCTGTTAAATTCTGCTTGACGATGACTGACAACTCTCTCTTGATATATCTCCTGCATAGTCAATCACATGACAGAATATTAGCCAAAGTACTACGTATAAAACAAAACAACAACTGTTTTACGACACATTAATAAAATATTACATGATAGCTAAAAAGTGGTTCTCATATGTATAGCCTATGATAATGGCAAAGCAATATAGAAAAGAAGCCAAAGATGGTGACAATACTAACTTTATTGCCTATCATTCGAACAAGCCTCTCCTTCTCCAAAAGATCTCCTTCATGGCGCTGTTGGCTCAGTTCGACCTCTTTCTGCATGAAACCATGGTCCAAATTCAGTAAAAGATAAGTTCAGGTTTAAATGGGAGGTTGTGTATGGTGAAGAATCAGGGGCTACATAAAATGAGAATTATGAGCTCAACATACTTGTTGCTCATGCTCGTGAAGAATCCTCTCTTCAACTAGGCGCTGTTGATATGCAGCATCAATAATAGGTGCGGCCTCTTCTCTTTTTGCTCTTTCCAAATAATCCATGGTCTTAGCTAATTTTTGCAGTTTCTTCTCCATTTCCTGTCTTTCTCGGACTTGTTCAGTCAAAGCCAACTCCATCAGAGTCTGCTTGGACATTTTATCCTACAAACAGCGTTTATCGTCAACACAACACTTCCAGACCGAACAAAGTAGAAATTTATTTGAAAATAGACTTTCAACTTACCCCCTCAATGATTGGCTTTTTCCCCTTCTTTTTAATACGCTTTTCAGCTTCCTGAAGCAAAGCTTGAGTTTCCTCCAATTGTCTTTCTTCAATTTCCCTGAGGATCCTTTGATTCTTCCTCTGCTCAAACTCAGCGGCAAGTCTTCTTTGCTCAGCTTCTTCAGTTATTTTCTGCAGTTTTAACCTCTTCGACTCTTCCTCACGTTCCTGCGAATGTACAAGTTAGAGGAAATGTTAATAATTTTAAAATCAATCACTCTTAATATGAAATAGTAATACTACTTCACAAGATTGTACCTTTTCAAGAAGCTGTCGCTCTTGTTCTTCTTTCCTCTTCTCGATAATTGATTTCCGAGCAAGAAGCCTCTTGTGTTCCTTGGCCACAACATCTGTCAAAGAGGGAAGTAAAGCTCCAAGTTTTGAAGGCTTCCTCTCTGGAGGATAAATCATTTGTCTCGCCTTGTTCAATTGCTCAGCAAAATTGGCCAGGTGATCCCTTAAGCCATCAGACTCAAGACTCTGCAATAGAAATCAAGCAATTGACATAATTGGTAAACTGAGACACAGTACAGACATATAATTAAATATTTATTGTTCAGAAATAACCCCTTCCTCTATCTAAAACGCAACCGGAAATTGAAGACATCTCAGATTGAGGATAACCAAAAGAAGTTAATTAATCTTGAATGTTAAAGGATCTAGTGTTTCAGCAGAAATATGATCAAAAAACCATTGGATTCAAGGAATAGCATATAATGGCAGGGAGGAAATCACATTTAACTGAAGGAACACTTACCACTTTGCAGAAAATTACGACATTTTTCACGTGATCGACTTTCATTGATACAAACTTCTGCTTAACAGCATCCACAGAAATCTTTTCCACTACTGAAAAATCAAAGAAGGGGATCATCCCAGATAAGGTCTCGATCTTCATTGTCTGGTAGACATTAGACACCTAGAAGAAAAATATGCAACAAGTTAGCATGGATAATAATAACTGCATATAAGGGGAGAGGGGAAATTCACATACGAAAAAGGACTAAACATGAAAATGCACCTGCTGTAGCAACCTCAAGGTAGCTAGTTTCTCCAGTACTGGAACATACTGAGACAATTGCACCTCTGGGACAGATGAAGCAGTAGAAAGCTTACCCCCTAACTTCGAGATTTTGGTAAACAACGGCTGCACTTTTAATGCAAGATCTGAAGGAAGAAATTCATGTTCAAGAAGATGGTAAATGTCCTTCACTTCCTGAGTTACATATGACATCACGCCCTTGGATACCTATAATGAACACAATGGTAGAAACTTTAGACCAATTATACCACCATTAACTAAAAAAATTGCATTTAATTTTTCAGTTGTCATTCTAACCAACGAGCCATTTGCTTATACAAAAAGATGCAATTAAAGACGAAATGAAATTTTAAAAAGATATATGAACATACAAAAATAAATACGAGAAGGTTGACATCAAGACGAATAAATAAAACATGATTACTAATGCAGTGTCTAAGAAAGCCAATTAAATAAACATCATCATCAGCCTACTATGGACAATAAACAGGATATTGAAATGTAGTGAACTATAGTTTATACAGGGTTGCCTAAATATGACTGTATAGGTGTGTGATTGAATTAGGACTTAATTGTACTAGAGTTGTATACTCAGCAGGATAATGTTCTCTCAAATAATGTAAAGAAGCAATGACCATAAGTATAAAATAAAGTTAATCAAAGATAATATCTTACCAGTTCGGCGAGAAGCGATGACCTGGAAAGCTGGGAAGAGCCGAAAAAGAACAGATGAACAGAGTTAGAAAAAATAGAAGAAAAAACATCTAATAAGCTAACTTGGGAATGCAGTTGAGGGGAACTTAAATACCACTTCTCTGCTTTCAGGTTTAGTTTCAAGATTAAAGCCAATGAGGTTAGCCATCCTCAAATTTCTCTCCTTTTCATGCTCCAGTTCAAGATGAGATGCACCATGAGTGTGATCATGAGGAGGAACTGAAAGTGCTGCTAGAACAACGGATGAAGCTATCAATTGCAAATCCTTCTGACTCAGATTCTTATTGAAGCTTTTTTGTAATACAAAGAGCCTGAACCATGCATATGCATGATATAGATGACTTGAAGATATCCAAAATATTTCGGTCAGCTTAGCATAGTAAACAACCAACAAGGATGCCTTCGGAGTTTTCTTGACCAAGCACATCAGTCCATGTATATCTTCAACTGATCGAAAAGCTTCCTGCAAATTGTAAAATTGTATTTGAAAAAACTCTACATCTATGAAAAACTAACAAAAAATATGTAGTAGATACATGGAAAGATGAGAAATTGCAAACCTGCCAGAGTCCAAGTTCAGTTGCAATTTTCAGCTGCTCAAATCTTGTATCGAGATACAGTTGCAAGCTTTCAGGAGCAGAAAGATCAGGCCGGTCTCGTTGGTCACGGTACTTATTCAGATTGGCCAAGTGGTTTCTTATGATTTCACAGAGTCTGCGGAACTCAGTTGTTCGCTTATATTGCTTACAAAACTGGAAAGCTCGATGAGCTGTCATCTGTACATGGCATTAGAGTCTATTAGAAACTCTATATAGAAAAAACAAGGGTGAATTCTCAAATTATCAATGCTTACAAGAAAATATACCACAATTTGAAGACAGAGAAAACGTAATAATGGTTAATAACAATAACGACAACAAATCCCTAAAACCAATCAATTAATTACTAATCATCAGGAATATATGTAAATATTTCCAAAACAATTCCATCATTACTATCACCAAGAACGGGAAATCAAATAACATTATTCAGAATTAAAATATAAACAACAAAAAACAAGGGTCGAGTTTAGCACCATTCCAACACAAATATCAATAATTTTGATGGCTTAGAGATATGTATTTTTAAAAGTAGCCATATACATACAGAGCAAATATAACAACACTAGCAAGTAGTAAAAGACAGAAGAAGAAGAAGGTAGAGCTTACAGCATATAGAGCTTCCAGTTTTGAGTTGTTTCGTAAAATTTCAAGCACGGTCCTGTATGTTTCCCAGAGAAACTTAAACCACGGGGTAACAAGCTCCCGGTCGGATCTCTCCTTTCCTTTTTCTCCACTGACATAACTGAGCATCAAATCCTCAGGCTTTTTATCAGCCTCCAAATCATCAACATCGAGAGCTGCTTCCAACTCCTCTGCTTGGCTCCGGGCATGTTCAGCTTTCTCGGTGGAGAGGTGAATGAAATGCTTGATCACCTCCTCCAATGAACCAACATTGACTTGCTGACATATGATACGATACTGAATGAGACCATCCTTAGCATACCGACCTTTACGCATTTCTACACATAGGTCTATGTACTTGAGCATGATCTTTTCGAGTGTCTTCTGCCATGCTCGGTACCTTTTCGAAGTAATTAGGTCATGAAGTGTCTGCAAAGCATCTTGCTTCTGCCCAACGTTTATCAATTCTGTGTTTTTCAATATTAAAAATGATCATTCAATTGTACCATCGCAAATAATATGACTAATGGTAAGTGAGAACATTTCTCATGTAAAAATTGTGAGTACATTTATATCACAATTTTGAATGTTCAAATAAAATTCGATGATTTGTATTAATTGTTCTCATTTCTCGTAATAACATCTATTGGTACAATTAGGGTGAGCAGGACCCGACTCTACCCGCACATTCGGCTTGGCCCGAGCATGATCGGGCCGGTCAGGTATCATCAAGGTCTAGGGTCAGGTTTAAAAACTAGAGTCCGTCGATATTTAGGGCTGGACAGGGGACAAGCATGACCCGACCTGGTACTGTCCCATGTTTACTCACTCATCACATGTACTTTATTAACAATATATATGTATATCATTTCATATGTCAAATTACATATCCATAATAATAAATGAGATTGAAAAAACTTTATCTCATGGTCTAGGTCGGGTCGGGGTTCAAAGGCTACCCTCATTGACATTTAGGGTGGGGTTAGCTTCAAGTCCAGGGAAAGGTCCCGGTTCAAAAAAATAATCCGATCAACATTTATGGTTGGGTAAGAGACAAGACTTAACCGGCCCAGACTCACCCCTAGGTACAATGGCAACATTGTAAATTTGTAATACAATTGTTTTTTTAACTAACCTTCTGCCCTTTTGAGAGCATTCTCCGGCTTCAAGAACTGACTCATATCAACGATTCACCAAACGGACTCACCTGTTCATAAAATTTACAATACACATTAAATCGGCGCATAGATTGAGGGGTAAAATCGTAAAATCATGAAGCATAAACATGAAACAAAAAAAAGTGTAAAATCAAATAAGGATTCATGAGAGAAGATCTATAAGAAAGAAAGGGGAATAGAGAGAAAGAAGAACCTGAGAAGAGAAGGCTTGCGCAGTTGTGAATGTGAGTATACCCTAGAAGGATGAGAAGGTGAGAGATTCAATTTGCATTCTCATTCAATGGAATTTGGGCCTTTTTTGTTTCATATGTTTGGGCTGGGTTTATCCATTCAAATATTTTTATTAGGCTTATTATTACTTAAAATCAAATAAATGGAGACGCATGTTACACGTCACATTTGAATACAAGTATATTTCATGGTTTTTGCTGCTATCATTTTAGATTAAATTTAATTAGAATTAAAATATAATGTATTGTTAATATCTTATTGGTTGTTTCTGTATGGTTTTCACTTCATACAAGTCTTTCTATTTATTTTATTGGTATTCATTATTATCCACAAACTAATAACGATATAATAATGTGGAGATTCAAACTTTAATAGTATAAAAAAAATCTTATACTCTTATTTAGTACGATAAGTACAATACATGGATAGAATAAAACCAATAAGTAAAGAAGAACAAAATTATCTAGTCATTAATCTCAACACTTATTATAAAATCTAATTGTTATAGTAGAAGAATGATAATTATACTGGTTTGGTATACTTGAAAGATATCGTAAGTACAATATTGTCGATCTAACTGATGATTTCATCCTTTATGAAATCGACTGTGACGCAAGTCTTTTATTGTTGTATTCATCTCTTAAATTTTATATAAAAAATTAAAATACTTACATTATTATAAGAGTTTAATATTTATGAATGATGGTGTAATATATTTTGACATATTGTGAGTACATTATTTAATATTTATGTCTAAATCATCACTAAATCTCTTAAAGTAATACACATAAATACATGCATATTAATTGTATAAAAATATTATATTGAAAGTGTATAAATATTAAAAATATTATTGTAATTATATTGATATTATTTCAAGTACAATATACACAAAATAAAATAATAAGGGTATAATAATATGTGTTATAAAAGAATAAGGGTATAATATGTGATATTATTTTAAAAGTATAATAATATGTGTTATATTTTTAATAATTTGTACTTTGTAATATAAGTAAGGTGAATATTAAATTGGGTAACAGAATATATTTCACAATAAATGTTTATGAATGAATGCATTAGGAGAAAGTTGGGATAGCTCCTCCCGTAGAAAATAAGGGTGAGCATGAGTTAGGTAAGGCTTATCCCTTACACGGTCCTACATGTTCATCAGGTCATTTTTTTGAACTCATCCATAAACTCACAGCTAACTTAATCCTAAATATTGAGTATTTTTTCAGCCTTTGAATCTGACATAGACCCAATTAAGTATAATACATACTCATTTTAGATAAATTTTTATCAATAATAATACTTATTATTATGAATATGTAATTTGACATAGAAAATGATACATGTATATATTGTTAATCATGTATATGATAAATAAATAGAGAACTAATGATACTTTCAACCAAAAAAATGTCATTATTATTTTTTACATAATTGAGTAGAGATACATACAAACATGATAAGTGACTGGCTATGAGACGGTTAGGGTCGAGTCATGTTTGTTCATTACCCGACCCTAAATTTTGACAAGATCTAATTTGTGAAACCGAACCCGACCCTAGACCTAACGAGACTCGATACTATTTGGGCTTGATCAAACCGGGCCATACTAGATGAGCGGGTAGGGTCTAGTCTTACTCACTCCTTCTAGAAAATATGATCGCTAATAGCAACCTCCTTGGGTTTGTTCCTTTTTGGACGGTCGTTTTTTGGTTGATGTATTTGATATGTATTTGGATTGTATTGAATAATAATGCAGCGAAATTGTATATGTATTTTGTGTATATTGGATAAAAGAAAGTGATTAAGATATGAAGAGAGATGATGCCACAAACAAAAGTTTGATAAGTTGATATGAAGTTCGCCACAATAAAGGATTCTTGATAAGAACAAAGGTACCACAAACAATGATGAATTGTTTGATAATCCGGGATGTAGTTCGCTACAAGAACTTTGGGGTTCTTGATAAGAACAAGGGTGTCTTGGTTCAACCAAGAACTTAGGAGAATAATTCTCACTAAAAGGATTTTAATCCAAAATAATTTCCAAATTGTTATTTCTCATGTCAAATTCGGTTACATATGGATATGTGGCTATCCAACTCGGCTTCCACAAAATTAACACTAAGAATCAACATTTGAATGACCTAATTATGATATTAATGACCAACTAATGGCTGATTGCAATCAGCCCTCAATCCACACGTTTTTTCCTTAAAAAACCTACCACCCGATATTAAAGTGTCAATTATTTGAATTCAAATGACTACTTATAGAAGGAAACAAATAAAACACTCTTAATTATATCCATAACTCATATGGTAACCCAGAAACGAAACAAATCATATCATCCTTTCTCCTTGAATCACAAGACCACAAAAGGAAACAAATCATCTCTCCTTAAGTTGCATTGCAATCCTCCAAGAAAGGAAACAAATAACCAGACCACCTTTTCTCCATTGAATCACATGGCCACCTAAAGGAAATAAATCATTCCTTCTTAATTTACATGTTCATCCATCAAGAAAGAAAATAAAGGAAATAATATCATACCAACCTCTCTCCTTATACTAGGCAATTTTTTCATGAGTTATACACACAAATTATTTACTGATTTGATATGAAGGAACAAGTAAACATATGTTGCATGTGGCTGCCCAAAGTGTTCTTTATCTCACTTGCACATTCTTCACTTTATCGAATGTAACTTGATGATTTGGCATGAATTAAACATCCTCATCATATTATTTTTGGGCTTCACTTTGGAATAACATCTTATTCTTTAAGTATGCCTTCAACAAATGTTCTTGAGTTGATGTTTGTCCTCCAAATTGTATAGTACCCCTTTTAGCTCACATCAACCGCACACCTTAAATGGTTTGGACGTGTACTAAGGTAACCATTAGAAGCTTAGTACGAACAAAATGATGGTTAGACCAATTTACAGGGGGGCAAGAAAAACTAGAGATGAAACATTAAGAAATATTTAGATATAAATATTTTGTCAATAAAATTGATTTATGATAAAGGACATGGTTCGAACCTAAGTACTCAACATCATGTTATCGCACTGGAATAACAGTGTTGGTCATTCAACGCGACAAAGGGAGTGTAGCGGCACAAATGATCGTAATGCATGTCACAGGTTAGAGAGCAGTGACTTCATGGGCCAAATCACAGGCCAAAACCTGCTCCAACAAGTTTGTACGTATAACCCTAATTTTTGAAGCTAAAAGCCCTTTTTGCCCAAGAAAATTGATACTCATTATATTATTGGACAATAATCTTCTCTAATATTATAGAAACAAATTATTGTATTTTTTTGTATTTATTATTTTTTGTATTTTTATTTCAATATCATTGATCCAATATAGCAAATCTTTATTCTTTCCATATAAACTCTCTTAATAAAAACCTATCTATAATAGTGTATCCATGTTACGTTGCCAAGACCTTGACCTCCCATGCGAATCTTTATCATTCAATGGTAGCTTTTAGCATTGCTGCTAACACATATTTTTCTTTTCTTTATTCCCCCAATCTCATTATCTTGATATGCAATCATTGACAATAGACTTATCTGGAATAAAGTCAGATATAACCCTTTTAAAAAAATAATGTTGTTATGTTAATATTTATTGTGAGTGCGATTCAAAATTTATCCATTTCTTAAATTCGTCACCTTAACAATTAGATTATCTTATAATTCTTTTCTTTTTTAATTTATTGTGGATGAGATTCGAACTTTATCCATTCCTTAAACCCTTCACCATAACCATTAGATTATCATATAACTTTTTTTTTAAATTTATTGTGAATGAGATTCAAACTCACAACCCTTCACTTTAGTACTTTATGACTTCAGTTATATATAACCCTTACACAAGTATTGATCTAATTATCACCACATAATTATAACTAATCTCACCATTTTCTATCTATATATACTGTTATTATGCTATATAAAAACCAACATGTGATGTAAGAGAAGAAGGTAAACGTCCATCATACAATTCTCATATATAGTGTAATGCAATGGAAGAAAAGGAATAGGAGACAATATTTAGAATTAAAAATAAAAGTTAGAATTAATGTTATACACTAACATCATGCATAAACTTCTAAGGCATGAAACAATTCAAGACAAGGACATGTACGTAGAAGTTGGTTTGAATTTCCTACAAATTAATGGACTCTTACCAATGATATTCAAAATATGTATCCTATTCTTGGCGTATATTTTTTTCTTTCTAATATCAAAAGCGTTTTCTAAAAGCGCGGAAAAAAGTTAGGGTTGGATAAACCGCGTAATAGCCATTGAAGGTGCAATGACCAAGAACATAGTGTAAGACAACGTAAGTCATGGTCAAGAATTTGCGGTAGGGTACATGGAGATGTAGAAAGAAAGCAAAGATTGTATTTCAAGAATCCAACACTCAAAATAATAAAGGTTATGGTATTTTTTTTTGTGTGGATATAATCAACGGAATAAACTAGTTATACGGTTTACGTCAAAAAGTTAAAAACATTATAATATTAACTAACATAATTTATAATTTTATACTTCAAAGTTTAAAAAAACATTACTATCACACAAAATCATAATTAAATAATCAATTGAGAAGATTTAAGTATAACATGATATTACAAATAAGTTGAAAACGTCATCAAACAATATAAGTTTTAATTGCAAAAAAGTGGACAAATAAATTTCAAACTTAATTAATTAAGTAACTTTTTGTTACAAGATAACCTAACAAATGTAAACAAAACTCCAATAACAACAAATTAAACATAATAAAAAATAATTTGAAAGCACAACATTCTTTTTCCTCCCAATGAGACATTATTTTGACATTTTCTTAAAAATAAATTGATTGCTTCATCTGGTTCGACCAACCGAGTCACTAGTTTTATGTGTAAGTTAGTCGAGTCATTGGTTCATATTGATTATGGTTCGTGACCGATCAGATGAGTAACTCAAACCGATTAGGTATCTGTTCTAGGTCACACCGGTTGACCTGAGCTTAATTTAATAATATTGCAATCAATGCAACTTGTACCCCCTCTCCTTCGGTCTTGGATCCGTCACTGCTCTCACTCAATTGGTAAAAAAAACTAATTTTTTAGGATGTTTGGTTACCTCTGTCAATAAATGTCGCTCCTAGAAATCAAACATTTAATTTTTAGCCTATATAAAAATTCAATAAAATTTTATACAATTAAACCAACACCTTATTAGTATAAATGTTAGAATATTGACAGGGAAATATTATTCTAGCTTACCCAAAAATGAGCAAGGTCTAGTCTTTGTTAACATAAACATTTGATCATAACTAATCAAATTATAAATTTTATCATTTAAGTATTTTGTTTTTACAATCTCTTCAAGTTTTTTATATGACAAAGTAAACAAAGCATCTTCCAACAACTTTCATGATTTTGATTTAGGGAAATAATATCTAGGGGTGAGTAGGACCTGACCTTACCTACTCATCCAGTTTGGCCTGATCAGGATTGAGTCCAAATAGGGTTGGATCTCATGAGGTCGAGGGTTGTGTTTGAGTTCAAAAATTGGACATAGACACTATTTAGGGTCGAGTAGGAAACAAACATGATTTGGCCCGACCCATGGTCACTCACTTATCATGTCCGTATGTGTTTCTATTCAATTGTGTATAGAATAATAACATCTCTTTTGTCAAAAGTATCATCGATTCTCTAATTTTCATCATATATACATGATTAACAATATATATGCATATATCATTTTATATGTCAAATAACATATTCATAATAGTAAGTAAAATATTGAGAAGAGGGTCTAGGGTCGGGTTCGGGTACGACGGTTGTCCCAGTCGAAATTTGGGGTCATTAACTTCGGGTTTGGGTTGAGTCTGAGTTCAAAAAATAATTACCAATATTTAGGGTCGAGTAAGGCATAAGTCTTACATGGCCCAACCCGACTCATGTTCAACCCATATAATATCCATGCCGACAATATTTATTTTCCTATGGAATCAGATTGATTAAACCTAAAGTTATTTCATGCTCACAAAGGAAAGAAAATAATACACTAGCAATATGTGTTGACCACTTTCTTGGTTGGGGTCCCATATGCTTGTTTTGTAAAAGTTCTAAAGTAAAGACAAAGTAGGATTTTTCTTTTTTTGGTACATACAAAGTAGGATTTGAATCAAAATTTATGGATGCATGGAAATTACATACACCAATTAAATTAAAAAAAAATCAAATCCCAATTCAACATTTTAAATCTTTGATGTTATTTGTTGGCCACAATGAAGAGGTCGAAGATTTACATATCATGTTTGCAATGTCACTTCGCATCCACTTACCTTTATTGGATAATTAATCCATCGGCCTTAGATAAAATATAAAACTGTAAATGGTTAAGAGATTAAATGTGTATATAGAAAATTATATTCTATCATTTTTTTGGTGAATGATATTCTTTAGTTTTATTTTTTATTTTTACATACGATGTTGTCCTCCAAAGACATCTTAATTAGTTTATAGTTGCGTTAAAATCCCTCGGTGCACTTGGTAATTTTTCCATTTTCTTGTGTCCTCTCCTATATCCCCCTTGTTTAAGGTAAATGGTATAGGAATTTAAGAAGTTATTAAATCTATCTATTAGTAGTTAGAAGACACAATTTTGTCTTTTCATTTTTTACTTATTAAGAATTTATATTTTCATTTGAAATCGTATTCACATTATTTTTCTATAATTAAAGTTATCATTGTTGTTGATAATTTCAGCTTTTGGTTTATGCATTTGGTGTTAATTTTGTAATAGTTTCCTAATTAGTCTAGTTAGTTAAGAGTTAGTTAGTTAGGAGTGCTATAAATAGAAGTCTAGTGTACTTGAGATGAGTGATTGTATTTTGATACTTCAAGTGAATCAATAATACAAAAGAGGTATATTCATTGAATTGTTCTTTGTTACTTTCTTGGTATCCAAGTAAACTCATAAATCTTCAACCTTCTTTCTCTATTCCTACTCTCCATTCTTTTCCTGGTTTTGCTGGTGTATGTATGCACTTGGTGTGCATATCAGTTGCTTGCAGAACAAACAACAGTGGTATCAAGAGCTTTGTGCAAAAGGGATTCTGTGTGAACCAAGAGAAGGGGACCTGTGTGTGTGGGAGTGTGTGTAAAAGAGTGCATTCGAAATCAAAGAAGGAAGGCAGAAGCAAGAAGGAGTAAGAAGAAGCTGTCACATGGCAAACAACAATAGTTTCTCTATGACACTCCCTATTCTAGATAGCAAGAACTATGATAGATGGAGGAATCACATGAAAGCTATATTTGAATTTCAAGAAGTACTTGAGATAGTGCAGAAATGCTATCAAGAAATAGGAGAAGGAGCAACCGAGGCTCAAAGAACAATGTACAATGAAGCAAAGAAGAAAGATTGCAAGGCACCATTCTTCATTTACCAAGGTGTTGATGCAGCAAATTATGAAAAGATCAATGGAGCTGAGACTGCCAAGCAAGCCTGGGATAGCTTGGAGAAATGCTATGAAGGTGTTGCAAAGATCAAGAAAGTAAAACTGCAGAATCTGAGAAGGCAATATGAAGTCTTGCAAATGGAAGAGAATGAGTCAATTGCAGACTACATGACCAAGATTCTAACACTCTCAAACCAGATGAGGTCATGTGGTAAAGCAATTAAAGAGAAATCAATTGTTGAGAAGGTCCTAAGGACTCTCACTTGCAAATATGACCATATAGTAGTTGCAATTGAGGAGTCCAAGAACCTAGAAGAACTCAAAATTGAGGAGTTGCAGGCATCTTTGGAGGCTCATGAGTTGAGGTTGAAAGGAAGGAACTCAGGCAGAGTTGGTGATGAAGCATTCTTGTCAAGACACAACAAAAAGAATTCCAATCAATGGAACAAGAAAACCAAAGAAAGGGGACATAATACCAAGTGGAAGACCAATGAATCAAGTTCCTCAACAAGAAACCCTGAGCAGAATGGTGCAAGGAATGGCAATGATCTTTATCAAGGCAAGAACAATCATAAGAATTCAGATACCAGAAAGAAAGTAGACAAAAAGAAGTTGCAATGCTATAACTGTAGAAACTATGGACACTTTGCATCAGAATGCAAATCCAACAAATGGCAGAAGGCTAGAGAGGATGAAGCTAGACTTGCAAAAGGGGAAAGTTCAAGCAGTTCTGGTGATGAACACTACCTATTGATGGCTACAACAGTGAATGAATCTGGAAATGAAGGAAGCAATAAAGACTACTGGTACTTGGATACTGGTTGTTCAAACCATATGACAGGTAGAAGGGATTGGTTTGCAGAACTAGATGAATCTGTCAAGAGCAAAGTGAAATTTGCAGATCACTCATCAGTCTCAGCAGAAGGAGTAGGGAAAGTACTGATTCAAAGACTTGATGGCAAGGAAACATCAATTTCCAATGTGCTCTATGTGCCCAAGATGCAAAATAATTTGTTAAGTCTTGGTCAACTTCTAGAGAAAGGATACAAGGTGATAATGGAAGAAGGTGAGCTAATTCTGTTTGATAGAGCAAACCAGAAAATATTGAAGGCCTCTCTTTCATCCAATAGAACCTTCAAGATAAAGATACAAGTCAGTGAACAAACTTGTCTCAAAGCTGGAGTGGACCAAGATACTTGGCTCTGGCACTTGAGGTATGGACACTTAAACTTCAAAAGCTTAGAGTTGCTAAGCAAAACTGAGTGTGTTGCGGGATTGCCAGTTATAAAATCACCTACAACATTGTGTGATGATTGCTTGACCAGCAAGCTAGCAAGAAGTCCCTTTGAATCAAACATTCCAACAAGGTCAAAGAAGCCTCTTGAACTGATCTATAGTGATGTATGTGGCCCTTTTGAAACAGAATCAATTGGAGGGAACAAATACTTCCTAACCTTCATTGATGATTGCACAAGAATCACAAGAAAGGTATGGATTTACTTGTTAAAGAAGAAAAGTGATGTCTTTGAGAGCTTCAAAAGATTTAAAGCACTGGTTGAAAGGAAGAGTGAGCAAAAACTAAAAACACTCAGATCAGATGGTGGAG
>NC_032017.1:6874040-6875572 GCF_001865875.1 Lupinus angustifolius | reverse complement strand
ATTCATCATGAAATAACAGCTCCTTACACACCTCAACACAATGGTGTGGCTGAAAGGAAGAACAGAACATTGCTTAGCATGGCTAGATGTATGTTGAGGACAAAGAACTTGCCTAAGAAACTTTGGGGTGAAGCTATTGCTACTGCAGCATATATCCTAAACAGAAGTCCATCAAAAAGATTGGAGAACAAGACACCTGAGGAGGCTTGGACAGGGCAGAGACCTAGCATAAGTCATCTAAGAATCTTTGGATCACTATGCTATGGTCTTATACCTGAGATAAAAAGAAGCAAGCTTGAGGATAGAGGAGAAAGATTGATCTTCCTGGGATACCATACAACTGGAGCATACAGAGTTTACAATCCTACCACTCAGAAATTCATGATTTGTAGGAATCTAAGGTTTGATGAGAATCAAAGTTGGAATTGGAACCAAGAAGACAATCCCTCATGAACCAAAACAGTTATGAAATTTGATGAATGTAGACTACATCTAGATGAGACTGAAGTGACAATGTCTAATGATGAGATTGCAGATGAAGAAGGTGTTCATCAACAATCAAATACAAGATTAACAAGTCAGAGAAGTAGGCAGCCATCAACTAGACTTAGAGACTTTGAAGTTTTCTCAGATTCCTTGATAACACAAGAAGGAGATTTTGTGCATATGACTTTGATGGCAGAGATGGAACCAATTAACTTGGAAGAAGCTTTCAAACATACACATTGGATCAGTGCAATGGAAGAGGAGTTAAGGTCCATTGAAAGAAACAAAACCTGGACTCTAACAAATCTACCAATTGGAAAGAAAGCTATTACTGTTAAATGGGTATACAAAACCAAGAATGGCAGAGATGGAACCAATCAACTTGGAAGAAGCTTTTAAACATACACATTGGATTAGTGCAATGGAAGAGGAGTTAAGGTCCATTGAAAGAAACCAAACTTGGACTCTAACAAATCTGCCAATTGGAAAGAAAGCTATTACTGTTAAATGGGTATACAAAACCAAGTTGAATCCAAAGGGTGAGGTATCCAAATACAAAGCAAGATTGGTAGCAAAAGGGTTCCTTCAAAAGCATGGATCTGATTATGATGAAGTGTTTGCACCAGTGGCTAGGATTGAGACAATTAGACTTGTGATTGCACTAGCAAGCTTCAATGGTTGGGAATTACATCAAATGGATGTAAAGTCAGCATTCCTCAATGGACCCTTAGACAAAGAAGTTTTTGTAACACAACCACCAGGTTTTGAGGCTCAAGGCAGAAGAGAAATGGTGTACAAGCTACATAAGGCTCTTTATGGACTCAAACAAGCTCCTAGAGCTTGGAACAAGAGACTTGATTCATTCCTGCTGCTACTTGGCTTCACAAAGTGCAGAACTGAACATGGTGTGTATGTGAAAGGTAATCACATTGAAGAATTGCTAATACTTTGTATCTATGTGGATGATCTTCTTATCACAGGGAAGGAATTGATGATGATCCAATCATTCAAGCAAGAAATGCAAGCTGAGTTTGAAATGATAGACT
>NC_032017.1:6854918-6873940 GCF_001865875.1 Lupinus angustifolius | reverse complement strand
ATGCAATTCAAGGCCTGATATAGCATATAGTGTAGGAGTTGTTAGCAGATTTATGGAGGCTCCTAAACAAAGTCACTTGAATGTTGTAAAGAGGATTCTTAGATATCTAAATGGAACAATAGGGTATGGCATCATGTATCCTGCTAATTCCAACAAAGGCTGCAAATCAGAAATGGTTGGTTTTTCTGATGCTGATTGGTGTGGAGATAAAACAGATAGGAAGAGCACAACTGGTTATCTCTTCTTATTAAACAATGCTCCAGTGAGTTGGTGCTCTAAGAAACAAGAAATGGTTGCCCTGTCTTCATGTGAATCTGAGTATATTGCTGCAAGTATGTGTGCTTGTCAAGCAGTATGGCTGAAAGGATTGATGGAAGAATTGAGAATGAATGCAGAAGAAAGTATGCTGATTATGATGGACAACAAGTCTGCTATTAACCTTGCTTTAAATCCAGTGGCTCATGGTAGAAGCAAGCATATAGAGACAAAGTTTCACTACATTAAAGACCAAGTTAGCAGAGGGAATGTGAAGGTCGAATTCTACAACACTGAAAACCAATTGGCAGATGGTTTCACCAAACCTTTGAAGAGAAGCAGGTTTGAATTGCTGAGGGAAAGGATTGGTGTTGTAAAATGAAATTAAAGCTGAATTAAGGAAGAGTGTTGTTGATAATTTCAGCTTTTGGTTTATGCATTTGGTGTTAATTTTGTAATAGTTTCCTAATTCTAGTTAGTCAAGAGTTAGTTAGTTAGGAGTGCTATAAATAGAAGTCTAGTGTACTTGAGATGAGTGATTGTATTTTGATACTTCAAGTGAATCAATAATACAAAAGAGGTATATTCATTGAATTGTTCTTTGTTACTTTCTTGGTATCCAAGTAAACTCATAAATCTTCAACCTTCTTTCTCTATTCCTACTCTCCATTTTTTTCCTGGTTTTGCTGGTGTATGTATGCACTTGGTGTGCCTATCAGTTGCTTGTAGAACAAACAACAATCATTACAGCTAATATATTGCAAATTATATATATATAACTTTTAAAATTTAGTCTACATATAAATTTTATTTATGTTAATATTAATCAACAATAGAAAATCTATTGTATTAAAAAATACGATTGGATAGACATAATTGTACATATCAAAACATTACCTATAATAGTAAATTATGTATATATATTATTTTTAAAATTTAGTCAACATATAAACTTTATTTATGTTAATATTAGTTTATAATAATAAATTTATTGAATAAAAAATACAAGTCGATATACATTGTGCATATGAAATCATTCCCTTATCCCTTTTTTGCCCCTCTCCTCCTTTTATGATTTTTCTATCAGAAAAAACTAATGTTGTGAAATCCAAGCCGGATATCAAATTAAAAGAAGTCTCGTATTAGGTTTAACAATTTTAAACGATTAAACTGTGCAATCGAACTAGATGATTTCATATATAATTTATCATTTTTATCAATAAATATATAGTTATATATAAATACAAAATTTTATATAATTATTAATTATATTGAAATAACATTTTTTTCCATTTTTTTTGTTTCGGAGTAAAACAAAACATTAGAGTAGTGTTCTATATTTTTGAATTTTAAGTGAATTATCCGGTTCACTTTCCGCGTTATTGCGGTTCAACCAGGTTTAACATGGTTGGACCGAAATTTCTCCAGTTCAAAGCGGTCCAACCCCTCACTCGGTTAAGACTACAAATCAGAGTCATTTTTAAGTCCGATTAGTGGTCAAATCGGTCGGATCGTCTGGTCCAGTCCGGTTATCACAATATTAGAAAAAACCATAGATAAAGCTAATGAAATTAAAAAATTCCCAAGGAGACATTATTTACAATATTTTCATTGTTCAATTTTAAATAATTATTAAGAAGTGCTATAAAATGTAAAAAAATTATTTAAAATAAGTTCGTCCCTAATAATATGTTTAGATAGATGAGATATAGGGGAGAAAATATAGAGAAAGAGATAAAATAGTTTTCAATTGTTAAAGAGTTGCTTCATTAATACAACATAGATTGAATTCCCCTTCGAAACTTCCAAAACATTATCCACTCCAAACATAATGTAAAGTTAGAAAATAAGGATAATATATCATTCATTTAGTGGATTGACATCTTTATACATTAAATGAATGAATACATTCATTTTCTTTTATTAGAGAGAAATTCAGATTAGAGAGAAACTTGATATCAATGGAGGTCTGATTCAAATTCAATACAAAAAGTTTGGCCTAGCAAGCATTTGAACTTTTTTGCAGATTCCCTAGTATTTGTACTATTATCTTATTTAATTCTAGTTCATTGCTAAACAAAACTCTTGTGGGTCATGGAATAGTTTTATATGATTATGGGATTAGGTCAATAATTTTAAGCTGTTAACTTTTAATATTGATTTAGAAAAAAAACAGTACATTAACTGTGTATGAGTTTTATACATTTTCATTGCATGATACACCTTTCATATTTAGTTATCGTTGATTCTTAAAAAAATTCAAGTAATTCAAATGAGTAGTAAATGATATAGTGATTGTGTATAAATATTTAAAATAAAATATATATATATATATATATATATATTGTTTAATAACATAGTGGAAGAATCATTGGGACAATTTATGCGTTATGGTCCCAATAACCCAAAAAAAATGTATGCTTTATGAGATGATAGAGAACTAGTAGAAAAAATGAGTTAGGGAATAAATTATAAGGTATTATGGAGGCAAATTAGAAAACCATGAGATTTTTAAGTAAAATTAAAACAGTATAAGAGATATAAGTTTAGAGTTGCAATAAGTGTGCTACAAAGTCACATAATTTGAATATGTTAGATTTGTTGGAAGATAATATTAGAGATGTTAAGTGTGAGTAGAACTAGCACCTACTCATAAAATAAAGGATAGAATAGCCATATGCGAAAAATACTATTAGAAGCCACAATATGTATGGTGCCAATAAGATTTAAATAATTACTCGATAACTTAGTTTTTTAAATATAATTTCAGATGTTTGATGACTATTTTATGTATAAAAAACTTTTATTTGAAAATGTTTTATCCATTTGGTTAATCTCCTCACGGGAATGTGATTAATTAAAGATTATTGGTTAGCAAACTTCAATTAATTTGGATAATAAAATAGTTGTTTGAAAGATTGTTTAATGAGTTTTAAATAAAAATGAAGAAGTTAATGATAATTAATTGAATGAGAAGAATCTAAAATTATCATTCATATTCAAATATACAATGTTTTATGATATTATTAAAATAATTAATCATATGAATTTCTTCTCAATATCTATTTCATCTATTTATGAATGTCTCAATAAATAGATCAACAATCCAGATAATTAATTATCAACTTTTGAACAATTAATCACTTAATCATAATTCAATTATTAAGTGTTCAGTGACTAAGTCAATTAATATTATTCCTATAATAATTTATATTTTACTAGACGACTAATTCTAGGTTAAGTTAAAACATAAAATTTATAGTGCATTCGATAGTCGATCCAAACAAGCATTAGAAAAAATATTAGACATGAAAGATAGTGGAATAACAATGCTTTAAATCAAATAGTCATATTTGATACATCAAGTTTCAACAGTTATATCTAATCCCACAAAAAATCATTTAGCTCCTCATTCCCATGAAACCAATGTCATCAATATGTAGATTTTTCTTCTTTCTTCTTAGTAATGTCTAAAAGATTGTTCGTTGTTTGCAATCCTAATTTTGTGTTCATATCTACATTTTGTTTTCATGTTTATCATAATTTCAGATAATATATCTCTAATGATAATATATCTATTTATTGTTGAGGTCATGAGTTCGAGTTGTGGGAGACTCCCCTTTGTGAGGAATAAAATATTGCATATTGCATGGAGTATTTAAGCTGGTGGGTGGCACGCTTAGTGTATTTATGGGCTGGGGAGGTTGCATGTTAGGATTGGGGTGTTACTGGTGACACACTCAGTATATTCATAAATTTGGGAGCTCGCATGTCAGAACTGGGATGTTACACTGTTGAATATGGATGGCAAAAAAATTTGATCTGTAGGTACTCGTGGAAATTCCCCGCAATGGGCACACGCAAAAATAGCTTATGGTGGAAACGGATTTTATGATACCTACCCGTGGATACCCGCAAATTTATATATTTAGTTTTTAATTAAATTTTTATATATTTATTAATATTTTAAGATTATATATCATATATTTTATTATTATTTTATAATAAATTATACATATTTGACTATGATCACAAATTTATCAAATATATATCATATTATTCATATAATAGTTACCTACAAATACTTATTATCCACTCAGGTATCCACAAATATTATAGGTTTAGGAACAAGAAAGCACTACCTACGCCCGCTGTCATACTGTTGAACTAAGCGAATTTTCAGTTGTACGAGTCATGCTATTTTCCCAATTTTGTATGTGGAAATGACATAAAAGTGATATAATTAATAAACATGTTCAACTATTTAACTCAATGCATAGGATACGCAAAGTTTTAGAGTAAAAAATTATTGTATTAACCTTATGATCTAAGATAATTTTTGCACTTAATAATTATTAACTATAGATATCTCTAGCATAAAAAAGAATAAATACAGATGAATATTCGTCCAATATTTAGTTATTTTAATGGCAACTCTTGAAAAAGAATTAAAGCTAACTATCCTTTTCCAATGTCATAATTTGATTTACTATTTAATACAATATCATCAATTCATCATTACCCCACACCTATTAAAAGGTTTTGTTGTATGGATCATGAACTAAATACATATAGTAAAACTTTTGGTCCTATTATATATAAAACATAAAATAAAATAGTATTTTTTGTTTCTATACTTTATCGTAATAGGATAAAGTGATAAACTTCTGCCTAGAATTTAGATTAGACGTTAGAAGTTATATTCATCATGTCACGTTTAATATGGCAAAAAAAACGAGACTTTCACTAATAAACCAAGGAAGAAAATTAATCCTTAAGCATGTGAGGGTGAAACATGGTTCTTTCATACTTTTAGTTGCAACAAAAAAAATTCATCACTAGTTAATATGCCAAAATAAATCAACCATATCCCTTTATTCTTTTCTTCTTTTTTTGAATTGAGTACACATAAGAGGTTATGCTAATGTTGTTTTTATTGCCCTTCTATTTCTATAATACTTGGTTGCAATCATTTTGTTTTTATTCTTTAAAGTAGTTAGCAAAAAATATCATTAGAAAATACATGATAAAGTGAAACTTTTAATTGAAAAATGGGCTAAGGTAGACTTACTAGTTAATTCTAAATATTTAGATGAAATTGCAAAAAATATCATTGTAAAATGTAAATATTTTTAATAATTTAAAAAATGGCATTGATCTTGTGTATTTCAAAAGTGTATGATATTTAAAATACTTTGAATATTTAAGACTACAAATAAATGTTTGGAAATGATATTATGACACTTAAAATGAGATCATAAATCACATAATTGTTTGAAACAAATATTTATTATCCTAGATCTTATTTATATATTTTTTCACGCTAATGATAATGAAACAAAAAAATAATAATAATAAAGTTTAATTGATATGTGATGTTATTATTGTAGCATGAGGAGATAAAATCTAAAATACTTTGAATCTCTATTAAGTTGTTTCATGCCAAAAACAAAGTTTGTGTTCATTGGTTTTCTAGGATCTGTTTGCGAGTTGGATTTTGAAGGAGAAGAGAAAGAAATAGAAAACTTGAGAGTCATCTCACAAGTGTATTTCTTGACTCTCAAGTCCTCCATTTTTATTTTTCTCCCTCCAAAATCCAATTTGCAAACAGACCCTTAGTATCTTACCCAAACAATATGTCAATCCAGAGGCTATACAATTTTATTAGTTTTTTCTGGTTGAACAATGGTAGAGTGTTAGAGTGCATCTCCAAAATACAATACAAATTGCAAACCCCATTTTTTTAAACTAAAAAGTGTGCATATTGTCAAAACAAACCTCATAAATACTCATCAATTTTCCGAGATAATTATTTTTAAAATGAGAAGATTTATTAATATTTTTCATTAAATATAATTATGTCCTGGTCTCTTTATGACTTTAATCACTTTTTTTATAAGCGTTAATCACTTCTTATTATTTCTCTTTTCTGCCATGCAGGGAACAAATATTAAATTATGACCCATGTTGAGTAAGACTCCATTCACAAGCAAATTTCATAAGAACTAATGCTTGAAACTGGTGGCCATGCAAGCATACACAAACATAATTCATTTAACACTTATAGTGGGGGCAAAAATCCACTTATGTATAGCAAAAGTTCAAAACTATGTTGTGATCATGGGTTCCAGATTGGAGGGTCAATATTCAAATATTGTTCCAGGTCGTCTTATATGTTATCTCGTACAAGTAATAATGAAACGATAATAACAATAATAATAAATATTTAATTTTTTTAATTGGTGTATCATATTTTCATTGATACGAAACAACGTATGAGACATAATCTGCAACATTAAATCTATATTTTATGCTAGTGGGTGCACATATTAAAGGCACAAAGAAACAACCTCATACAATAAAGGGCTTAATTAAAGACACCAACTAGGAAGTGGACCTTAGTAGTGCTTACAATTTATCATATTTTGGAGTCTTTAGAATTGAGACCAAAACTTTATACATTATTAGCATATAACTAATTAATAAGGAGGATATGATTCTTATGCTTGTTCCAATCATCATTCATATGTCACCTTCTACTATTGATTCAACGTTGGACTAGATTCAATAATGCAACTGAATAATTCATACCCCTTTTTATCCATATATATCTTTTAGGATATCTATGTACCAGGAATATATTAATTATTAAGATATATCTTTATTTCTAAAACATAAATTTTCTTCCACTTGATGCTGCTACAATGAGAGGCTTTAGTCATGGATCACAATAATTGCTTTTACTCATTAGCAATTATAGTAGTGAAGATTAAAATTGTCCATAGAAATAGAAATCATCATAAATAATATTTGGTCTAAGTCTCCTTCAATATTACTATCAGGGTGATGGTCTAATAGTGTAAGGTTCCGTTAAATTCCCGTGATGACCAAAATGTCAATAGTTCAATTTCTGTGAGCGACACTTGTTGGGAGGAGCAATTACACACTCCAAAAGAGATTAATTATTTACCACAAGATGAAAGAATATTCTTAGTAGTACAAAAAGTCTAAGACTTTTATTCAAAAATTACATGAAGTCTTAAATATTTGAGAGCTCAAGTATTTACTTTAACTTCGACAACTCTTTCTTAAGTACGAGCTAGGTATCTTCAACGATGGAATTAGACTTAAGTATTGAGTATTGAAATCTCACTCTAGGTAGCTTTAATTTTGAAATGGATTTAAACCCATATTGTTTAACTTTTTTATAAGAAAAATTATATTAATAGAAAGGTACCAATGATACAGAATTTACACGAAATAGTCTAATAATTACATAATTACAACAAAAGTTTAGGACCAATAAGAAGTTAAATATTTACATGAGTTACAATTCCTTATTGTTTAACTTTAGGCCAATTATTTGATCACTCGCCCATTTATGTTTTCATCTTCTATATATGAGACTGAAAATTGGAAGGTTAGTTAAGAGTAAACAAACTCTTTTCTATTGAACCACCAATTAGGCGTTGGTAAATGTTGATGAATATTAAAAAAAATCAAGTAAATTAAACAAATCACAAAAGAATGAGAAAATAGCTAGATACTAACATAATACAGAGAATTCATGAATATGCAAAAAGCAAGTAAATTAAACAAATCACAAAAGAATGAAGGAAAAAAAACAAGTAGGCACTATGATAAAAGCTACTCCATGATGAGTAACATACAACTAGCTATGCAAAAGATAATAATTGAAAGTAGAGATACCAACTTTTTAAAGAAAATCAAGGGATAGGAAATGTTAATAAATGTGACTCCATTTTTGATTGCGTGATACAATAGAGCTATTACATATACGTATAGTATACACTTCCAATGTCATCATTAATCACTAGTTTGTTAATGATAAAAAATATATGCACTAATGTATGAGTTTTATACACTATTATTACCACTTCTAATATACATGTTTTATCATTAGAGAATAAAGTATTTCCCGGTACAAGTAGATTAGTTATTTCTTCCAGCCAGTAAAATCATGACATGTGTCATATTTAATCATTTTCTACGAACATATTTCTAAAACTAAACAAAGCACTACATGGTATGAGGAGATACTTTATTTTCTTATTATTATTAACTCTTCAAAAAAAGTAAGAGAATAAAATATTTCATGATATAAAGATATAAATTATATCATTCAACAACTAAAATCATTACATGTGTCCTATTTATCATTTTCTATAAAAATATTTCTAAAATTAACAAAATAGTATACATATCATACTTTTACCGATCGGAATAGATAAATTATCTCCATGACGAGATACTTTATTCTCAAAAAGTAATACAAATGAATGATAAATAATGAACTGACTGTGTATAAATTTTTAATATCTAGCTAATAATGAATGATAAATTTTTTACCGATCGGAATAGATAAATTTTTAATAATGAATGATAAATTTTTAATACAACATGCATATTACACCTTTTTTTAATACACAACACCCTCCTATATAAACTAGAGCATTCAGTGTTGGATTTGTGTGCTGTCTCATTCTTGTGGCTCAAGAAATATATAGGTTAAGTTTTGAGAGCCTGAAAAAATAAAGAACAAGATGGATGGTCACACACAAAAATGGTTTGAAAGAATGAAACCATTTCTAGCTGTAGTGTTCTTGCAATTTGGATTTGCTGGCATGGATGTTCTATCAAAAGCTGCATTAAACAAAGGAATGAGCAATTATGTACTTGTTGTGTATCGTCATGCTGTTGCATTCATTGTTATAACCCCTTTTGCAATTATTCTAGACAAGTATATATTTCTTACCCTTCTTCATCAAGATTCTTATTTATTTTGATAATGTTTTCAATTGGTTTTTAGTTTTTTTTTTCATAACGGAACTAATCTCTTTCGGGTGCGTGAAT
Source organism: Lupinus angustifolius (assembly GCF_001865875.1). Taxonomy (NCBI): domain Eukaryota; kingdom Viridiplantae; phylum Streptophyta; class Magnoliopsida; order Fabales; family Fabaceae; genus Lupinus; species Lupinus angustifolius. Next base: position 6,864,811 of record NC_032017.1, on the reverse strand, counting down.
GCTCATTCTGACAAGTGTTGGTTTTTAATTTAATTGGAATCTCTCTTAGTTTGAAGATGAAGTTGAATTAATGATTTGTTATTGTAACAGGAAAGTGAGGGTGAAGATGACATTTTCAATCTTCATGAAGATAGTGGCACTCAGCGTGCTAGAGTAATTTTTTGTGTTACTAAACATGTTCTCCTATCATTTTTGCTTTTCCATGATATTCTCACTTCTTCTCTTTCGTTTTTTTAATATTATCATAGTAATTATAACGAACAAGATAAAATAAATATCTGTTCATGTCAGTGAATAAGTTATCTTCTCATATTACTAAAATTATAACATTTATAAAATATGACACACATCATGATTTTAATTTCTTGAGGAGATAATTTATCTAGATATGAGAAAATATTTAATTCACTTATCTAATTCATAAATAGTAAATAAAGGGAGCATATATATTATCTTACAAGGTGTATTACTACATATATCGTTAGTTATAATTGGTTGAAAATTAAAAAATTAAATGTTAAATATTTTTCTAACAAATCACAGTTGTAATACATTTTGTGAGATAAAAAATATATTTTCCTAAACAAAGTTAGTAGAAAAGTAACAATGATTCTTAAATCTATAAAAAATTATATGAACATTTCGAAATAATCCATTTATTCTTTGTCATGAAGAAAATGAAAAACTTATTGGAATATGGAAAAAATGATAAATATAATGTGTAATTACTATGAGTATAGTTGGTATAAATTAGACAACACACAACTAAAATTTATTCCAATTTTAGAAAAATATTATAGACCTTGAGAATAAAAATTTTTGTTTCTACAATTCATTGGAAAAATAAGCTTATAATTTTGTTACAATACTTTTTGCTTGCAGGCCAGTTATTGATCAGAATTTATATTTTTTGGGAATGAAATATACAACAGCAACATTTGCAGCAGCAATGAGCAATATGCTTCCTGCCATTACCTTTGTCATGGCTTGCATTATTAGGTAATGTTGAATATTCTAGATTATGTAATAAATTTACAAGAAAATATATACAGCATTCAATAAATAGAGATTCTTAAATGTTAGATACTCAAATTTAAGCTTTAAAATCCTCATAATATCCTAAGTAAAGTTTTCCATATTTTCTTCATGTTTTCACATTTTCATTTTATTTCAAATCTCCTTATGTTTTAAAAATATTTATTAGATTATATTTTCATATCTTATTTACCTTTTAATTATAGAAGATATATAAAGATTGAATGGGAATAATTTAGACAAAAAATATAAATTAATTATATTATTTAATCATTTTTAATCTAGGTGCATAAAATTAAAAATCAAGCTTTAAATGATATATAGGAATATAAGACTATAAGTGTTGGATGAAAGAGAACGTACATTCGTTGTTTTGAGAGCATAAAAAATATAATCATTTATTTATTTAGTAATAAGAGTATCTTTAGGAATAATAATTATGAGAATGCATCATTTCTCTTCTGGTTTATTGACACTACTCATGTTAACCAAGTCAAATAGAAAATGGTCACCAATTGTTTAGTTATTTAGTTTGCACTTGAATTATTTTATGATGTATCTAAAACTAGTTTATAATCCAAAGTTTTTCAAATGAACTTTAGAGAGAAAAAATATTTCCCAAAAATAATCAAAATCAATCACGCCTTTAGTAAAACTAGCACTAATAATAATGCTTGTATTTGAGTAAAAGCCAAGGGAAATTTCGCCCAAATGTGAGTTTGAGACGCAACAAATACGAACCTAAATATGCTATTATTATTAGTAGAAAACAAAAAAAAAAACAATTTTATCTCTTTCAAACAAAATAATATATGTATATATCGAAATAATTGAATTTCTCTATCAATACTTAAAAACAAAGTCATGAAAAGCTTTAATGGTACCTTGTGCCATATTTTTTTGGCCTTTGTTACGTCTAAATTATACTCTATACTCCTTTCAAACCAATTCATAATCAAAAGTTTTTCAAAAGAACTTTAAACAAAACAAAGTATTTCCCAAACATTAATCAAAACCAATTATGCCTTTAGTGCGAAAGAAAATATATATTAATATATACTACTCACTAGGATGTATCTTCCCTATTTTTCATATTATAATTTGAAAACATTACACCTCATACGTAACTAACTTAGCATGTAGCATATTTTTATCTTACTTTTTCCACAATTTTCTCCCTCAATTTCTTCCATCTTTTACTCCTGTTTTTAGTATTAAGCTGTATTAACTATTATGTACTCAAATATACAAATTATTGTCTATATCTAGATTATGCATGTAATGTATAGCTGGATCCATTTGGATACACTTAAATATTTTTCTGTCAAACTCATAAACCATATTAAATGAAGTTGGAATTTCTTATTCCCCTCAAGATATTGAAGTTAAAAATTGAAAATAAATGGGTGAGTAGCAACGGGTGTGAATATTTTTTACGACAAAAAAATGTGTAAAATGAATTTTTTACGTTATCACTGCATCATTCAATATATATATTTAATCATTTTTATATCTTTAAATATAAGTAATATAAATGAATAGTGAAAGATGCATATTATCTGCATATAAATCTTTACTTTTTTGGTACATAGGAAACTAAAAAAGAAAAGAAAAAAACTAATAAAAGAGAAAAGACAAAAGATAAACTTTTACATTCACAATGCGTACATATACTCATTTTTTAATATCCCTAATTAAAAATAACAAAATTCACATAATGATAAATATGAATCTTAACCTAAGAGGCTAAGAGCAACTATTTTCTGATGTTAACCCCTAATAAGTAAAATTCATTTATGAAGACATATTATTATTTCCTTTAAAATAAAATTTCACTTCACATTTTTTTAGTATATTTAAGAGTATTCTTTTAACTTTTAAATAATGAACTAATCATTTTTGTGATTTATATCCTCGATGTTCAGGATTGAGAAGATAAACATAAAACATATACGAAGCCAAGCTAAGGTGGTTGGAACTATAGCCACTGCAGCAGGTGCTATGGTCATGACATTGTTAAAAGGACCAATAGTTGAAATGTTTGGGACACATGGAAACAATAACCATAACCAGCAAAATAGTGGGTCCAATCTTCAACATGCAATAAAGGGTTCAATAATGATCACAATTGGATGCTTTAGTTGGGCTGGTTTCATGGTTCTCCAAGTGAGTCATTACACTCATTAACCTTTTTGATTAATAAAATAGTGTATTATATATTAAATGTCAATGTAAAGATTTATACATAGTTACTACACTATTCATCATTCATTTGCATTACATTTTTGCTAAGAGTCTATAATAATTAAATATGTATTGTGGATGATGAATGACATATATAAAACTCATACATTGTCGATGCATATTTTTTCATTTAATAAAAACCAAAAATCAAAATCCTAGTGACAATTTTTTTAACAGTTAAACTATCATATTAATCGTTAGTGTAACATTATTAGTCCTAACTTGAAGAAACTAATGAATTTGTGGCAATTGCTGAAATATTGAAATTATAAACATTAATCATGTTGCAACCTAAAATGGTTATCTCAGCTCATATTAACCCCGTACATTTATATATTAAGAAAAAAATGTATGCACTGACAATATATGACTTATTTTATATACATACAATATCAGTGCATCCATAACTCATATTTAAATATTTAATTATCATGAATCATATATTATCTATGTATATATCTTTATGGATATTACACTATTTACTATTATATATTATTGAGTCTATTTGATTTGATTAACATACTAATGATTTGAGGGACTAATATTCAAGTATTTACAAATTGATAATTTGTTAAAGTCAAGAACTAATGTGACAAGTGGTAATTTACTTTTGTTCCTTCTCTTAATTTTATGTTGTCACTAATACAACTTCATATTTTTCTTTAGTCTATTACTCTTGAAGCCTACCCTGCAGAACTATCTCTTACAGCATGGATATGTTTATTGGGAACCATTGAAGGTGGTATAGTGGCCCTTGTTATGGAAAGGGGTAACCCTTCTATTTGGTCTTTAAATTGGGATACAAAACTACTAGCTGCTGTCTATAGTGTAAGTACATTATGTTTGATTATGAATATAATATCTATGATTATAAAGATTTATACGTAATCGTTACACCATCTATTATTTATTTGTATTATTATTTTGAAGTTTCATCAATAATTAAAAATAAATAGTAAATGATGTAGGGTATACAAGTCAATATATACTATAAGTGTTGAATTTGTTCTCTTTTGTTTATATGAAAACATATAGGAATGATTGAGTTTGAGCCTAGTCTAAGCTAGTTCTTATAGGTAATGAACAATATTTATCATAAATGGTTGAACCTAAAAGGAAGTTACTAGATTGACATTCCTAATTCATTTGCTATCTTTAGAACATTGGGTCTTATTTAAATAATCAATATAAGAATATAATTGTAAGTAATTTTTAGTGATTATTAAGAACCATATGTTAGATAAATGTTAGTCCAATTCAAGAATGTAAAGAAATAGCATAAGTTGATCTATTAAAAAGGAATTAGAAATTTTGTTGATAAATATGATTTGTGATAGAATATTATGATATCGTTTGATCTATATAACTGATTATAAATAGTGAAATTAATGTATATACATCCATTAAATAACTTTTAATTTTGACAATTCCCATATAATTATATGATCTAGATTCATTCTTCTCACTTTTACAAACAGTTCTAACAACTTGATTATGATCACCAATTTGGGCCTTCCTATTCCTAGTTTCAATATTTTTTATTTTATTTTATATACTCTAAATAATGATAAGATAGAGAGCTTTGTAAATAAATAATTTGTGGTGGGAAGTAATACTATAACAAGTTTCTTTTTTCCTCTATACAAAAACTTACAAGATATTTGCATATGCAGGGTATAGTGTGTTCAGGACTGGCTTATTACATACAAGGAGTAGTGATGAGAACTAGAGGCCCTGTCTTTGTTACAGCATTTAGTCCTCTATGCATGGTAATTGTGGCCATCTTGGGTTCCTTTATTCTGGCTGAGCAAATGTTCCTTGGAAGGTAATTATCGAAAAACTATAATTAAAGGTCTATTTGCGAGTTAAATTTCGGAAGAGAAAGAAGGAAAAAGAAAGCTTGAGATCTATCTCACAAGTGTATTTCGTGACTCTCAAGCCTTCACTTTCTCTTCATTCCCCTCCAAAATTCAACTCCCAAACTAACCCTAAGAGTCTTTTTGGAATTGAGTTTTGGAGGAGAAAAAAAGAAAACGAAGGCTTCACAACTATCTCAATAGTGTTTTCATAGCTTTCAAGTCTTCCGTTTCTATTCATTCTTCTCTAAAACTCAAGTTAGAAATAAACCCTAATGAAAACACATGCAAATAACTCAATAAAATAAGAGGAAAAATTATGCACGAGTGACAATATATGAGTTTCATATCTTGTCATTGCATCATTTATCATTCATGTTTTATCATTTTGGACTCTTCAAAAAAGTAATATAAATGAATGGTAGATGATGTACTGATTGTGTATAAATCTTTACGGTGACAGTACATAAATATTACACTTTAAAATATAAAAAACTAAATATATTTGATACATTTTGACAGGGTTATTGGTGCCATTATCATTATTTTTGGGCTATACCTTGTGGTATGGGGTAAGAGCAAAGATTACAACCCACCAAGTCCAATAATCAAAGAGCTGAGTCCAATTACTTCAGAGCAAATATTACCAACAAAGCAAATTGTAGAAGAGGGTAATGCAACAAAGGAGCAATTTGCAATCATAGCTAGAGATGAACAAGTTTGATGAAACACACCAATTTCAATCAAAATTTCAAGTTTTCAAACTATGGAGGAATATACCAACATCAATGCACACTCCAAAAGCTTATTTAACAACATCAATTCTACAAGTTCCTAGTTGTTTTGGTCTTTCAATTGTGATAAGGGAGTTAAGTTTTTTTAGTGTTACATTAAGCTATCTCAATAAGGTAACAAAAATGCTTAGAATTGAAGATGGTGTAACTTTTAATATACATTATTATTATATTCTAGCCAACTCCCTTATCATTTACAAACTTGAAATGTCACCATCTAATTTACAAGTAATTAAATATAAATATATAATCGAACTATCTCTAACATATATCAATTCTAGGTATATATAAAGAAGAACACATATTTTCTCCTAAATATTGTATCATTCCATATACCTTTTGTTTTTTTATTGGTCAGAAAATATAAAATTAATTTATTTCTAATTCACGTTTTATTCTTTTTACCAATAAAAAACAAACAATGAGTACATGAAGTGATTAAATATTTGAGATAGAAAATGTTACTCGTATATAAAGGCAAATAGTTGTAACTTGAATGGAGTGGTGATGAAAATGGATTCTCTAATATATTGTGAATGTCTCAATGAGGAAAGCATCTTAGCACATCATCTTTTTTATATGAATAGGAGTAAGACAATTATATTCATTAAACATCTAATATAATATTGAACAATGAAACCATTCATATTCATTCTTACTATTTATAATTTGAAATTTACAAATATTATCAATTTAGTTAAACTTCTCTTACTTACAAGAGTTTGTGGTCTTGAAGGTGGTGCATATTCTATTCACATCCTCTAAAAAAAATGTCATCAATTTTATTTTCACACCCTCTAAAATTCCTCATGTGAAATTTTTCTCCCTCTCACTTCTCCACCCTTAGGTACATCAATAGCTTCATTAGCCATTCCCGATGTTGCACAAATACAGGTACTATACTAATGAACTGAGATTACCTTTCCCTAAGGTTGTCTTATTCCTTGTCCAGACCAATTAGATATTGCCACATAAATAAAAGGAAAATCTTTAAAAAATGCAACATTGTCATATTACTCGTTAAAATCTGATTGGTCTAGGACACATAATGAAACAATATTGGAAATACGTTATCTGTGTCTGATACCAATAACCATCAAATCCTACACCACACCACGACCCGGGACACCTCGGTAGTCGTGTCAAAATTTCGAAACCACCCGATGCCTAGGGACTCAGAACCTAGGTGCAATGTCTATACAACTTTGTAGTCTTGTTAGTAACAAGAGCTGCTCTTCTGCTTGTACTTTAGAAGCAGAAGATGATGATAATGCAGCATTTATCAATGCCATTGTGATAGCAACAGAAGGTGTGAGATACTTGCTTAACAAGTTTAGTTCAAGTGAGAATAATGAGTACACAGGCCTATGGTCTGAGAATTTGGACTCTCCTCTAACATACCAAATCTGCTTTAGGCCTTCACCTTTCCATAGAATCCTATCACACCTATTTTGTGTAACATAGAAATAAATTTATATCAGTTACAATAATTCAACGGTCAATTTTTTAGAGCGACACTTACTGGTGGGAGGACATCTTCTATCCGAAAAGATTATACCACATTATGTGTCACCACTTATGATTGGTGAGAAAAATACATAATTATTAATTTTAACTTTTATATATATATATATATATATATATATATATTCAACTAATCACAAACAATGGTACATTGAGTAGTATACTAAATGGGACATCAAATGTGTTTCCATTGCCGAGAGAGGTAATCATGTACCCGAGAAGTGATTAATTTCTTACCCAAAAAGGTGAAGAGAGTACCAAAAATAAATAAATAATAAAACATGATTTGTACAAAAATATGTCAATAACCTTAACTAAATCTTGAATATGTATGAATAGAACAAGAGACTTAAAAAGTGTCAATTTTGGTTCAACAAAAAGGTGTGTAGTCAAAGAGAACATAACATAATAGAACATCATCATATGTCAAATGCTACCTTTAATTTTATCTTTGCAAGGGTCTATGCAAATTAATACAAACCATTGAATAAAAATATGAAGAAATATGGCTCATAACTTCTATGCAAAAACAAATGTTTGATGGAGATCGACAACTTGCATTGGAGTCAATTGTTTCTATAAAATTAAGAATATGTATTCATAGTACTATACATCACAAGTGAGTATTTTTCAAAGGTATCCATCACTAGTTTCTAAATAAATGCAAATGGTTATAAAAATAAGTGAGTCAACCCAATGAAATATATTTAATTTTCTGGTTTTGATTCAGCTAGGGGAAGCCTCATCTAACCATAGCATCACTAAGGATATATAAACAAAATGCAAATACTACATATAATAAACAATAATCTATAATTAAGGTTTTTATATGATCAACATGCATGCAACCTTTGTGGATAACAAAATGTATAGTAATCTCGTTTGGGGTGCGTGACTATTTCTCCCAACAAGTGTCGCTCACAGGAATCGAACATATAACTTTTAAATGTATAGTTTAAAATAACTAGGAATTCTCGAATCTTACCAAGCAGAAGTTGGCCTTTTTTCCTTCGGTTTCGAGGATTGGGCAACATAATTATCAGAATTGGCTAAGTATTTATAAGTTGGGGCAAAGTATATCCCTCGTTCATTCCACCCTTTAAATAGTCTACTAGCTTTCTGCTCTATCCTTAGCTGCAAAGTAGAATCAACACAAAAAAATTTCAGGGCAATGTAAGAAGAAAAATACTTTCAATACACTCTCTTCAATACTATATTTATTGATGGACGAGATTTAGAAAATCACATGTGTCGATTTCCTCCTTAAAAACTGTCACATGAACTTCATTCGAAAATCGATCGAATAAAGCAACATAAAATGTGTGCTATTTGTATTGTCCGAAAAAACTATAAATACCAAATTAAACTGAATTACTTGATCTTTTTCTAATAGTGCCTGCCAATTATTCTTCTTTAATAGCTCATGTGTATCATCATAACCAACAACAAGTCCATAATTTAAGACACCAAGCCAAATAACATTACTAGACATACCCAAACAAAATGAAATTAAAATATGAATAAAGAAGCATGTACTAAAAATAGTAGATTATTTAGATCATTCACTAATTGAAGAGAAAGAACCTACTCATGTTCTAGTATGCTTTCAGGGTAACAAGGAAATTTAGTTTTCTTCAAGATTTCTGATACATCAAAGTTTCTTTTGATCTCATTACCATCTTTCTCTCCGGAGGCTAAGTGAGTGCAAACAAAGCAGAATGTGGTTTGATACAATGTCATGCTAATTGATATTGAACCTTGTTTAGTAAAACCATGCAATCAAAGAAAATGTAAGCAATTATGGCATTATAACTCCAATATCACATTCATCTTAGAAATATGAAAAAAGCATTTTCACCCCTTATTTCAAGGATGCTAAATTATATGAAAATCTTGCATAAACCAATTAAGTTAAAGTTCATTAACTTAATCATATAGAATTAACTCATTTCTAAATTAGAAAAGTAAAAATACATAATTTAGTAAATTAAAGGTACAAAGCATTTTATTAAACAGAAAGTAATTCATGCACTAACGACATAATTTTTTTGGGTACGTTTTCATAATATTGTCATTATTCACATGTTAATCATTGAGTCAAGTAAAAAACAATTCACATCATGATAGTGAATGTTGCAGGACAATTATAATGACAGTATTAAAAACTTCAAATCAAAAATATACTCTTACTTTCTTATTTCTTAATTAGAAATTTTCACAATTGAAGACTTATACTCATGTATGATTAAAAAAAGATATATATACTGTCACTCTATCATTCATATTTAATCAATCTTTAAAAAATAATACAAACAAATAATGAATAATATACTATTTGTATATAAATCTTTACCCCAACAAAATATATATATATATATATATTATACTCATACAAATGGGAGGAACCACTACAATAAAACTTCCTTTTAGCCACGGTTGA
>NC_032017.1:6852857-6854818 GCF_001865875.1 Lupinus angustifolius | reverse complement strand
CAAAAGAGATAATTTATCTCCTAATATGAGGAGATACTTATTTCTCTTATCTAATTCATACATAGTAAATAAATAAAACATATATGTTAGTGTGTCACGCATCATAATTTGTGATTGGTTGAATAAAATTTATTTATATTATAAATTAACTATGATTCTTAAATTTATATAAAATTATATGAACATTTCGAAATTAATCATTGTCATGAAGAAAATGAAAAACTTATTGGAATATGACAAAATGATAAATATAATTTCTAATTATTCTGAGTGTAGTTGGTATAAATTAGTGAACACACAACTAAAATTTATTCCAATTTAGATCTAAACATATTATAGGCCTTGAGAATATCAAATTTTCTTTCTACAATTCATTGGAAAAATAAGTTTATAACTTTGTTACAACACTTTTTTGTGGCAGGCCAGTTATTGATCAGAATTTATATTTTTTGGGAATGAAATATACAACAGCAACATTTGCAGCAGCAATGAGCAATATGCTTCCTGCCATTACCTTTGCAATGGCTTGCATTATTAGGTAATGTTTTCACTTCCTTCTATGAATAAATATTCTAGATTATGTAATAAAATTACAAGAAAATATATACAGCATTCAATAAAAAGAGATTCTTAAATATTAGATCCTCAAATTTAAACTTTCAAATCCTCATAATATCCTAAGTAAAGTATTCCATATTTTCTTCATTATATATATCTTCATGTTTTCACATTTTCATTTTATTTCAAATTTCCTTATGTTTTAAAAATCTAATATTCAATTATATATATATATATATATATATATATATATATATTCAAATATATCCTTATAAGTGTTGATGAAAGAGTATAATCATTTAATTATTTAGTAATAATAGTATCTTTAGGAATAATAATTATTATAATACAGGGAAATATATACTGATATAATGATATAAGTTATCTCTTACCGCCATTAAAATCATGACATGTGTTATATTTTATTATTTTCTATAAAAATATTTCTAAAATTAATCAAAATAGTATACATTTGATACTTTTATTAGCTGAAGGAAATAAATTATCTCATAATATAAGAAATACTTTATTTTCTAGCATCATTTCTCTTCTGATTTATTTAGTTGGCACTTGAATTATTTTATTTTGTATTTAAAACTAGTTTGTAATCCAATTTTTTTAAAATGAACTTTAGATAAAAAAAAGTATTCCCAAAAATAATCAAAACCAATCACGCCTTTAAGTAAAACTAGCACTAATAGTAATACTTGTATTTGAGTAAAAGCCAAGGGAAATTTCGCTCAAATGTGAGTTTGAGACGCAACAAATGCGAACCTAAATATACTATTATTAGTATACAACAAAAAATAATAATTTTATCTCTTTCAAACAAAATAATATATGTATATATCGAAATAATTGAATTTCTATAAATACTTAAAAACAAAGTCATGAAAAGTTTTAATGGGACCTTGTGCCATTTTATTTATTTATTATTTTGTCCACTAGTGATAGCATGTTTGAGTTGGCCTTTGTTACATCTAAATTATACTTTATACTCCATTCAAACCAATTTATAATCAAAAGTTTTAAAAAAGAACTTTATACAAAAACAAATAATTTCTCAAAAAATAATCAAAACCAATTATGCCTTTAGTGCGAAAGAAAATATATATTAATATGTACAACTCACTAGGTTTTTTTTTAAACGAGTGGATTCAAAGCACCACCAACTATATTAAATAAAATAAAGTAGCAAAGATGATTACATGGATATAAACCTATAGCTAAGAAGCTGTAATCTATTCCTATTGACTTCATCATTTATGAAATTTGGAGGATGATTCTACCAAGTGTAAACTATGCACGAAATTCCATAATTGGCAAGCTTATCCGCACTAGAGTTTCATTCCCTATATATGTGTGAAACTATGATATCCATTGAGGAGAGCAAAGCTTGACAC
>NC_032017.1:6852044-6852757 GCF_001865875.1 Lupinus angustifolius | reverse complement strand
TTTGTGATTGATAATGTCCACTACGAGCATTGAGTCACACTCCAACCAAATCTTATGCCAACCCTTCTTGTGAGCAATTTTTATACCTAGCATTGCAACATTGAATTCAGCAAAAATAACATTTTCCACACCATTGTAGCAAGCAAAGCAGACCTTGACATTGCTATAATTGTCCCTATAAATTCCACCTCCTCCTGCATGACCGAGATTACCTTTAGCAGCACCATCCATGTTTATTTTAATTCTGCCTGAGGGAGGAAGTTGCCAGAGGACCTCCAAGATTTTGGGAGCAGCGTTGTAATTGATTTTGATATGAAGATCATGAAGCAAAGCAAAGTCATGGATATTATTGTGTGCATACTTGGTAGAGATGTTTCCTGCCCAAGAGATAGCTGCTTTTAACTTAGACTAAGCTAAGGTAATGATGATGTTTTGATCTTGAAACCTTGATTGATTCCTACAATACCATATTAAATTTATGGTGTGGATAATACTATCTATCAAAACTTGTCTCACCTGATTGCTCCAACTTCTCTGATTCAACTTTAGTAAATGCAGAATTGAAGATGTGTCCAAATTGGTTGAGAAAGTTCTGTTTATCCAATTCCAAAGAAAGGCAGCAAAGGGACAATTGAAGAACAAGTGTGAAGATGATTCCTCTGAGTTTTTGCAGAGATCACAGATGGCAGAGAGCAACCCCTTCTTTTTAAATT
>NC_032017.1:6843684-6851944 GCF_001865875.1 Lupinus angustifolius | reverse complement strand
ACAACATTAGAGTTAGTATTCAAACAAAATTGTTGTCCAATGAGTAAGTAAATGGGTTGTCTTGTAAGGATAGTACCCTTTACTTCCCCTTTGGAAGCCATAAAGCTTTTCTTTTGCTTCTCATCTTTTTTTTCATTCTTTTCTTTTTCCTTCTTTTTTTCTTTTTCAATATTTTTTTCTTTTTCATTCTTTTTTTCTGGATCGTTTCTTTTTTCTTTTTCTTCTTTTTTTTATAAATAAAAGAGGAAGAATAACGTGGGTTACGGAAGAGTGGAAAGAAAGAGGGCACTGAGTTTAGAGCAATGCACAGGTACGGTGCTGGTAGATGGCAAATCAATGAATAGAATTTGGCTGTAAAAAACTTTAGGGCACATATTAAATACCTCTCCTTTTCTTTTTATTCATTCTTTTTCTTTTTACTATTTCTAAGAGTATATAACTAATCCATTTGAGGTATGTAATTATTTTTTCTAATAAATGTTGCTTTCAGGAATCAAACTTTTAATATTTTGGTCAGTTCAGGGAATTAGTAGGACATTATAATATTATACTAACACTTTATTGATCATTCTAATTAAGTATGCATGTTGTTCACATAACGAGTAATAATGTTTAGTAATTATAATTGTGGGTTGATATATTAGAAAGAGAAAAAGATATAAGTCAGTTTCAATGTTATTGTATTATCCACCATTGATAATTCAAATGAATGGTGGACGATAAAGCACATGTGTATAAATCTTTATATTGTCAATGCATAGATTTTATACTCTATTAGAAATGTCATAGCTCATTTTCATTTTTTGTATTATCAATAGTATCTATTCACCTTTTGGATAATAAACTAATATTCTTCTTCACTGTCCCTCCTTTTCATATGTTAAATCTTTTGTATTTGCAGAAAAATCATATTTTATAAATCTAATGCATATTCATACTTTATTGGATTTCATTGTTTTACTCCTATTCAATCCTTAATTCTCTATTTTTTAATATAACTTTTAACATAAACTTAAATAGGTTAGTATAGCGGAATTTCTACATCATTTAGTTCTTAAAATATATACATAACTTAGAAAGAATTTTATTATATATATATATATAATTAGTGTAATGTTTTTTAAATAGTGAGTACACCATCAACATTCACATAATTATTTAAGTAATAACTAACATGTATTAAAGATGTATGATAAAAATATACTATAAAAATTATTACATAAAAAGTGAATAGAGATTATTTTATTCTAAAAAGTTAAAAATGTGTGAATAAAATAATAAAACGATCAAACTTTAAAGCATGATTTTCTGTGTTTTTATTGGGTGACGTCAACAAGTCATTCATGGAGAAGCTGAGGGTTTAATCATAGGATAGTGTGTAACCAACGGTTGCATTGAAACTCGTTTTTATTACACGAAGTAACCTATGAAATTTTATTTCAGCAAAAAATCATAAATAACACTTTAATGCTGTAGTGAAATCTCCTCCTCCTCTTGCTATTTATTGACGAAAATATTCAATAAAATGATTAAATAAGTCATACAATCCCATTTTAATTATTACTTTTGTGTAATGCACACATATTAAAGAAATTATTGAATATGATTTCTAACAATGTAAAATATTAGTTTTTGAATTAAATATTTGTAAGATTATACAATATTCTATCATAAATCATGTTTATTGATAATATTTGGTTTCCAAGACTATATATGAGAGTCTTGTTCTGAACGGAAAGAGAAATAATGTGTCTAGAAAAAAATCTTGTTTCGAAGGGAAAGGGAAATAATGTCTTTGGAAAGTTTTTCTATGGTTGAGAGTTGAATGAAAGATAGTGAAATATTTTGGAGCCCTCTAAAACTATTCAAGTGCTTATTTTCATGGCTTCTCAATTTTGGGGTTTTTTGAAAACAAAATGTCAAAATACCTTAATGCCTTTTAGTAAAAGTATATAATTATATTATTATTTATTTCTTATTGTTAATTAGATTATTAAAGGAAAATTACTATTATTTTACTATTCTCTTCTAAATTACATTCTCTCAAACAATGCGGTATTTAACTTGACTTGTCTTCCTTTCTCATTCATTTTCTCTCACCTTCCAAGTTTATTGATCTATCTCATTCTCTTTCATTCATAACTCTTAAACATAGTAGCCTATCTATTTTTCAATCATTTTGCCTATTAATCTTAAAATTATTAATTATAATAAATACTAAAACTATCAAAAAAAAATAGAAGACGAAAATAAATTCTATGCTCATCAAGCAATATCCAAACACAATGGTGGGAGAAGGACATCAAATAACATACCAAAAAATATTCAAGAAGAAGAATGATATGAGAATCTAATCATATATACTCCTTTTGTGGTAAAGGTGATGGGTACACATCTGCTGTCCCACAAATTGTGTTACTGCATGTGCCATCAATTCTAATTGGTCAGAAAATAATTAATTATTAATTTTTTAACTTAAATAGATTTTTTCAACCAATGACAGGCTAATGACACAACTTATGGAACAGCAAATGTGCTCCGAAAGGTAATCATAGTGCCTCAAGATATAGACATAGAATGATGCCATCAATTCTAACAAATAAATGTTACCAATGCATATATGACAAATCACAATGGTGGAATACCAAGTTTCAGAAAGAGAGCTCAACTACATTGAGCTTCCATCATCATAAGTGATGAAAGAAATGTATATCCTTGGTCTACACAATCATAAACATATATCACTAAATAGACTCTTATTAGATGGATCATATTGCACCAAATCAATGTTGTGTGAAAAAGATATGTCATAAGAAAGAAGCAACTAGGGAAAAAAAACATTGTTAGAATCATTGAACATGGATGCAGATAGATTGAGAATGAAAAGTTTTAATTATAAATTAGTTTTTGAAATCAAAATAAGATATAATAAATCATAAAAATATTATGTAACTTAAACCTCTTATTAGAAAATAAGAAACGGCTAAGGTTTCTTTTATGCCATCAAGAAAATAGGCATAATGGAAAATAAATACTATAAAGAAATATGAATACATTATCTTCCACCGTTTGTTTTTATGAATAAATATGTAATTTTAATGAATTTACATATTTAAAGCAATAATACTAATATAAAACAAACTAAACTTGTTGGAGATAAAACCATAAGATGTAGGGCTATCACCTACATACAAGCCTATTAGTTCAATCACCAATTGAGTTTAAAACCATTTAATGGCTTAGCATTTATCTCTGAATGTGAAAATTTAAAATTAATTTAATCTTCATTCATTGATGATAACTAGGGGTGACTTGGGAAGAAAAAATATTTGGCTTGAGAGCCATAACTAGCTTGAGAAAAAAAAAATACTTAATATTGCGGAAGATAAAATGAATATTGTGAATCTTCATTGATTGATTAATGGATTACAAGTCATGTGCTTATATACACAATACAAAGATAGCTTGTGATACAAGTAACAACTAAACAAACTCTTAACAAACTAACTAAGATATTAATCACATGTGTAAAATATGCAAAATGTGCCAATTACAATAATTGTTCAACTAATGCTTCACTTGACTTTCTAACCAATTAATCGATTAACAGTTGTGTTAATTGATTAACACTTACCCAGTTAATCGATTAACTATACAGTTAATCGATTAACTGTTATTGTTGCTGTCTTGTTTTCATGGTGACTTTGTTCTCCAATAGCCCCTCTCAAGCTCAAGGGTAAATGTTAATGACTCCAGCTTGATAATTTGATTTGATAACAATGTGATGGATCTGAATCTCGATCCTGATGTGATTAGATTTTCTCAATCACTTGATTACTTTCCTAGTCAGAACTCTTGACCATATTCTCATGGTTTTACATTGTTGAAGCTTCCTTGTATGCTTCTGATCATAGTATTCACTTTCTTGGCGTGAATTTCATACGCTTTCTTGACAGCATTTTAATCATCCATTTACAAACAGGATCTTGAAAATGAGTTATAATAATCTTCAAAGCATGATCACAATCTTATATGACACTAATATAAGTATCCTTATTTGAATCTTTATCACCATTGAGAGATCCAAATTATTTTCTTTTCTTGCTTTGCTTACCAATGCTCATTAAGGCCACAAAACAAGAAGTGCGTCTAAATCAATACCTCTTCTGTCTTTTCTTCTCATCAGAGTTGGTTGTTGTAGAATTTGCACCTTGTATTGTTGTTTCATCAATTATTGATCTTCTTCCATTGAATTCTCTGTTGAATCTTGGAAGAGAAAGATAATAACTTTAGAGAATGCGCAGCGGTTATCAAAGCCTCCAAAATGAAAGCTCTGATACCATATTGCGAAAATAACGTGGAAGCATAGAATGAATATTGTGAATCTTCATTGATTGATTAAAGGATTACAAGTCATGTGCTTATATACACAATACAAAGATAGCTTGTGATACAAGTAACAACTAAACAAACTCTTAACAAACTAACTAAGATATTAATCACATTTGTAAAATATGCAAAATGTGTCAATTACAATAATTGTTCAACCAATGCTTCACTTGACTTTCTAACCAATTAATCGATGAACAATTGTGTTAATCGATTAACACTTACCCAGTTAATCGATTAACTGTTATTGTTGCTGTCTTGTTTTCATGGTGACTTTGTTCTCCAATACTTGCATCTTTTTTTAATGTATTGTCCTCAAATAATTATCACAATCCATATGTAGAAAACCAAGATGTTCTCTCCCTCCACCTTTTCTACTCATTAATTCTATACTTTCTTTATATGTAATTCCAGAGCTACATGCCATGTCATGTGCAATGGCTTGAGCAATGAAAATTTGTCTATATGCACAGAATAAATGAGTTTTTGACGAGCTTGTCAATACATGATTATGCAATGGCTCAAACTTAATAACATGTAGTCTACTATTAACATGCCTACTTATTTTCATTAATGCTAGGCAACTAAATCTTCTGTCAACTCTATGTTATTTCACATAAGTCCTTTATCTTTTTTCCTAGTGCCTTGAGAAGAACAACAAAATATTAAATCTAGAATAATTCTCCTTTGTTTTTGTGAGATTTGCTCAATCTAATTCCAAAACCAACCATTCAAGCATATATTTTGTAAAAGTCATAAGCAAATTCCTCTCACTACGAATGACTTATTGTGAAATTTTTGAATGAATAGAAATCATGTCCGAAGAATACTTAATAATTTCCTTATCATTATTTTCATATTTAGTTTCTTCCTCAATATGCATGGGATGTAAAATAATTTGATTTTAGTCAACCCATAATGATATAGATTAATGCATATTGATGCATTATGTCAAACACATAGTGAACAATGTTAAAATGCATTGACAAGAATTAATAAAGAGTCATGTGAAAAGGAATAATACTTTGACCAAATTAAAATTAGAGAAATTGAAGATTGAAGGAAAAAAGAAGAAAGGATAGAAATGTTCGCCAAAAGTGAAGTTTTGTAAGTGCAATAGAGAAGGTTTCTTAAAAGAAAGGAGAAAAAGGTTTGATAAAAGTGAAGTACTAAACGCGAGAAATGCAAAAGAAGGGATTAAGTACACTAAGTGGAGACCAAAATATATCTTACAAGAAAAGAAGACAAAGTCTCTTATCATGGGGACTAAAAAGTAAATATGAAAAAATTATTTATGACTAATCTCAATCTTTGGTACATATAGTGTCAGAGAAGATGTTCAATCACATAATACTTGTAACTATTTGAAAAATAGAGGAAAATCCTTATGAGAGAAGGAAGTGAAAATATGTGTTAACAGTGAATTGGTATAAAAATACTTGTGTTATTTTCTTTATGTTAAACTCTTTATTTCTTTTGATTGTTACTAATTGTGGTGACTTGAACTTATAAGTTAACATTTTCGAAATAGTTTATATCTACCATCACTTATTAATTACTTGTGGGAAATTTTTTAATAAATAATAATTTTATAAACATAACAAACATAATTCAACCTCTCTCTTGCTTTGTTTGCCAATGACAACTTCAATAGTCTTATAATGACATTCCAAGTTACAATGCAAAAGTTAATTCCCATTTTATCACTAAGCTTTCAAGGATAATGAAATGATTGTTCGTAAAACTAAGCAATCAACCATAATTTTCGAATGGTTCATGGTCTTGAGCCACCAAAATCATTTATTTAAAAGGAAAAATATGAAAAATATTGAAAATTATAAGAAAATACAACATATGGGCTACTATAAAACATGCTCGTGTACACTACAATAAAACTTCCTGTTAGCCACGGTTGAAACCGTGGCTAAAGTGGGGAAAAACCGTAGCTAGATTGAGTGGCCACACTTAATGTCGTTGTGGCAAGGAATGGTGTTGCTAAAAATTAGCCACGGTCATTATGTTATTTCGCTACACTTCTGTGAAATGTGGTAACATCTATTTAGCCACAGTCTGTTTAATTCAGCTACAGTCGAACCGTGGCTAAGTTTCTGATTTTGCCACACCACAACCGTGGCTAAGTTGCTTATTTTTCCACAATACATCCGTGGCTAATTAAATTTATTTAAAGTTACTTTCTTACATACTCCTCTCATGATCCAAATGTGTCATTGTCTCACAATCTTTATTTTCAATAATATAATGGTAAATTTATAATAAAATTAAATATTTGCTAGCTAATAATAATAAAATTGAATCTTATACAATTACCAAATGTTTAACATTCAAAAATGCTGATAAACACAAAATGCAAAATGTTATGATCATATAAGTTCATGAATTTTAAGAAACCATATCTAAGATGGTGGAACATCACGAGCGAAAGTGGTTAACTCACTACCAAATTTTTCGACTAGAAACTTCTCAAGAGTAGCCAAACGATTCTGAGTATGTGCAAGTTGCTCCTTGGTCTCTTCATACCCTGATAGTTTTACTTCTAAAGTTTGTACATATTTCTTCAAGTCTTCAACATGTTGACTAGAGCCACTAGAATTCAAAAAACCAGTAAAATGTCTAGACGTTCCAAAAACACTGGAGGGACAAATACCAGTGCCCAAACCATGCACTCGACCTGAATGTTCAGCTCCATATGCTTTTCCAATTGCATCATTATAATAGGAATATGAGACAACCTTCATTGCCACCAAATCAGAAGTGTAAGGATCTAAAAAACCAAACCTGCTTTGCATATAAAGACAGCAGTAGGTTATGAACTCCAGGATCTTCATTATGCAATCTATGAACACAATAAGATATTTGATAACTTCGTGTGTCTCATTCCTGCATGTGGAAAAAGTTGTACATAAAATAAATTAAAGTTCCTAAAGGGAGATGAATCGATGACCTCATTTCTGACAGAAAACATTAAACTGACTGAAAATGCAAATGTGAATATCCAGTACTTTGCATGAGGTATGAAGAAAAGAGGAAGGAGAAAGGTATGAAGAAAAGAGGGAGGAGAAAGAAAAAAGGCTTTTTTGTTGCCTTTTTTGCCAGAGGCCCAATTAGAGTAATAAATTTATGGGCTTATATTATACATTAATTTTGATACAAGTTATTTAGTGTGGCTGATTAAGTGTGGCTAATAGGAACTTTTCTTGTAGTGAACTAACCTTATTTCCAAGATAGCCCATGATGCCTCTACCAACACAAGACACTTTCATATTGGTAACATGTTTGTAAAGATCAGCGCGTACCCACACGCACAAGAATATACCAACCATTTGTTTGCTTCCTATTAAGCAATACCCTTTCTCATCACTCCTTGGGCTGCATTGTCCATTATCCAAAATGGGCCTGGGCCTGGGCTTTGGGCTTCCATATGTGTAGGTGGTTGTGTTCAAAGCCTCACTAATAAGGCCCAGCCATTTTGATACTGGGCCACTGTCCTCTGGCCCAAGCACATTCCCTGCATTTAGTGGAACAATTTCTTGGAACCTAACAAAAGTTGCAAAAAAATACAAAGAGATGATTAGACTTTTACTGTTTTACCCCCAAACGGAAGAAATGATGTATCATAGATACTCAGCAAATCGAGGGTAAATTAGTCAACTAAACAAGCTCATAAAGCTAAAAGAGAAAATGGATGCGTGTTACTATGTTAGTAATGAGCTGTAACGTGTGAGCATTTTTTGTGTAGCACGATACATGGTTCAATATTTTCTTCTAGAAGTATACAAATAATAGAATACTAGGGATGTAGGAGTAGGACCAACAAAAGATGCACGTTACATTGAATTATATATATATATAT
>NC_032017.1:6837171-6843584 GCF_001865875.1 Lupinus angustifolius | reverse complement strand
TATATATATATATATATTAGAATATGATAAAGGAGTGATATAATGTAATTTTATATTAACTAAACTACGGGTATGTACAAAAAAAAAAACCAAGGGTATAAAAAATATTAACTATAAGACTAAAAGAGAAAAGATTACTATCCCATATTTTATTTTATAGATTGTCATGACATCTTAATTAAAATTTTAAACTTTCATTATTAATACTGTTCTATTTTATTATTATTATTATTAGTACAATACAAGATATGAGATAAAATCTTAGACAATAAATTTATGATCAATTTAAGATATAGATAAAAAGAATGGGCATGTCACTGATAATACATATATAGATACGCATTCTGAGTTTCTGACAAATGAGCTATGGGGTCGCTCAGTTATTAATAAGAGCATGCAAGAGGCTTTAAATTAATGATTCACCAATTTATGCCGACAATAAAATATAGTTTATAAGATTGTGAAAATCGATAGTGTAATTATTATGAGTTTGGTTTGTGTACTTGTTTAATATTTAAACAAGTTTATTGTATGCATAAAAAGTAAACGGGCGGGACAGAATATAAAATAGAAATTGAAAAGAAAAACACTCAAGTGGTGAATGAGAAAATCGAAATATATATTGTTAGTATAAAAATTTATATATAATCAATATATTATTTATTATTTAGTTCTATTATTTTTCTTGAAAAGTAAATGATAATAAAAAATAAATGGTAATGATGAACTAACATCGTATAAAATTATTACAGTATCGATACATACATTTTTTGGAGAAAAAAACATACCCAATAACATAAATATCAGCTGGAGAAGGAGACTTCAACCAAGCCCTTAAGTCCAAACCATTATTTGGTGATTTCCCTCCAACATTCCATGTTCCCACGAACATCCTACACAATAGTTATTCCACACACCACACATTTAAATCCTATATCACATTTCCCAACTCAATATTTCTTAACTATAAATAAATAAACAATGCCTTAAAATTTGAAGTTAGACAAAAGATAATAATTGAAATAGAGATACCAACTTTTTAAAGAAAATCAAAGGGATAGGGAATGTTAATAAATGTGATTCCATTTTTGATTGTGTGATACAATAGAGCTACTACATATTCGTATATTATACACTTCTAATATCATCATCAAGCACTATTTTTTTACGAAAAAAAATTTATACACCAATAGTATGAGTTTTATACATTATTGTTGCATCATCTAACATGCATGTTTTATTATTAGAGAATAGAGTATTTTCTCCTATAAGGAAGAAGATTTGTTATTTCCTTCGGTCAGTAAAATCATGACATGTGTTCTATTTAATCATTTTTTACAAACATATTTCTAAAATTGAACAAAATAATACATGTGTTATACTTTTACTGGATGGAGGAGATCAATTATTTCCTTATATGAGTAGATACTTTATTCTCTTATCATTTTTAACTCTTCAAAAAAGTAAGAGAATAAAGTATCTCATGGTATAAGGGGAGATAAGTTATCTTGTTTATTCACTAAAATCATTACCTATGTCCTATTTATCATTTTCTATAAAAAGTATTTCTAAAACTACACAAAGTAATACATATGTGATACTTTCACTGACCGAATAAGATAAGTTATCTCCTACTATGATGATGAGATACTTTATTCTCGAAAAGTAATACAAATGAGTAATGAACGATGGACTGACTGTGTATAAATCTTTACTCACAGTCGATGTATATTAACACCTTTTTTTTAATACAGAACACCCTCCTATATAAACAAGAACATTCAGTGTTGGATTTGTGTTCTGTCTCATTCTTGTGGCTTGAGAGCCTGAAAAAATAAAGAACAAGATGGATGGTCATACACAAAAATGGTTTGAAAGAATGAAACCATTTCTTGCTGTGGTGTTCTTGCAATTTGGATTTGCTGGCATGGATGTTCTATCAAAAGCTGCATTAAACAAAGGAATGAGCAATTATGTACTTGTTGTGTATCGTCATGCTGTTGCATTCATTGTTATAACCCCTTTTGCAATTATTCTAGACAAGTATATATATTTCTTACCCTTCTTCATCAAGATTAGTCTTATTTATTTTGATAATGTTTTCAATTGGTTTTTAATTTTTTTTGTAAAAGAACTAATCTCTTTCGGATGCGTGAATGCTTCTCCCGACAAGTGTTGGTTTTTAATTTATTAAAATCTCTCTTAGTTTGAAGATGAAGTTGAATTAATGATTTGTTGTTGTAACAGGAAAGTGAGGGTGAAGATGACATTTTCAATCTTCATGAAGATAGTGGCACTCAGCTTGCTAGAGTAATAATTTTTGTATGTTACTAAACACGTTCTCCTATCATTTTTGCTTTTCCTTGATATTCTCACACTCTTTTTTCTCTCTCGTTTTTTTTAATATTCTCCATACTAATTACTACATACATTTATCTCCGAATATGTTAATCGTATAAGGAGATAAACTATCTTTTTTTATGCTATTAAAATTATAACAGTGTGAAATATGATATATATCATAATTTTAGTGTCCGAAAGAGATAATTTATCTCCTAATATGAGGAGATACTTATTTCTCTTATCTAATTCATACATAGTAAATAAATAAAACATATATGTTAGTGTGTCACGCATCATAATTTGTGATTGGTTGAATAAAATTTATTTATATTATAAATTAACTATGATTCTTAAATTTATATAAAATTATATGAACATTTCGAAATTAATCATTGTCATGAAGAAAATGAAAAACTTATTGGAATATGACAAAATGATAAATATAATTTCTAATTATTCTGAGTGTAGTTGGTATAAATTAGTGAACACACAACTAAAATTTATTCCAATTTAGATCTAAACATATTATAGGCCTTGAGAATATCAAATTTTCTTTCTACAATTCATTGGAAAAATAAGTTTATAACTTTGTTACAACACTTTTTTGTGGCAGGCCAGTTATTGATCAGAATTTATATTTTTTGGGAATGAAATATACAACAGCAACATTTGCAGCAGCAATGAGCAATATGCTTCCTGCCATTACCTTTGCAATGGCTTGCATTATTAGGTAATGTTTTCACTTCCTTCTATGAATAAATATTCTAGATTATGTAATAAAATTACAAGAAAATATATACAGCATTCAATAAAAAGAGATTCTTAAATATTAGATCCTCAAATTTAAACTTTCAAATCCTCATAATATCCTAAGTAAAGTATTCCATATTTTCTTCATTATATATATCTTCATGTTTTCACATTTTCATTTTATTTCAAATTTCCTTATGTTTTAAAAATCTAATATTCAATTATATATATATATATATATATGATAAAATCTTAGACAATAAATTTATGATCAATTTAAGATATAGATAAAAAGAATGGGCATGTCACTGATAATACATATATAGATACGCATTCTGAGTTTCTGACAAATGAGCTATGGGGTCGCTCAGTTATTAATAAGAGCATGCAAGAGGCTTTAAATTAATGATTCACCAATTTATGCCGACAATAAAATATAGTTTATAAGATTGTGAAAATCGATAGTGTAATTATTATGAGTTTGGTTTGTGTACTTGTTTAATATTTAAACAAGTTTATTGTATGCATAAAAAGTAAACGGGCGGGACAGAATATAAAATAGAAATTGAAAAGAAAAACACTCAAGTGGTGAATGAGAAAATCGAAATATATATTGTTAGTATAAAAATTTATATATAATCAATATATTATTTATTATTTAGTTCTATTATTTTTCTTGAAAAGTAAATGATAATAAAAAATAAATGGTAATGATGAACTAACATCGTATAAAATTATTACAGTATCGATACATACATTTTTTGGAGAAAAAAACATACCCAATAACATAAATATCAGCTGGAGAAGGAGACTTCAACCAAGCCCTTAAGTCCAAACCATTATTTGGTGATTTCCCTCCAACATTCCATGTTCCCACGAACATCCTACACAATAGTTATTCCACACACCACACATTTAAATCCTATATTACATTTCCCAACTCAATATTTCTTAACTATAAATAAATAAACAATGCCTTAAAATTTGAAGTTAGACAAAAGATAATAATTGAAATAGAGATACCAACTTTTTAAAGAAAATCAAAGGGATAGGGAATGTTAATAAATGTGATTCCATTTTTGATTGTGTGATACAATAGAGCTACTACATATTCGTATATTATACACTTCTAATATCATCATCAAGCACTATTTTTTTACGAAAAAAAATTTATACACCAATAGTATGAGTTTTATACATTATTGTTGCATCATCTAACATGCATGTTTTATTATTAGAGAATAGAGTATTTTCTCCTATAAGGAAGAAGATTTGTTATTTCCTTCGGTCAGTAAAATCATGACATGTGTTCTATTTAATCATTTTTTACAAACATATTTCTAAAATTGAACAAAATAATACATGTGTTATACTTTTACTGGATGGAGGAGATCAATTATTTCCTTATATGAGTAGATACTTTATTCTCTTATCATTTTTAACTCTTCAAAAAAGTAAGAGAATAAAGTATCTCATGGTATAAGGGGAGATAAGTTATCTTGTTTATTCACTAAAATCATTACCTATGTCCTATTTATCATTTTCTATAAAAAGTATTTCTAAAACTACACAAAGTAATACATATGTGATACTTTCACTGACCGAATAAGATAAGTTATCTCCTACTATGATGATGAGATACTTTATTCTCGAAAAGTAATACAAATGAGTAATGAACGATGGACTGACTGTGTATAAATCTTTACTCACAGTCGATGTATATTAACACCTTTTTTTTAATACAGAACACCCTCCTATATAAACAAGAACATTCAGTGTTGGATTTGTGTTCTGTCTCATTCTTGTGGCTTGAGAGCCTGAAAAAATAAAGAACAAGATGGATGGTCATACACAAAAATGGTTTGAAAGAATGAAACCATTTCTTGCTGTGGTGTTCTTGCAATTTGGATTTGCTGGCATGGATGTTCTATCAAAAGCTGCATTAAACAAAGGAATGAGCAATTATGTACTTGTTGTGTATCGTCATGCTGTTGCATTCATTGTTATAACCCCTTTTGCAATTATTCTAGACAAGTATATATATTTCTTACCCTTCTTCATCAAGATTAGTCTTATTTATTTTGATAATGTTTTCAATTGGTTTTTAATTTTTTTTGTAAAAGAACTAATCTCTTTCGGATGCGTGAATGCTTCTCCCGACAAGTGTTGGTTTTTAATTTATTAAAATCTCTCTTAGTTTGAAGATGAAGTTGAATTAATGATTTGTTGTTGTAACAGGAAAGTGAGGGTGAAGATGACATTTTCAATCTTCATGAAGATAGTGGCACTCAGCTTGCTAGAGTAATAATTTTTGTATGTTACTAAACACGTTCTCCTATCATTTTTGCTTTTCCTTGATATTCTCACACTCTTTTTTCTCTCTCGTTTTTTTTAATATTCTCCATACTAATTACTACATACATTTATCTCCGAATATGTTAATCGTATAAGGAGATAAACTATCTTTTCTTATGCTACTAAAATTATAACAGTGTGAAATATGATATATATCATAATTTTAGTGTCCAAAAGAGATAATTTATCTCCTAATATGAGGAGATACTTATTTCTCTTATCTAATTCATACATAGTAAATAAATAAAACATATATGTTAGTGTGTCACGCATCATAATTTGTGATTGGTTGAATAAAATTTATTTATATTATAAATTAACTATGATTCTTAAATTTATATAAAATTATATGAACATTTCGAAATTAATCATTGTCATGAAGAAAATGAAAAACTTATTGGAATATGACAAAATGATAAATATAATTTCTAATTATTCTGAGTGTAGTTGGTATAAATTAGTGAACACACAACTAAAATTTATTCCAATTTAGATCTAAACATATTATAGGCCTTGAGAATATCAAATTTTCTTTCTACAATTCATTGGAAAAATAAGTTTATAACTTTGTTACAACACTTTTTTGTGGCAGGCCAGTTATTGATCAGAATTTATATTTTTTGGGAATGAAATATACAACAGCAACATTTGCAGCAGCAATGAGCAATATGCTTCCTGCCATTACCTTTGCAATGGCTTGCATTATTAGGTAATGTTTTCACTTCCTTCTATGAATAAATATTCTAGATTATGTAATAAAATTACAAGAAAATATATACAGCATTCAATAAAAAGAGATTCTTAAATATTAGATCCTCAAATTTAAACTTTCAAATCCTCATAATATCCTAAGTAAAGTATTCCATATTTTCTTCATTATATATATCTTCATGTTTTCACATTTTCATTTTATTTCAAATTTCCTTATGTTTTAAAAATCTAATATTCAATTATATATATATATA
>NC_032017.1:6819457-6837071 GCF_001865875.1 Lupinus angustifolius | reverse complement strand
TTTCCTTCCCTATATATGTGTGAAACTATGATATCCATTAAGGAGAGCAAAGCTTGACACAAGCTCCATTTACTTGCCAGCTTCCATGGGACATTGGCTTTGTGATTGATAATGTCCACTACGAGCATTGAGTCACACTCCAACCAAATCTTATGCCAACCCTTCTTGTGAGCAATTTTTATACCTAGCATTGCAACATTGAATTCAGCAAAAATAACATTTTCCACACCATTGTAGCAAGCAAAGCAGACCTTGACATTGCTATAATTGTCCCTATAAATTCCACCTCCTCCTGCATGACCGAGATTACCTTTAGCAGCACCATCCATGTTTATTTTAATTCTGCCTGAGGGAGGAAGTTGCCAGAGGACCTCCAAGATTTTGGGAGCAGCGTTGTAATTGATTTTGATATGAAGATCATGAAGCAAAGCAAAGTCATGGATATTATTGTGTGCATACTTGGTAGAGATGTTTCCTGCCCAAGAGATAGCTGCTTTTAACTTAGACTAAGCTAAGGTAATGATGATGTTTTGATCTTGAAACCTTGATTGATTCCTACAATACCATATTAAATTTATGGTGTGGATAATACTATCTATCAAAACTTGTCTCACCTGATTGCTCCAACTTCTCTGATTCAACTTTAGTAAATGCAGAATTGAAGATGTGTCCAAATTGGTTGAGAAAGTTCTGTTTATCCAATTCCAAAGAAAGGCAGCAAAGGGACAATTGAAGAACAAGTGTGAAGATGATTCCTCTGAGTTTTTGCAGAGATCACAGATGGCAGAGAGCAACCCCTTCTTTTTAAATTCTCATATGTTGGCACTTTATCATGAATTAATCTCCAAGATGTGAAAGATTTTGAAGAAGGGATAGTAGAAAACCAAATTATCTTTCCCCAATTGTTCTGATTAACAGTAGGACTCATGTGATGATAAGCCTCTTTGAGGGATAAAATGTCATCATTAGCATTTTCCAAACTAGCCTATCTTCTCCCACATGAATAATAGTTTGTTTTATTTTGGCTGCAATGTTGGAAAATTTATCCACCAAAGTAGTAGCCAAGTTCCAATTTGAATTTACCATAAAATCAGCAACCTTGGCATTTAGAGAAGAGTGAAGTTGAACTGGAATTTGCATTGAGTCCACCATAGATTTTCCAAGCTAGTTGTCCAACCAGAAGTTTGTATTTTTACCATCTCCAATGATCCAGAATGAGTACATTTTCACAACATTCCAATTTCTTTTTATACCAGGCCAAATAGAGGATTTGAAGTACATATCTGTTGGTTTAGCAGAATTACCAAATCTCTGCCTATAGAAGACAGCCCAATCATGATCTGAGTGAAGCATTTCCCAAGACAGCTTCAACAGGGTAGCATTGTTGAGCTTTTTGATGGACTTCAGGCCCAAACCACCTTCATTTAGTGGAGTGCAAACCTTCTGCCAAGCAACTGTAACAAGCTTTTTTGTTGAGGTGTTGCCAGACCAAACAAAGTTTCTGATGCATTTGTCTAAATGATTTAGAAGGTTAGTAGGCCAAGCATAAATGTGGAAGCTATAGATCAACATGCTTTGTATCACCGATTTCACTAGCTCAACCCTTCACATTATAGACAACAAGGAACCTTTCCAAGTTGCAAGCTTGTTTATGATTTTATTAGAATTTTTTTGCAGGTGACATGATCTAGGCTTACCTAGGAATAGGGGTACTCCCAAGTACATAAAAGGCAAAGATCCAATAGAGAAACCAAGAACCTCTACAATTGTTGCAATTCTCCTAGTTGTTATCTTGGTTGAGTAGAATTTGCTTTTTGAGTTGTTGATTCTCTGGCCAGACACTTGAGTGTAATTGTGAAACAGAAGCTTCAGATTTAGGAGCTCCCTCTTGATCCCTCTGCAGAAAATTAGAATGTCATCTGCATATAGCAAATGGCTAGGAGTGTGGATCAGTTTAGGCCTAACACAAGTGCTAAGCAAACCATCCAAAACCAGCTTCTCAATTCCCCTACTCAGCACATCCTCAACAATACAAAATATGATAGGGGATAGGGGATCTCCTTGTGTAACACATCTCTTGCAGGAGAAATAACCCACCATTTCCCCATTAATATTGATGGAAAGCTTAGCTGATTGCAGGATAGCTTTAATCCAATCCCTGAATTTCATACAGAAACCAAAAGCCTACAATGTGTTAAGGAGAAAATCCCAGTCCATGGTGTCAAAAGCTTTCTTGATGTCAATCTTGATAGCCATGTTTCCACCAAAAGCTTTGTGATCAAGCAAATTAATTGCTTCAGAGGCTAGACAAATACAATCATGTATTTGCCTATCCTTGATATTTATTGGGAACCATTGAAGGTGACATAGTGGCCCTTGTTATGGAAAGGGGTAACCCTTCTATTTGGTCTCTAAATTGGGATACAAAACTACTAGTTGTTGTCTATAGTGTAAGTTCATTATTTTACAAGTATAATATATATGCATCATTTGTATAAAGATTTATATGTAATCATTACATCATCTATCATTTATTTGTATTATTATTTTGAAGTGTCGACGATAATTAAAAGTAAATGGTAAATAATGCAGTGACATGTAGTGTATAAAACTTATATTTGTATGATTTTTTTCTCTTTTGTTTATTTGAAAACATATAGGAATGATTGAGTTTGAGAATGTAATCCTAGAAAGGGAAGTTACTAGGTTGACATAATCCCTAATTCATATATCAAATGATGCAACATTGTAGTAGCCAGGTGAAAACATTTTGGTAGGTTTAGAATATTGAATTTTATTTAAATAAATCAATATTAAAATATGAATGTACGATGATTTTTTAAGTGATTATTAAGTCACATACATGGGTCAAACCATTGAATAAATGTGAGGCTTATTGAAGAAAAATCACAAGGTAAATTATTAAGAAGAAATTAGAATTTTTATCGATAAACATGATTAATGATAAAAGATTGTGAATAGTATTTGACCCATATAACTTATCACACCTAGTAAAATTAATATTTGATTATTATGTCTATTACATATCATTCATTTTTTGACAACTCATATATAGTTAAATAGTCGAGATTCATTATTCTCGCCTTAAAGTGGAAACATTTCTAACATAGGCTCCCTTAGAATAAGCTTAAAAATATAACTGAACAAAACCTGATTAAGATTCCTTCCTACTCCAAAATTCCAAGATTTTATTCTTATTTTATATATAAACTCTAAATAATGATAAGATAGAGAGCTTTATATTAAATTATTTATGTTGTGAGAAGTAATAATACATATAACAAAGTTTCTTTTTTCCTCTATATACATAAATTTACAAGATATTTGCATATGCAGGGTATAGTTTGCTCAGGACTAGCTTATTAAATACAAGGAGTAGTGATTAGAACAAGAGGCCCTGTCTTTGTCACAACATTTAGTCCTCTCTGCATGGTAATTGTGGCCATCTTGGTTTCCTTTATTCTGGCTGAGCAAATGTTCCCCGGAAGGTAATTATCGAAAAACTAGCACTCAAGGTCTATTTGTGAGTTGAGTTTGGAAGAGATAGAAGAGAAAAGGAAGGTTTGAGATTCATCTTACAAGTGTATTTCATGACTCTCAATCTTTCTTTTTCCCTTACATCTCCTCCAAAATCCAACTCCCAAACTAACCCAAAGCGTCTTTCTGCAAATTGAGTTTTTGGAGGAGAAGAAAGAGAAAACGAAGACTTCACAGTAATTTCAACAATGTTTCAAGTCTTTCATTTCTATTCATTCCTCTTTAAAACTCAAGTCACGACTCTAACAAAAAACACTGGCCCAAATAACTCAATAAAATAAGAAGAAAAATTGTACGCACTATAATGTATGAATTTTATATATTGTCACTGCACCATCCACTATTCATATCTTAAAAAAATAATACAAATGAATAGTCGATAATATACCGACCGTATATAAATCTTTATAGTTTATAGTTACATAACATATATATTAACTCTAAAATAAAATTAAAAACTAAACATATTTGATACATTTTACAGGATTATTGGCGCCATTATCATTATTTTTGGGCTATACCTAGTGGTATGGGGTAAGAGCAAAGATTACAACCCATCAAGTCCAATAATCAAAGATCTGAGTCGAATTACTTCAAAGCAAATATTACCAACAAAGCAAATTGTAGAAGAGGGTAATGCAACAAAGGAGCATTTTGCAATCATAGCTAAAGATGAACAAAGTATGATAAAACACATGTGAATACCCAATTTCGTCCGGGGTCTTTTTTAAATTTTAAGAAAGTTCAAGGACTGAGTCACAATTAAAAACACTCACAAAACTAAGCAATAATTACCTTAAACTACCTTTAATCCTTAACCATAAACCTAAGTGTGCTGTGAAAAGCCTCACTTAGTAAACACTCACAACACACAATTCAGCAACTTTAGTAACAAAAAGAAAGGGAAGCTTTATCTCATTTTTTTCAAAAAAAAAACAGTGAGTAGCTGTTCCCCTTTTATCTAAATAAATCTGGCAGTCCTATCCCATAAACCAGATTACAAATTACGTTATCTTTAAACTCTAAGGAGTAACTGCTAGAATATCTTGAGTAGCTTTTCTTATTGGCAAACCAAAAAGGGAGGAGACGAGGCTCTATTAGCCAAGACAACATAGAAGGTTTATCTCTTTCTTAAACCCATCTCAACTTACTGTTACATTTTTTCTTCTTCTTCATTTCTTGTCTAAACTCATTGTATATACATGCACATATTTTATATCTTGATACATTAACATTGCTATTTTCATTTTATAATTTCATGCTCATTGTCAGTTTTTTGTCATTGTTATATGTATGTATTTCATATTATGTTACTTTGGCATGTACCATTCCCATTTTATTACTCCGTGTTCATTAATCTCATGGTATGAAATAAAACATAAATAAAGAGAAATGAATCTTCTTCTCATTCACCTTCTTCCAGTACCTTCATTTTCTCATTCCTTTATAATTAAAAAAATTTCGTTTTCTTTTGTTTAGTTATTTGTTACGTGTATGTTTATTTAACAAAGTACATATGCATCAATTCATTATTTCAGCTTTACTATTTAGCCATTTAGGCAATGTATATTATTTAAATTGTAGTGTTTAATTATTGTTTGTAATTTTATTTTGTTAAGTCTGTTTGTATTTATATTATGTATGGGATTTATATGGGTTCTATGTCATGAAAAGTTTATAGACTTGTGTTACATGTTTTGGAGTTTAGGATAAGATTTGTTAAATAAATTAAAACTCTTAAAAAATTTCTAGAGGGTTTAAGTAAGAATTTGGGAGATCGGTGAACGAACCGAACCATATCTTCCTTTCCTTTCGAATAGAAAGCGGTGAGTGATTGTCGTACTACCTCTTCTTTCTAGGGTAATGAGGATGGCGGTAGATAGCCAGTGTCGTCCTTATCTTCTAAAGTCTTACCCAACTTTTAATAAAAGAATCATTTTTGACAATTTTAAAAAAAAATAATCAATTATTCATTAATATCGTTTCTTGTAAATATAAAAAAGTCGTCAATAATTAATATGTCATATTTATTTGAACTATCATTAAATAATACACTCTTTTTTTGAAATTATATTTAATATTTGAATTAAGAGTCACAATCATTAATATTGTATGATATGAATCTTTGAAATAATCGAGAGTCACAATCATTGATATTTTATGATATAAATCATTAAAATAATCAAGAGCCACAACCATTAGTATTTTATGATGTAAACCTTTGAAATAATAAATTTTCATAAAATAAATCAAATAAGAAAAAATAATTTTTAAGTGCTAAGGTTAGAGAAAGAGTATCAACTTGAGTATTACGTTATTATCATGTTAGTAAAAAAACAGTGAATGGTTGTCGTACTGCTTCTTCTTTCTCTATCTAATAAGGATAAGACAATATATATCAAGTTCTTATCTCATTATCCTATTTAATAAAAAGCGGTGAGCGGTTGTCGTACTGCCTCTTCTTTTATTTAAAATGGGTAAAGTGACGTAGGACAAAGTTGTATCTCCCTCCTTAACCTTATCAGCTGACAATTCGAGTCCCTTTTTATTATATGTTAGTAAGAAAGCGGTGAGTGGTTGTCGTACTACCTCTTCTTTCTCACTAATATGGATAAGATGATATAAGTCAAACCACTTTTCATTAACTAAAATCAATCAACACACAAATGTTTTCTACTTAAGAACTACGTAAATCTTGATTACCCTATTGCACCCGGGGATACGTATGAACAGGACGAACTCTTGTCAGACACAAAAATAACAAAAAACAAAATTTTTTTTCTAAATAATTTATTGATTTAACAAGCTTTAGGGTATATCTAGTTCCATGCGATTATTGTGGGTACCGTTTGATAACGGGCGAATGAGATGCTAATACCTTCCCCGATTCGTGACTCCCAAGTCCAGAGATCTAGTTCAAAGGCCAAGTCTTTCCAATGTTTGGGCATCGAAAGGGTTTTCTATGTTTTTACCGCAAAAACGTGGTGGCGACTCCAAATCAGTCGTGTGACCGGTTTCGACCGAAAATCGGGGGCGCGACACAAACCAATTTCAATCAAAATTTCAAGTTTTCAAACTATGGAGGAATATATCAACATCAATGAAGACTCCAAAAGCTTATTTAACAACATCAATTCTATAAGTTCCTAGTTGTTTTGGTCTTTCAATAAGTTTTTTAGTGTTACATTAAGTTATCTCAATAAGGTAACAAAAATACTTAGAATTGAAGATGGTGTAACTTTTAATATACATTATTATTATATTCTAGCCAACACCTTTATCATTTACAAACTTCAAATGGCACCATCTAATTTACAAGTAATTAAATAAGAGTAAATATTTATTTCAGTCTCTAATGTTTTTTGGTCTTACCAGTTTGACACCTTAAAAATTGAAAAACTTAAAATAGTCCCTATAAATTTCAAATACAAGTAAAATTAGTTATTTTTATGATCAAATTAGTCTCTATCATATACTGTAAAACATGCTAAAAATGACTAATTTGACCCCATTTAAAATTTTTGGAAACTATTTTGGGTTTTTCAATTTTTGACAGACGAAACTAGTAAGATCGAAAAACATAATAGAATGAAATGAATATTTACTTATCAAATATAAATATATAACTGAACAATCTCTAATATATGTGAGTCTTGGTATATATCAAGGCAAATAGTTCTAACTTGAATGGAGTGGTGATGAAAATGGGTTCTCTAATATATTGTGAATGTCTCACTGAGGATAGCATCTTAGCACATCATCTTTTTTATATGAATATGAGTAAGGCAATTATATTCATTAAACATCTAATTTAATATTGAACAATGAAACCATTCATATTCATTCTTACTATTTATAGTTTGAAATTTACAAATATTACCAATCTAGTTAAACTTCTCTTACTTACAAGAGTTTGTGGTCTTTAAGGTGGTGCATATTCTATTCACATCCTCTAAAAAAATGTCACCAATTTTATTTTCACATCCTCTAAAATTCCTCATGTGAAAATTTTCTCCTCCTCACTTCTCCACCCTTTGGTACATCAATAGCTTCATAATGATTAGCCATCCGCGATGTTGCACAAATTCGGGTACGATACCAATGAATAGAGATCACTTATTCTCAAGGCTGTCACATTTCTCGTTTTGGACCAATCATATATTGTCACATAAATAAAAAGAAAATCTTTAAAAACAAAACGCGACATTTTTATATTACTCATTAAAATCTAATTGGTTAGGAACATAGAATGGGACAACCTTGAAAATGGGACAGCCTTGGGAATAAATGATCTATGTCCGATATCAATAACCATCAAATCCTACATCATACCGCGATCTGCAACAACTTGGTAGTGGTGTCAAAATTTCGAAACCACCCGATGCTAGGACTCAGAACCTAGGTGCAATATCTATACAACTTTGTAGCCTTGTTAGTAACAAGAGCTGCTCTTCTGCTTGTACTTTAGAAGCACAAGTAGATGATAATGCAGCGTTTGTCAATGCCCTTGTGGTAGTAGTAGAAGGTTTGAGATACTTGCTTAACAAGTTTAGTTCAAGTGAGAATAGTGAGTACACAGGCCTATGGTCTGAAAACTTGGACTCTCCTCTAACATACCAAATCTGCTTTAGGCCTTCACCTTTCCATAGAATCCTATCACACCTATTTTGTACAACATAGAATCAAATTTAAATTAGTTACAATAATTCAATAATAGAACATTAACAAAGTGTTGGTTCAATGGTGCAAGGGACATATTAGGATGACCAAAAAGTTAAAGATTCAATTTTTTAGAGCAACACTTGCTGGCGGGAGGACATCTTTTATCCCAAAAGATTGTACCACACTATGTGTCATCACTTATGAGTGGTATACTAAATGAGACATCAAATGTACTCCCCTTGTTGGGAGGGGTAGTCACGCACCCGAGAAGTGATTAGTTTTTACCAAAAAAGGTGATGAGAGTACCAAAAATAAATAAATAATAAAACATGATTAGTACAACAATAAGCCAATAACCTTAACTAAATCTTGAAAATGTATGAATAGAACAAGAGACTAAAAAAGTGTCAATTTTGGTACAACAAAAAGGTGTGTATTCAAAGAGAACATAAGATAACAGAACACCGTCATATGTCAAATGCTACCTTTAATGTTATCTTTGCAAGGGTGTATGCAAATTGATACGAATCATTGAATAAAAATATGAAGAAATATGGCTCATAATAACTTATATGCAAAAACAAATGTCCGATGGAGATAGACAACTTGCATTGGAGTCAATTGTTTCTATAAAATTAAGAATAAGTATTCATAGTACTATACATCACAAGTGAGTCTTTTTCAAAGGTATCCATCATTAGTTTCTTAATAAATGCAAATGGTTATAAAAATAAGTGAGTCAACCTAATGAAATATATTTAATTTTCTGGTTTTGATTCAACTAGGGGAAGCCTCATCTATGAATAACATCACTAACTATATATACAAAATGCAAATACTACATATAATAAACAATAATCTATAATTAAGGTTTTTATATGATCAACATGCATGCAACTTTTGTGGTCAACAAAATATATAGTAGTCTCGTTTGGGGTGTGTGATTATCTCTCACAACAAAAGTCGCTCACATAAATCGAATATTTGACCTTTTAAGTGTATAGATTAAAATAACTAGGAATTCTCGAATCTTACCAAGCAGGAGTTCGCCTTTTTTCCTTCGATTTCGAGGATTGGGCAACATAATTGTTAGAATTGGCTAAGTATTTGTAAGTTGGGGCAAAGTATATCCCTCCTTCATTCCACCCTTTAAATACTCTACCAGCTTTCTGCTCTATCCTTAGCTGCAAAGTAGAATCAACAGAAAAAAATTTCAGGGCAATGTAAGAAGAAAAATACTATCAGCACACCATTCATACGAGATTCAGAAAATCACAGGTATCGATTTCCTCCTTAAAAACTCTTACATGAACTTCATCGAATAATAAAAAATCTATCAAATTAAGCAACATAAGATGCATGCTATTCGTATTGGTCGAAAAAACTATAAATACCAGATTAAACTAAATTACCTGATCTTTTTCTAATAATGTCTGCCAATTATTCTTCTTCAATAGCTCATGTGTATCATCATAACCAGCAACAAGTCGATAATTTAAGTCCCCAAGCCAAATAACATTACTACACATACCCAAAAAAATCAAATTAAAATATGAACAAAGAAGATTATTTAGATTTATTGACTAATTGAAGAGAAAGAACTTACTCATGTTCTAGTATGCTTTCAGGGTAATGAGGAAATTTAGTTTTCTTCAAGATTTCTGATACATCAAAGTTTCTTTTGATCTCATCACCATCTTTCTCTCCAGAGGCTAAGTGAGTGCAAACAAAGCAGAATGTGGTTTGATATAATGTCATGCTAATTGATATTGAACCCTGTTTAGTAAAACCATGCAATTAAATAAAATGTAAGTAATCATAGCATTACAACTCCAATATCATATTCATTTTAGAAATATGAAAAAAGCATTTTCACCCCTTATTTCAAGGATGCTAAATTATATGAAAATCTTGCGCAAACCAATTAAGTTAAAGTTCATTAACTTAATCATATAAAATTAATTCATTTCTAAATTAGAAAAGTCAAAATACATAAGTGAATTAAATGTACAAACCATTTATCAAAGGGAAAGTAGTTCATGCACTAAACATGTAATTTTTGGGTACATTTTCTAATCATTATTCATGTGCTAATAGTCTTAAATAAAAACAACATATATCATAATGATGAATGTTGTTGGATGATTATAATGACTACATAAAAACTTTAAATTAAAAAGATACTCTTACTTTATCAATATTCTTAATTATAAAATTTCACCATAGAAGACTGAGACTCATATATGATATAAGTGAATGGGAGTAATAAAACAAGGATACGATGTTCTAAATCATACCTTGCACTAATATTAAATGAAAAAATTAAACATTCATTATTTTATCTGTTCTTACTTTAACATTATTATTAATGTGGTGGACACCAGATTCTTCTTCAGAACAACTAACCTTATTTCCAAGATAGCCCATGATGCCTCTACCAACACAAGACACTTTCATATTGGTAACATGTTTGTAAAGATCAGCGCGTACCCACACGCACAAGAATATACCAACCATTTGTTTGCTTCCTATTAAGCAATACCCTTTCTCATCACTCCTTGGGCTGCATTGTCCATTATCCAAAATGGGCCTGGGCCTGGGCTTTGGGCTTCCATATGTGTAGGTGGTTGTGTTCAAAGCCTCACTAATAAGGCCCAGCCATTTTGATACTGGGCCACTGTCCTCTGGCCCAAGCACATTCCCTGCATTTAGTGGAACAATTTCTTGGAACCTAACAAAAGTTGCAAAAAAATACAATGAGATGATTAGACTTTTACTGTTTTACCCCCAAACAGAAGAAATTATGTATCATAAATACTCAGCAAATGAGGGTAAATTAGTAAACTAAACAAGCTCATAAAGCTAAAAGAGAGAATAGATGCACGTTACTAATGTTAGTAATGAGGTGTAACGTGTGAGCATTTTTTGTGTAGCATGATAACATGTTTCAACATTTTCTTCTAGAAGTATACATAATAATAGAATACTAAGGATGTAGGACCTTAGAACAAAAGATGCAAGTTACATTTAATTATCCACATGTATTAGAATATGACACAAAAGATGCAAGTTACATCGAATTATCCGCATGTATTTGAATATGATAAATTAGTCATAAATGTAATTTTATATTAATTAAACTAAGGGTACAAAAATACTAATTATGAGAGTAATATGAATGTTTTAAATTATGTTACATATATTATCTCGTATCAATAAAAATATAATACATCAATTATAAATTTTAAACATTCATTATTATTATTGATTACTTCATTATTATATGTGCAAGATCGTCTATAAGATAAGATTTTGGGACAACCGATTTCTACGAGGAAAATATATACATAAAAAAAGCGGCTACGTCACTGATAATACACATATAGATACGCATTCTGACAAATGAGCTATGGGGTCACTCAGTTATTAGTAAGAGCATGCAAGAGGCTTTAAATTAATGATTCATCATTTATGCCGACAATAAAATATAGTTTATAAAATTGTGAAAATCGATAGTGTAATTATTATGAGTTTGGTTTGTGTACTTGTTTAATATTTAAACAAGTTTATTGGATGCATCAAAAGTAAACGGGTGGAACAGAATATAAAATGGAAATTGAAAAGAAAACACTCAAGTGGTGAATGAGAAACTAAGAAAATAAGGAGGAAAAGAAATAGAGTTATATATATATATATATATATATATATATATATATATTAGAATAAATTATCTTTTTATATAAGAAAATAAGTTATCTCTTTCATCCCTAAAATAATGACATATACTATGTTTAATCATTTTCTATAAAAATATTTTTAAAACTAAAAAAACATTCAGGTATCATACTTTACTAGTCGGAGGAGGTAAATTATCTTCTAGTATGATATAATATTTTATTATATATCAATATAAAGATTTATAGACAGTCAGTATATTATCCACCATTTATTTGTATTACTTTTTCTAAAAATTCAACAAAAATTGAAATTAAATAATGAACGGTGGACTAATAAATATAAAAAATTGGTAAACTAATAATATATAAAACTCTTACACCATGAATGATATATCTTTTCTGAAAAGAAACATACCCAATAACATAAATATCAGCTGGAGAAGGAGACTTCAACCAATCCCTCAAGTCCAAACCATTATTTGGTGATTTCCCTCCAACATTCCATGTTCCCACGAACATCCTACACAATAGTTATTCCACACACCACACATTTAAATCCTATATCACATTTCCCAACTCAATATTTCTTAACTATAAATAAATAAACAATGCCTTAAAATTTGAAGTTAGACAAATATATTATTTTAGCAATATGATGGAAATATATACCTAAGATCCATAGCATTAGTGACATGAACGTGCGTAGCCTCATTCCCAAGTTCCCAAGCTTTCGTTCCATTTTTGGAATTCATCAACCACTCCTCTTTGAAAATAAAGCCCAAAATCAATTATTTCAGCAAGTATAAGGAAAAAAGGATACACATGGGATAGTGACCTTTTTCTTTTATACAAAATATATAACATAAAAAGCTATTAAATTGAAGGAATATGATCATTTCATTACTTTTTCTATCACGATATTTTTTAGTAATATATTTCAGTCATACCATCTACTCAATGTTTTCAATGCAAAAACATTTTAATCAATAAAACAAGTATTATAAAAAGTTGAA
The DNA here is from genome assembly GCF_001865875.1 of Lupinus angustifolius. Taxonomy (NCBI): domain Eukaryota; kingdom Viridiplantae; phylum Streptophyta; class Magnoliopsida; order Fabales; family Fabaceae; genus Lupinus; species Lupinus angustifolius. The sequence goes on along the minus strand of NC_032017.1, from coordinate 6,824,161 downwards.
TTGACAAATTGAGTTGACATCACCTTCAAACAACCCAATTCGATCTTGAGTTAGATCATGATTGGCCAAAAAAATTCCGGTTAATTAAACAATATATTGTCTAAAACTATACACACATTATTAATAAGATATTAGTCTAGTAGTATAAAATTTTATTGGACTACTAAGATCGAATGTTTGATTCCTTTGAGCAACACTTATCGAGATAAATAACCACAAACCCCGAAAGAAATTAGTTCTTTAGCCTAAAAAGTAAAAATAAAAAAATATATATATTTTCATTGATCCAAATAAAATTTAGGACATGATTTAAGATAAAGCAAAAATGTTGCCCAAGATAGCCAATTTATGACCCATCTTGGTACAGGCATGGTCCTACGTAGGCAAAATGACTTTGATATATAAAATATTTTTTTGTATATCAAAAGTAATTCACATCCCTTTTGGATAAGGAGTTAATTTATTTCAAAGTGTGTGATTATTCCTCCCAACAAATGTCGCTTCTAAGAATCAAATATTTTCAAAGTGTGTGATTATTCCTCCCAGCAAATGTCGCTTCTAAGAATCAAATATTGGCTTTTGGTCATCCAAAAAATCTAACAAGATGTTACAGTATTTGACCAAAATATTATTCACTTATATATAAACTATGATAATATACATATATAAACATTGATGAATTGAAAAAACTAAGCACTAATAAAAAATTTCACCTGTTACAAACTTGTCAGCACTGCTCCTTCTATTAAGCCACTTCTTTACAGCTAGTTTAGGCCATGATGACTGCAATTAGAAAATAAAAATAAAAATAAAATAAAATAAAATAAAAGGATATATAGATTTCAAACTTAGAAAAAATTGTAAATATAATTTTTCTGTGGAGTGAGTGCATACCTTGCTTATCTTCTTTGCCTTATTTCTCATCATATTTCCTCCACCTTCGGATCACTTAAAACTAGAACACAAATAGAGTAACAATGAAACTATTAGAACAAATTGAAAGGAGAAATATATTTGGCTAGGGTTTTAATATTAAAATGGAGATTCTCTGAACCCAAAAGTGAATTTATTTACAACAAATTAAGAGATGTTATAGTCATTGAAAGAAGTCATATATGTAAATGAAATAAAATCCATATATTTATTTTCACTCCACCAAATTTTTTATGTTATTCATTACATTAAAAGACCAAGTTGCTGAGGAAACAGTGTCATTTTCTATTTTTTGAGTTCCCAAAGAGAAAAAAAATGGAAATTTATCATCAAATATACTAGAAAAGGTTTAATTTTTTTGTTGAGGAATATTCTTAATATTTAATAGCCCTATTTTGCGCTTTAAAGATAAGAAAATAAAAACAACGTAAGGAATAGAGATGAAAACTAAAGAACCAAAAAAGTGCTTCATCTTAAGATTCAAAAAACATCTTCAAGCGAAGATTGAGACCTCTATCACCATTAATTCAAAATTTGAAGCTTTTCTGATTCTCCTCTTCACATAAGGAAGACCCATAAAAGAAAATTTGCAAACAAAACAGCTTATTGAAAATTTTATTTTAATGGGTGGTAGAAATGAAAAAAATAGCTTATAAAAAGAGAAAGACTTTGATAACATAGAATGAACAAGAATAGTGGAAAAAACATTGCTAGTAAGTTAGAGAGTGATAAGTGAAGATGTTAAGAAAAAGTTCAAGGTACAACATAATTTAACTTTCTTTGTATCATTATTTAAATATACGAATTAGAAAAGAAATCTGAAAAGATGTAACTAAAGTGAAGAAGCTTTGCAAGAAATGTAACAAATGAAGGAACCAATAAGCAAGTGGACAAAAAAGGCACTTACAATATTGGACAAGAAAAGGGAGTAAGATATTTCAGTTTCACAGAGAATGAACAGAAAAAACTGTTTCAGATGCCACTTTCTTTTTCGTAGTGAAAGATAGGAACAAAGAGAGAAAGAAAATTGAGATATTTTCAGCTTTTGCTTGTTTCCCTTTCTGGGTCTGGTGCAGTTTTTGAGAGAGAGAGAGAGAGAGAGAGAGAGAGAGAGAGAGAGAGAGAAGAGGGTTCCTTGGAAAAGTGAAAAGGGAAAAACTTGGTTATCATATTTATATGTGTGGAGTGGGCTCCTTTAATATATTACATTAGGGTTGAGTATAATAAGATGATATCCAATCACTTGATTTAGTTTGAACATAATTAGATATGAGTATATTCGAGTTTGATTGGGGTTTAAAGTTAAGTTTAGATTCAAAACTTAAATTCGATTAATATTTAGAATTAGGTAAGATATAATTATGATCTAATATGTCTTAGTTTACTCATTTCTTTTGTTTGTAGTTTCAAATTCAAATGCATGGATTTCTTTTGCCAAAATATTACTGATTACCTATTTTTTCATAATATATACATATATGTAAATGACTATAAAAAAATTAGAAGACTTTATTTATAATGAATATACATTATATTTAACCAGGTCTTAAGTCAGATTCATGTTTAAAAGTTGGCTTCATCCACATTTAGAGTTGGGTTAGCCTCAGGTCTTATAAAAAAATTATTCGACCAACATTTAGGACTTGGTAGAGAATATGTCATATCGGTCCCAACTCAGCTCATACTCACTCTTAGATTACATATATTTTGATTGATAAAATGATAATTTAATTAAGATTTATTTAGTTTCATTTATTTGAATATATCTATAATTTATGTTTATCTTGTTAGTTATTATTCTATCGTTTGTAATAGTTATTGCCTACATAAAAAGTAAAGTTTACTGAGCTTTAGCTTGAAGGGCTTGGTACATAGTATTTTGAGTGACAATACATTGTCGTATTTAAGATTTAGTTAGTTTGATTTTATTTGTTTATATTTACTTTTTTTGTTTTTATTTTAGTTGTTTTTATTTTATTGTTTGTAATAACGTTTGCCTATGTAATAAATTGTTAGACTCACTCATACGATGATAAAAATAGACAATCAATGATACTTTCGATCAAAGAGATATCATTACTTTGTAAAAACTTGAAAAACACACATACAAACATTATGAATGGATGACCACGAAACGAGTTCGACCGAGTAAAGTTTGTCCCTTATTCGACCATAAGTATTGACCAGGTCTAATTTTTGAACCCGAATTTGGCCCTAAACCCGATGTATTCAACCATATTCAAATTCGATTATGATTAGGTTAAATCGGGTAAGCAACTAGAGTCGAGTCCTACTCACCATACTTAAACCTACTAATCCAGGCTACCCAAAAAACTAGTTACATCAATGATATCTTCAAGAGTATAGTAAATTTTATAGAGTAACTCCAAATGTTTTCTATATAGAAAAGTTCATAATTCTACATTACTATAATTTACACATTGTTAATTTGTTTTTTTGGCAAAAAAAAAAGTTAATTAAATTAAGTACCAAAGGTACAAGAAGTTATAAAAAAGTTATGAATACATTATTATGCCTAACCTCAATATATACATATACATACATATATAGGGAACTACTCACATGAAAACAATACACCATTGTGAGAAATGAAAACACTTAATATATATTATTAGATCTTGATTAAATGGTTAAGTTTAAAATATACATGTACATGATTATCATGTGACAAATAACTAACTTTTAATTCTAATCATCCATGATTAATTATAAGAGTCGGATTTATTGTTTTCACAAATTTTTATATGAGAACAATTCTCACTTGAATAGCTTTATATATATATATATATATATATATATATATATATATACTACTAGAGGAAACTATTTATAAGTAATTGTGAACATACCACACTACATGTATGTATAGATAGAAAGGATTGAGATAAATTAGATTGAGAAGGAAGTTTTGAAAGACCTATTAGATCTCTATACTAAAATATCAAATATTCAATTTTTAGGAATTACACATGTTGAAAGAGTTTATTCTAAAAGTGATTAATTTCTTATCTATAAGGTGATAATATATTATTGGTTATACAAAAAAGTCTATTTCTATAATCTTTACTCAGCCCTAAGAGGAAAAATAACCTGATCATTGTAAGAGTAAGATAGCAACTAAGAGGGGGGTGAATTAGTTGACTTAAAATTGTAGTAGATGATATTGCAGAAAATAAACAAGTATAAAGTAAAGAGGAAAGGGAAAGGAGAGTACACAAGTATTTTATATTGGTTCACCTTCTTGTCCACCGAAGGCTACGTCCAGTACTCTTGCAACATAAGAGATTTTCCACTAAATATTATAAGTTGTAATTACAATATCTCACCCGAGATCTCTATGTACCTTACACATTCACTAATACTTATACCCTTGGAAAACACATTTCCAAGTAACTCTATCCCCTTTCTATTCACACCCCATGAAAGAAAGTTATTACAATTATTGAAGAATTTCAATGATGGCTTTGGATTGCCTTTACAAATATGAAATATAATAATACTTGCAATCCAATCAACTCTTTTTGTATGCTTAGTAATAATGCTCAATAGATTTGTAAAACTTTGAAACAATTACTTTAATTAACTCAGAAAAATTCTCCTTTTGAAAGTTTAAGAACTTAGTGCAAAAGTGCAGAAAAATAGTGAGAGAATTTTTCAGAGTAATATGAGAGTTATATAAAAGTTGTGTATTTATGTTGTGAGAGTTAGAGTCTTTATATAGACTTTCCAAATACCCATGGTGCCTTTCTG
>NC_032017.1:6796240-6819357 GCF_001865875.1 Lupinus angustifolius | reverse complement strand
AAAACATTTCGTTTTGAAATCTGAAATCTCATGCAACAGTCTTCAGTAATCGATTACTGATAGTGGGTAATCGATTACCCAACCTCACTGTCCACTATTTATTTAAAAACGAATTAGAGTAATCGATTACACCATTTGGGTAATCGGTTACTCAACTTTTGTAAAACTGGTAATCTGTTACTCAAAGGCAGTAATGGATTACTTTGTACAGTTTTAAGTTGAATAACTTTTTTTCTCTCACATGTAACTTGTTACTTGAATGAAGTAACCCGTTACACATCATTTGAAAAATGTTTTAAGTATTTTTAAAGTGTTTCATTATTCTTTAAAAATGGTTTGAGCATTACTACTTTGTATAACAAGGAGTTTTAGGATAGAAGTACCTATAGAGACTTAATCTAATTTTCTTGAAGCTTTATTCTTCTTTATCTTCATAAGTATTCTTCATTTTCTTCAGTTTGGTGATGTTGGTGTCTTCATCAAAACCGTGTCAAGGTCAGGAGCAAAGATCTTCTTCACAATCATGACAATGATTTCATAGTGTGGATGGTTAAATAACTTACTCATTTATTGACTAAAATAAAATAAAAATAGAGATGGGATAGTAAAATCCATAAATTTCAAAAAATAATAATAGTAAAATCCATAAATTTCAAAAAATAATAATAGTAAAATCCATAAATTTCAAAAAATAATAATAGTAAAATCCATAAAAGATCCATAATCGAATACCAACAATCTAATTTCATTTCTCCTAAATAGGTATAGGTGTATAGTTTAGAGAAATTTTGTAATAACTAAGTAACTTTCATAGTACTTGGATTCAACACGTGCCAACTCTTAATTTTGCTTGCTAAGGTCAAAGATTAGGTAAATACAAAAGAAAGAAAGTATATTAAGGAATGAAAATCAATCAATAATCCAATCAAACCCATATTAGTTAGCCATCTATCATTGAGATCCAAGTCTAAGTGCCCTAATCATGCACCCCATTAGTTGAATATAAGATGACAAAAATATATATACACCGATAATATAAGAGTTTTAATACTGTCAGTCCATTATTTACTATTTATTTTTAGTCATTATCGACTCATCAAAAAAATAATACAAATGAATGATGAATAATATATTAACTGTATATAAATCTTTACACTGTCTGTGCATAGATATCACACTCATATAATATAAGATATGTTAAAGATTGCATGAGTTTTTTTATATTGGAACATGATGAGAGGGACCAATGCTTATGAACAGAGTGTCTTGTTAAAGACACAATTTCTTGTACGTGTCTCAAGTTCTCAGCAGTTCAGAAGATTCTATAGATCATACCAACAAAACCTAAACCATCAAAACGACAAGTTATAAGTTATGATATTCATTAAACAAAACGAATTTTTTTTACCTAAAGCTAAGCAAAAAGTTAATTAAATATATTAAATATTATTTGGCAGGTTAGAAAGCATATTTGGTAAGAAAAAAGGAGGGTTTAAACGCACTCAAAACGGGATGCATTGTACTTGGTTCTTACGGACTATATGACTAGGTTGATGAATTTTATCTTTGTCTCTTTCATTTATTTTAATATAATTAATTGGCGGAACTAGTCTATTTATCTGTGTATGTAGAGGGATTAAGATGATCGAACTAGTGAAATGTCCACAATACATGGATCTAGTAAGATTTTAATCTTATTAGAGTGACACCAAAGATACAAATTAAAGTAAAAAATAAGATACTTTTATAATAAAAAATTTGTTGTGGGGACATGATTTTTTTTTTATTATGGATAATCAGTTTAAAGACTTCGAAATATGAAGAATGACATATCATATCTTTCAATTAATTTGGAGTTGTCATTACATTTTTGTGTGGTTAGAATATAGAAAACTCTTTGTTATATCTAATTTGAAAAATATGGTTATCAAACTAGAGTTTCGAACTCATGAGTCAATTAAGGATCGTTGAAGATATTGACACTCCATTCGTATTAAAACCTCACTCTTGCTAATTGTGTAGATCTTTATATTCCATTAGTTTAATTATTAATTATTTATTAAATAAAATTAATATATTTTTTATTTGGGTGTTCACAAGAGTTTATCTTAGGCACATTAGAAAAATCAAGATTTCATAGTTCTTGGTTCAAAATTGATTTTATTTGTATTGAATTAATTATTTTAATTAATTGAAAGAGAATTAATAGCAAAGATGTTGCATTGGTCGTTAACCACCTTTCCATTTTGAGAGACAATAAAGATAAACTAGTGATCGTAACTAAATATCAACATTAGTAATAACATCGGCAGGAGGAGTTAAAAGCTCATTTAGGCATTTTGTTGCAAAAGTTTTCCTATTGGTAGGGGTTGGTGGATAGGTGGTCGTGGAATTTATCCTCTGCCCATTTGTACACGGTGAAAACATCATATCTAGCTCAGTTGCAAATTCATGTTTCTGCTCTGGACAATCTGCTTAGCAAGGTTTAGAATTCTTGATTGCCTTCGAAAGTTTATTGTTTTGCTTGGAAGTTGTTGAGGGGTAAGGTTGCAACTAAATGCAAACTTTTAAAAAGATTTATCATTCCTAGTCAAATTGAGATTAGCTGTCTTTTTTGTTCAAATGGTGATGAGTCTATTGATCATCCCTTTCTATCTTGAGAGTTTTCTACTACAGTTTGGAAAGGGTTCTGTTCTTGGTTGGACCTTAAGTGAATTTTACTGTTAAAGTGTAGTGATCTCTTTAAATTCATCTTAGTTTTTTGGAAAAAGAAGAAAGGGTTTCAAGTTTGGTGTATGTTGTGCAATAGTGTGGTCTTTGTGGTTGACGAGAAATTATTTGGTCTCTTCAATGGGAAGGACTATAGTGTTTTAACCATTATCGAATCCATTATGCTTAGGTCTTGGCTTTAGTTTTCTACTTTGGTAGAGAATAAGAATTGTACAAATGCTAGTTGGCATGTGGATCCTTGTTCTTGGTTTGTTTGTTGTTAGCTTGTTATTTTCGTTGTTTTTGGGTTAGCACTCCTTATGTTTTCTTAACGAAGTTTATTATCTTTTGCTAAGCAAAAAAAGAAAAAACCAAATATCATCGTGATGCAGAAAATAAGATCTGACGCGATTAATAAAATTAAGAGAAAAAAGACTACATTGATTATAAACTATCTCTCAGCTTAAAAAGATAACAAAAGTTATACTAATGACTATAATAATTTCTCAACCCTAGTCGGGAGAAAAGATATAGCACGAGCTACAATTTCCTTTAATGATAAAATTGATGAAATATATTTCTGCTTCTCACATGTAGTTTCTTCTATGTTTATCCCTTCTTGATTTTTTCACTTCTTTCCATTTTCTTCACTTGTCATTTTTTGTTTGTTGAATTTTTTTCTTCAATTTTTTTTGGTTGATTTTAGTGCCATTTATAGTAGTGAATTTTATAACATTTTATTAAAATAATTTCGTAACAGTTCATTAAATAAGATTGTGTTCCTCATAAATTGGTTAGCAAATAAATGATTCTTATGATAAAATAGCATCAAGATTTATAACTATTCTCTTTTTAAAAAAATATATAGTTATTCATTTTGGGAAATGGCAAGTTTAAGATGTGTTTGCTTTGACCATTTTCTGTTTACATTTTTAATGAAATCATAAAATGAGTGTGAAAACATATTTGTCTTATTGTTTTCATTTCGTATTTCAGAAAACATGACTTTCATTTCCTGAAATTTTGAAAATGAAAAAATACCATTTCCAACCTTTTCAATAATGAAGCAATGTCATTTCATTGAATTTTTTAAGACTATTTTACTTCATTTGTTCTATATCTTTTGATGTTTAAACCTTTTCATATTATTCCAATTTTTTGATGTTTTAAAACTCAATACACATTTATATTTTACTTTCTCATTATACCCTTATATATATTCCTCTTTTCAATGCATGTTTCTTCATTTATTTTTTAATACATTTTTCAAAGTGCATTAAATATGATCATTTTTGTCAAATTGTATTGAAATTTTATATCATTCAATAATTTTTTAAAGTATTTACACAATCTTAAACATTAAATGATGTTACTCTTTCACTTATCAATAAAATACTAAAATCAATCGATAAGTATTTCTAGACCACCATACATCCTCATAATAGAATTCATTTCTTTATCTCTCAACATAATAACTTTTTTCGCCATCTTTTATGATATTGTTGAAATAGTTCGACGATAAGTATGATAATATATGACCTTGATATAAAAATTGTCGTTTCTTGAGTTTACTGCAACCTTAATTAAATAATAGAGCATTTGTAGATTACTAATTTATTTTAGCTTCTAATTTTTTTGGAGAGCACTTCCAACTGCATGATGCTCGTTATGACATTCCACATGTCTTTATGGTAGCTAATGATCAAGTCCAACTATTAAATGTGATTAATATATTGTTGACATAAAATCCGTTGAAAAGAAAATGCAAATGTCAGATATGAAGACATCCGACAAAATCATTGGTATTTCACTATATTTTAAAATGAAAATAGGAAATAGAAATATAAAACATTTCTTGAAAGCAAACATACACTTACTTTCTTTTATCTCCCAATAGATATTTATTTAATTAAAGTACCATGGTAAGAAGAAGTTACAATAGTTTGAATAAAAAACAAAAATGGCACTAAAATAAAAGGTCTAAGAGTCAAGAGAAATTAAGCTAGTACAAGGATTGTTATCCCAATCAATGTGAGACATTGAGAGTCATAAGGTGGTCTGATGGTGAAGAGGATGATCGTAAGGATTGGAGTGCAGAAGGGTTGTGGGTTCGAGTTCCACCATCAACAAAAAATTGAAGTTATAAGGTGGTTTGATGGTAGGGTGAAGGAGGTTGAAGGAGAAATCTCACCCACAATAAAATACTAACATACTAATAATTGTCGATAAAAAAAATATAAGACATTATAAGTTTGTGGTTGTGGCTCTTTCCTTGTTTACTTTTGGAACCAGATAATGGTGAGAATTTCAAAGGTGGCTCACCTGCATGACGTTGATTAGAATGGTTGAAGTGAAAATATATGCACCATTCAGAATTGTACAAATATATATAAAGGAGAAATGAAATTAGTGAAGTACTTGGATTTTGGGATAAGCACTCACAATCAGTAACTAATTCCTTTGACTTCTCACTACGTTCTCTATCTGACATTGAACTGTCACTAGTGCACTGAAAAATGAACCTGAAGTAGAAACATAAGATTTAAACAAGTGGAGAGTAAATGGGGATATCAATTAGGTTGACATATCATGCACATAAACTCCTGATGGAGATCACTTGTTCGAATTTGGTATCCTCAATTCTGTTCTGGCAATAATATAATGTTACATAGAAATAAACTTTTTATTAGTATAGTGGTGAAATTTTTAAAAAATATGCTATTTTATTATTGGACGGGATAGAATTGAGGGCATAAAATTAAGACAATCGATCTTCATTTATAAAATTCCTAGATTTACATGTTTATCAGGTTGTTAAGAAGTGATTTTATTCATAATTAATGACAAAATGTGCTTTAGGATATGGTTGGGGTGTCTCATTGAGATACGAGACTTGTCCTTCTATTTGAAAAAGAAAGGAAAAAAATCTCAATGATAGTGCTTATGGGGAAGTAAGAGACTACTTCCTAGTGGATGTATTGGATAAAACTTACTATAAAAATGGCTAAAGTCATTAATTATGCTCATAATTTGAAGTCATAAATCATTTCAAGTGGTTTCTCAAAAAGGGCTATATATAAAATCCTAGAACTTGTTTAGATATTTGCTTTAACAAAATAGTACTACAAACTTACTTTTATTCAATAAATTCATTGACTAACTAAGTTTTAATCTCCTCCAAGCCCTTGCCAAATATAGCCATTAACTAATTATTATAACATCTTTTATCTCTTCAATATTGATGGATAGAATTGGATGAAAGGTGAGAATTAAATATATTTTATGTATGTTATATTAAATATAATGTAAAAATATATACTAAGGAGAATGACACTGAGTCCATGTGACACTTCCTATAATTCTTCGACATAAGGTCTATCAGAATAGATAAAGAGTTTTTCCTAGCACTTGGCAGAGAATGAAAGAAATTAGATATAACATTGATATTATATTAAAGTTTTATCTCAAAAAAATTTACAATGAGATAAGTAGTACAAAAATATATAAATCATACCAAGATAAATTACAGTCAGAAATATCACTAAACTCTTACTTATTGCAAGTATGAGAAATTGTTACATGGTAGAAGATAAATTATCATAATCATATTTCCACTATTCATTTGAAATAATCTTGTTTACTTTTAAATGATTAATGATGAGGTATACACCCTGCTATGATATTTTTAACCATATTTTAAAGTTGTGACACATAAACTTAAAATCATAATTAATATGTTTGTTTATATTAAATTTATCTAATTATTTATATAATTTACATTTTCTCTCTAAAATAATTATAATCACTATATTTTACAAATTATCTCTTATGAAGTAGTATTATAAAAATCATAATTAACATTTTTTAATTTTATAATGAGACAAATGAAAGAAACATTTTTTCTCTTCAGAAGACAAATAAAAAGTAACAGGAAAGTAAATCATTCCACGGATGATCAACAGACATAAAATAAATTTGCATTTAGCCAATCAAATTCCAATAACTTATACAAAAATATTAGTTTATATTTTTATTATTTTTAATGAAATATCACTTTTTAATTTGATTGAACCACCAAATAAAAATACCGTTTGGAACATGTAATCTTAGGATGTTTCAGACCTTGGCATGTCGAAGATACAGGCTGGATAGCAAGTACGGGTACATTGGTAAAGTCCTTATTCCTCATACACTAGTTGTCTCAATCATCTTCACTCACCACTTTGCCATGATTTTAATGCTAATTAACCTAACAAATGTAGTGGTAGTTGATATTAATCTAGTTAGAGTTGCGTTGGCAAGCATAAAAATTATTATATGGAATATATTATATTAACACGTCTTTATAAGAGTTCAAGATTCATATCACAAACAATCTCCTATTTCCTTAATTAAATACATTTTTGAATGAAAAAATGGGATAGGTCAATGACAAACATAAAATATCAACAGGTGAGAAAAGAAGAGGAAATGAAATGTTGCATGTAACCATATATATAGAAATTTAAATCCTCTCTATTATTTTTTATCAGTAAATGCTAGTATGTTAATATTTATTGTGGGTAAGACTCGGATCTCAATCTCCTTCACTTCAACCTTTCATCTTAAATTCACAAACTCATTTACTCCACTCCTTAAACCATTCACCCTAACTATCATATCATCTTATGATTCCTAATCATACCGATTATTAGGTAGGAATTGTCGAGTTTAATCAAGGGCTAAACTAACGTATTAATAATAATGAGATCCAGATAATATATTTGTAAATAAGCACACTCATAGATTTTTCAGGCATAATCTTTCAATGATTTTGAGCATTTCTAGAAATGATTTCTAAGCTTAGTTAAGCATTGTTTGGCAACTTTGAGAAGTTGGTGCCGTGACTCCTTTCAAGCTAGCTTTGTGTGTTCTCTAGGGCATGCATGCACCAAAATATCTTGTAATATGATGTGTTTTACATTAATTTGGATGTGTAAAATATCTTACATTACGATTGCATGTACCACGGATAACCCAAAATAGATTTCATATCAATACCATTATGATCACACACACATATATGTTCAAATGAATCAAATGATTGATAATAGATAAAGGATGTAGGAATTATGAAGGGCAATTTAAATAAATCACTATTTGCACATGAACAAATACAATTTTCTATTATTTATTTGCTTCTTCATCTCTATGTATAATAGCATATGCAACCTATTCTTTCCCCTTTAAACATATTCTTCTTCTTGCATTGACATGTATTATAAAGTATAATCAAGTTAACAATCCTTGTACCATTTTATATATATTTGCCTATCAAAAAAGACTTCAAACATTTTGCATAAAGATGATTAATTTCTTGGTTTGTAACAAAATATTATTTGAAAATATTGCGGTCCACATAAATAAGATAATGAATTTAATTTTTGTGCATTCTTGGAACATTGTCAAGCATGTTTCCCTAGCTTTAAATTCTCTTTTGCGGAATGATTGTCAAACCCTTCTAGTTGTCTTCTTGAGTATAATGTCTAAATAATTTGTGGATAGAAATACCATTTGTTCTCCTAATTTTCTCCTTTTTTTATCATTAATGAATATTATGGCTGATAATATATATATATATATAATGACTCAAGTATTTTTATACAAAACTGTTTGTATAATAAATATGAGTCTTACAACTAATTATGAATGGTTAGGATTAAAATTTAGTTATTGGTTAATGATAAACATTTATTAGTTTAGTATATTATTTTATTTATAACCATTACCAATAGAAGTCATACATAGTGAGTGAAATTAATCATCTTTCTTCCTGAGTTTCAGGGCCTTTGTGATGTCTATGTATTTATAGGATAAATGAATTTGATGCCTCCTTGATCTTTATATTCATCGGTATGAAATGGATCATGTGGAGTATGATGACTTGTTATTCACATGCCACTTTTAATGGTGCCTTTATCTTCATGTCACTAAGCTTGCATTACTATTACACAACTTCAACAAAGTTTTTTTAATATGTTTTATACATGTAATCCATTGAAACGTGGGTGAAACATGCAAGTTTTGATAACAACACATCATGTATAGGTTGGAGTTGTTAAGGTTGAAAATAAGGAGTTTTGACTTCATGGACTCATCATCATCTTTGGTCCATATATTAGGCTCATTAATTACTATATATCTCAACTTAAGGGAACAATATACTACTTTTTAGTTTCCAATCCTACAAGTTGCAATTCAAATTTATTAGTGAACACTTCTAGTAAGATCAACTACAAAACAGTTCCTCATTATTTATTTTGCAAAATAATGTAACATGGGTGAGAGGCCAAGTCATAGATTCAACCTTTCTTATGGCCACTTGCAAAACAATTTTTTCTAGCTATAAGAGGGATTCAAGGCAAAAGATTCCCATCAAACATCCAAACCCTTAATTGAATTATTACAATGATGTGTCTACGAAAGCTTTATTAGTTAGTTAATTAGTTGTAGATATAAAATATGAATATAAACTTAAATTGTGAATAGTAAACTTTAAGAATTTTCTGTTCTCTTACTCTAATAGGAAGTATATCTCATATTGAATTATTCATCTCATAATCAATTGTGGAACCTTAACATAAAAGTCTTTTATAGACTTCAACTTGAACAACAATAAAATAAAATATTCCATCATAAAAGAGTCAATGGGAAGTGGGTTCAATTAGCTGAAGAATATAAGGTTTTCCATCTTTTAAATGGCATGAATTTAAATCTTGCATGTGTTGGTGGTGAACCTTCTTTAAAAAGATCTCAGGCCAAAAGTAATTACTTCTTTTTATCATTAGGGTCATAGTGAATATAGTTATAGCTGGCTTTCTCAACCATTAATTATAAATTAGGAGTGAAGTGCATTTTCACATTTATTTATTTGACTTTATGTGCATAAAGTTTAATTAACTATCGAGAAAGAATTCTTTTGAGTGGCATTGTGTATAAGGTTATATTGTAGCTAGAATTATTACTCAATTATGAAATTAAAGAATGTTCATTTTTTAAGTTATAGTTATGGTCCCATCACTCAAAATATAAACTCAGTGCTGAACTCCAAATGATAATTTGATGTATGTACTAATCAATTAAGAAAACACATGTTCAATTAATGACTTCATTGTACTGGTAGCATAGTGGAGTGCGTATTTATTTTAACTTAATTAGCAGATCTCCAAAAAAAAAATGGAGAGGGAGAGTATGTTTCTAACAATGTCTTATTTTCTGTCCTGATTTAATTACATATTGTTATGTAAATGAAAGAGGTTTTTTAAAAATAAAATATAATATTATAATTGACATGAAATATATAAAAAATGAGATACTATTCGAAAGATGATCTTTGTCCATGGAAAAACTTGTGAAAGGTGCCTTTACATGAATTTTATTCATTATAGCAATATTTAATGGCAAAGATGCTTAACAAATCAAGGTCATGTTTATCAATCATGAACGTCCCACATGAAAGTTTCAATGCATGAAGTGGAACTTTAGAACAAAATTGAAATTGGAATATTTGTCATGTAATAATGAGTCTTAGCCTCAACTCTAAAGTCTCAACTTCACTTTTGGATTGGACCCAATACAGTTATAATAGAATAAAATATTTCCTTAGTATAAGAAAATAAGTTATCTCTTTCAACTAGTAAAATCATGATATGTGTCATATTTAATTATTTTTTATAAAAATATTTTTAAAACAAAACAGTACATGTATCATACTTTTACTGGTGGGAGGAGATAAGTTATCTTATCATATGAAAAGATAAATTATTCTCTAAAACAATTGCTTCCATAATGTGTGAATCGCCATCAATGAAAAGAAATAATAGCATGCTTGTATTTGTGCAACTCTACTTTGTTGATTGAAATGATAAATACTAGCACCTGGCTTGTTAATACAATTATAAGGATTTTTTCGTACATCATTCCAGATTAATTCAAGAAAGGGGAATGCAAAATATATATATATGTGTGTGTGGTCCAAAGAAAAAGTTAGCATTATAAAAACCATTCAATGATTAGGTAGTTCCATTTAAAGTAACTTACAATTATATAGAAAAATAGAACAAGTGGGAATATGCATGTGTCATCAATGACATATTTTATTTATTATTATTATTTTCGTTTTTATGGTGAGTTTCAACATAATAATAAAATTGTTTGCCTTTTAATTTAAATATCATGAATTCAAATCCTATAAATAGCATATTGATAATAGTGTTCAAATACTATTATTCAGAAGAAACAATATAACAAACACAAAAGAACATGATTTACAAGTAGCATATCCTTAATTTATAGGGGGGGAAAGTTATATATTGTAATTGATCAACCTTAGAATAAATACAATGCACCAATAATCACTTTCCTAGCTGATTCAAACAAAAATTATATATTTAAACTGTGAAAGTGTACCGAAAGGAAAGAAGAAAAAACTCCAAAAAGTCATAATTTACTACAGAAATTAAAAAATTCTCTTCCATTAGAAGAAATGCATGCACGGGCTTATACCTTCGCAGCTTTTCTTGGCCCAATTAATAATTTAGGTTCTTTAAGCCCATCCAAACAAAGTTAAAGAATCACACTTATTTATTTTTTTTGAAAAAATATGAATGACGAGGTAAGAGTTTTATATATTATTAGTGTATCATTTATCGTTCATGTTTAGTTATCATTAATTTTTTAAGAAAAGTAATACAAATAAATGATGAATGATATATTAACTATGTGTAAATATTTACAATGACAATGCATAAATATTACACTCTATTTTTTGTACTACATATTTTTACATTTCAACCTCATTTTTTCAAATTTTTATAATTCCCTTAACTCTATTTTTATCCCAATCATTCTTGTCTTATTTCCTTTATTACCCTCACAAACCTTTCATTCTCTCAAATCCCACAAACAATCCATATTCTCCTTCATCATTTTCCAACCATGCATTCAAGAAGCACATTTGCTGCAAGACAAAGTGGGGTTTTTTTGGGCTTAACATCCAAATAGCCCATGCCTTGTGTGTTAACAAGATTCTAAATTGTTGACATGCAAAAGGAAACAAAAGTGGCTTTATTCGACTTGCATTTGATACTACTAAGGATATTCCCTTGCAGGTTGCATGATTATCTCTTTTAACAAATATTGTTCACAGGAATTGAATTCTTGACTTTTTGATCATCTAAAAGATCTAACAGAACCTTATACTACTAGACTAACGTATTGTTGGTTCCACTTGTATGTTTGACAATGTGGCTTTATACCACTTGCATGCACTTACTTAGTGTTTAACATATTGTCATGTAAATCGAAATTCAAGGGCACACTCAATTGCATATTTAGCTAATATGGGTCAAAGAGATCTCTTAGAACTTTTTCTTGGTGATTCAGTGGAGATATATACTAAGATATTTGATTCCATGGCACGCTGATTTGAAATTATAGATTTGATTAAGGAAAGGGTAATGGAATTGAACACACAAGTAGAGTGAGTCTTAATCAGAAATGTGGTGTATGTCATCATCAAAAACTAAAATCAAAATTTCAGAATATATAACCAAAACAAACAAAAAATGAGTTACACATGCTAAAACCAAAATTTGATAAATTTTTATGTTGTAATAACACATTTAAGCCTATTATTTAATGTATTAATAGTTCATTTGGTGGAGAGGGTAAGAGAGAAATACTAGGATGATTTCCACATCCTATTGCAATTTAGAGTAAAGAATAGATCTATCATGTTGACCCATCATATGCAGTTGCTATTTTTTTTATCTCTTGGTGAATTTGGATTAGAAACTAGCAAGATATGATAATGGAATTTCTCCTCTCATACTTTCATACTTGAACACTAGTGCTACCACCTTCACATGTGAACATTACTACCACCAATTTTATCACTACCACCATACTAGCTAGGTACCACCACCACATTAATATGATCATAATGATGAGGTGGATATTCTCCTAATTTATGGCACATTTCA
This sequence comes from Lupinus angustifolius, assembly GCF_001865875.1. Taxonomy (NCBI): domain Eukaryota; kingdom Viridiplantae; phylum Streptophyta; class Magnoliopsida; order Fabales; family Fabaceae; genus Lupinus; species Lupinus angustifolius. Next base: position 6,806,626 of record NC_032017.1, on the reverse strand, counting down.
TCTAACTAGGCAATTACGTACTAATAATTTTTAACCAAATTTAATCAAATTTTTAAAAGTGCTAAACCCTCATATGAATTTTTTTATTGATAAATAATTTTATTAAGCTAAAAGGGAACCTAAGGTAGTACAAAGAATTACAAAGGAAAATTCATGACTAAGACACTTAGTTGTGGTTATTGGCAAATCTAGGAACAATATGGAGCTAAACTTTCATAAGGATTGTCATCCCATTCTAGGTATGATATTACATTTTTGTCAATAATAAATGTTATTGATAGGCTATTATGTTCCATCATTAATGAAAAGATAATTGGTAGCTCATGTACATTAAGAAGTGACTCTATATGTCTAGGAGAAGAACCATTTTGAGTTTGAGCTATTTATGAATCATCTACCAAAGAAGATATATGAACCTATAAGATGAGAAGAAGTGTTGAGATGTTTAGTCTCTCCTTATGCATGTATAATCCCCTTCTTTATCAAAGCTTCCATGGTTGGCAACCAGTCTTGGAATAGTCTCCATGCGAATACAGCGACCTTCAAGAGGGCTTTGGATACTCACAAGAGTTTGAAGATTTTGTTTTCTTGCTCCTCATTATGAATGTGTCCAAGAAGAACCTTATATGCAACATACTATTGACCTGATTTTTTTGTGTAGCCATTCTCAATAGTCATTTGTGTCTCTATTGCAGCTTGAGATATGTCGGAGCAGTTATTTCTTTATCAGACCCAAAAAAATAAAAAAATATATTTTTTTCTCTCTTTATTTCGTTTAGTAATGCGAGGATAAAATTAATGTTTTGAATAAATATTCACATAACTGATCTAGGTACCGTTTTTACAACGGGCGGTATGAGGTGCATAATACCTTCCTCATCCGTAACCGACTCCCGAACTCAATTTCTATTTTTGAGTGAATCAACCATATTTTCAAAAATTGGTTTTTCATGTTTTCCCTCTAAAAAATATCGATGGCGACTCCATTGTATTTAATTGCAGGTTTCTCGTCGCATTCATAAAAAGGATAGCGACAACATGGCGACTCCACTGGTGATATGCTGAGAGTCAGGCCTTATAAGATTAATTATGTGGATATTTAGATCATTATTTTAATTTTTATCGTTTCATTTTCTTGTTGTTATTTATTTATTTTTATTATTATTTGTAAATAATTCTTGTACATAGAATTTGTGTTTTGATGTTGTTGTACAGGTTCTGGGGGTTATTATTTGTTTTGGTGCATTTGTGTTATCAAGGTTTGTACACTTCCTCACACACTTCACTATCATGCATGGTTACTTTCGGCCGTCTACCGGGCCTATTTACCTATTGTTAGGGGTACATTGGCTTGTCATCATTGGGCCTTTGTGCATATTTCGATATTGCATTGATGTATCACTCGGATTGTTACTGGGTATTACGGATATGGCCCCTATGGTGTCTCGTACATCTTCGTGTCATATTTGTGATATTCGGGTCGTCAGCTTTCACTAGTGACGAAAGTCCGGGAACCTAGATGAAGTCTAGTACCACCGAAATTCTGCATGTATAGATATTAGAACTCCACCCTAGGGTTTGACATTTTAGACCGAACAAACCTTGTAGGATCAAACACCTTTATGTAAGACACGAGAATATGCAAATTTTTATTTGTTATTTTATTATTTGGCATAAAGTCGGGAAAACCTCTATCCCGCACTCATAAAGTGACTCACCATCACATGAGCCTAAGTGAATTAAGGTACCATTGCACTTCAGTATTATTGTGCCACGATGGAAGGCTCACAAAAAAAATCATTTCATAACAAATATCCGCATGCATATCATACAAGCATGCATTTGGTCAAAAAAAAATCATGTCGTTATAGCATTTACATCTATATCATGCACTCAATATATATATATATATATATATATATATATATATATATATGCATATATAAATAACATTAACATGTATACCATAATACTGTGGAAACACATTCATCAAGTCATGCATGCATTGATTACATGTATGTGAAAAAAAAACTGACATTGTCATGTATTTCTTTTAGGATTTATTACCAACAATGTATTGTTCCGTACAACCAGAGGCCATGGATTCTCAGTCGAGTGCTAGTAATGTTAAGGTCAAGAAAAGGGTAAAGGCTGATTTCAAGGTAACCAGACTTGATAGCCTTAGGATTTTAGTTGAGAAGACTCCCTCTCAAGTTCAAGTTGAGTTCTTGGAAGAATACGGAAGATTGTAAGACCTATTGTTCGTTGATGTCAATGTTGCGGACCTCAATGCACTGACTCAATTCTGGAATAGCGACCTAAGTGTTTTCGAGCTACCTCGTCTAGACACCGTCCCAGTGATAGAAGAGTATCAACAATTACTTTTGGTTCGAAGGGGTCATGGAATCTATATCCAGGGTAGTGAAACTCCAATTGACGCGGTCAAGAAAATTATTGGATTGACCCCTATGGATCAAGTAGAGAGAAGGGGCCATCAGGGTTGGCTACAAAGTGCTTTGGAGCGTCACTTGCAAAAATCAATGGATCAAGGAAATTAGGCAGTTGTCAAGCCTGCCTTGACCCTCCTCATTTATGGGTTGATGTTGTTCCCTTCCATTCCTGGGTCGGTCGGATACATGGCTCTGAAAGTGTTTTACAAGGTATTCAAATGGAAGTCTGGTCCTGTTCCAGCAATCCTAGGGGATACATTCATCGCCTTATCCAATTGTCATAAAAAAGGGTTCCTTAAAATCCGTTGTTGTGCTCACTTAATGTATGTATGGATGGCCACACATGTGCATGCCGTCAAGTATCAGGCCCTCGCCAACCATGTTTTGATGGATTTCAACAGCATCACACTTGAGGAAAAGGTAGTGGGTCAATGGAGGGTTACTCTCGAACGTCTTGTGCCAAATGAATACAGGTGGATGTGTTACTGATGTCCGCAAAAGAGCATGATAACTCGATGCGGTTCGTACAACAACGTTCCACTACTAGGCACCGATGGATGCTTTTTCTACACACCAGAATTGGTATTGCGACAACTTGGACGTATGCATATTAGACCAAGTGACGAACCCAAGAGTATCATACGCCTCTATGAGGAGGATGATGAGTTAATAAGGAAAGTCAAGGAAGGTTGGGACAATCTTGTCGTTAGAGAGGATCAACAATGTGGGACGGCACGAGTCCGAATGAAGCACACCTGAGTACGATAGTTGGAGAGCCGCCAGGGTCAGAAGAGTGACCATCTCACCACCTTTGCCAAGAGAGGAGAAATTATCATCAAGGGAGAAAGAGCTTGAAGGTATTATAGAAACCCTCCGGGAGCAAGTGAACATTGTTGATAGCAAGAGACAAGATGCCCAAATCGAAATCATAAGAAAAAACCATGAGATTGAAAAGCTGAAAAAGGAGCTAAAAATAGAAAAGGAGGCATTTGTTCCAGCCATTTTTAAAAGGGCCAAAACTGAAGCATCTGTCGAGATCTGTAAACTGAAAGAACAATTGGAAGCCCAGAGGCGAGTTATGGAAATAGACTCTCAAAAAAAGGTTAAGTTGACAGATGAGTTAAGGGGTTTCAAGAAGGTTGTCCATCTCAGAGATGTGAGGATTGCCGACCTTGAAAAAGATCTCAGATCGAGCCAACAACAAACCGTTATGGAACAAGACCAAGTCTTTCATTTGATAGAACAAAGGATGGATGAGTACCAGAATGCTTTATCCAAAGCTAAGGGCAAAATAAAATGGTACAAGCGAAGGGCGAATGAGCTAGAATCCAAGTACAATACTCTGAGTCTCGAACTTGGTTGGAAAGAAGAGGACAAGCAGAAAGAGTTGGAAGAAATCAGGAGGGCCACAGAAGAGGTTGAGAGGTGCAGAGAAATGTGGAAGCATAAGTCAATATCCCTGCTAGGATATTGGGAGACTGTTAGCTATGATTGGCTCTAAGATTTCGACTCCGTGTACAAAGAGAGTGTAAAAGAGGGGGTCAAATTGCTGGCGAAGATCAAGGCTTACTTCAATGACTATCATAATTCCCCCCTCTACAAAAAAAGTGATAAATAAAGTCCATTTTTATTTCCTTCATCTTTAATATTCTATGGACTTCCTCGTCATTCGATTCTAAAAAAAAGGGTGCAAAACTCGGACATCTGGTTATGAAGAACTCAAGAATCAAGATAGCATTACTAGCTCAAGGCTTAGAAAATGCAACCATATTATGGAGCCTTCGTGCTCCTTCGATGGTTGTCATTAACCGCAATACGATCTAATGGGGTTATAACCTTAGAAAACGATTGAGGGATGGTCAACGAGTGTTGTGCGGATGATGCATCGTTGGGTAAAAAGGAATTAACCTAATATAAATCCAAATAAATGATTATTTAATGAACGTTTAAAAAATGCAGGTTTTTAGTTAGAAACCATTGCGCAATTTCGGAGGAACAACTCCAATCTAAGCCACTCGTACAACACAAGGTCACACACAAGGATGGATGTCAGAAGAAACGTCAGAGAGGAAATTGATGAGGTTAAGGGAAAGATGGACGAGTTGGCTCAAGCTCAAAACAGGATGGAAGACGCACTGCAAGACATCAAGAGTTGCCTTGCCCTTCTCGTTGCGAATTAAGGGGGGATGAATGGTGGAGGTCAAGAAGGGGATGATCCCCCGATTGGGGAGGGATACCGCCCCATAGGGAATGCACAACAAGAAGTAGAAGGCTCCACAAGGCCTCGTTTCGAACAAAATCAGGCACCTAATTTTGGTCAACAAGCAAGAGCACCCCCGAAAGCGAATGGCAATCAAACTAGGGAAAATGGTGGAGGTTATGAGGAATGGATGGCAAAAATTGAGGAACAGTTGAGGACCATCTGCGGGACTGATACTCGTGGGTCCCTAAGAATTGAGGGGTTATGCCATTCCGTCAATATCGTGATCCCTAAGGATTTCAGGGTACCCAACTTCTCCAAGTACGATGGAAGTGGCAACCCACGATTCCACCTAGTAAGTTATGCTACAAAGATGGCCATATGGTCAAAGGAAGACGGTTTCCTCATTTGCTTTTTTCACGAGAGTCTGATTGGCCCGGCACTGGAGTGGTACTTAGAGCTGGACTTGAGTCACATCTCTAGATGGACTGAACTTGCTGATTTATTCATGGATCAGTATAAGTTTAATGTGGAATTGGCTCCGACGCGTGAGCAACTTGGGGCAGTGTAGAAAAAGAAGGTGGAGTCTTTTAGAGAGTATGCAATGAGGTGGAGGGGTTTGGTGGTACAGGTGCAACCCAAAATGACCATGCCAGAAATGTGCTCATATTTTATGGGAACCTTGGGAGGCCCTTACATCGGAATAATGGCAGGGGTTGCATACAAAGATTTACGTGAATTGATGGATGCCGGTGACAGGATTGAGATGTTGACAAAGGCTGGAAAGTTATCAGTAGATGAGGAGGATGGAAACGATACTAAAAAGAATGTGTCCTCAAGGAGAAAGGAGAACAAGGTGAATCAGGTACATCAACAACAATGGAGGTCCCAACGCACACCTTATGATCAAACACCAACTTACCAAGTAAACAATGTCCCCAACCCTATAATTACACTCGCCCATAATACATCAACCAACCCCGACCATATTTATCCAACCATACCAACCCTCTATACCAACCAAACCGCCACGCGCCCACAAACACACAAGCCCAAACAAATCGCCGCCAAAACACGTTTTTTCCTGACCTACCTCCTTTTCAAAAACTTGTTATATCCAACGCTGAACTTTTCCGCCAACTAGTTGACCGTCACCTATTAGCACCATACCCCGTCCGACATTTTGAGGGAAACTTACCTTTTTGGTACGACGTAAACCGCTAAGTCGGATGATGAAGAAGTTGATATGGTTGAAAAGGTCACAGTCAGAGGCCCCCTCCTCAAAGAATCAAGCCCTAAGAGAATGACTCTTAGGGTAAGAAAGCCTCAGCCCTTCACCTATGAAAGCACACATACTGTCCCATGGAGGTTTGAGATTAAGGTTAACGCAACGGGGAAAGCCCCTTAGGTTCAAGTGTCGAAGGCGATCATGACTGGTGAAATCAGAAGAAGCGGAAGATGTTATGGTCCATTAGAGGGATAGACTCAAAAAGTAGGAAAGAAGGTCGGAGAGAAAGATGACTTAACGGAAAAAGTCACTGGAAGGGAGGAGGAAGAATTTCTAAAGATCATGAGGCAGAGTGAGTATGATATGGTGGAGCAGTTGGGGAAAACTCATTCTAAGATATCTTTGTTGGGTTTGGTATTATCCTCAGATTTACACAAGAAGGCGTTATTAAGGGTGCTTAACGAAGCTTACGTTAACCCCGATGTCACGCATAGCAAAATGGTCAACATGGTAGATCCTATGAAACATGTTAACATGATAACATTCTTTGATGAAGAGATGGTGAGGAGGTCGGAGAAAATACCTCGTGCACTGCTCATTACTGCCAAATGTCGAGGTCATATTATCGGCAAAATACTGATTGATGGAGGGTCAGCTCTGAACGTCTTACCATTGTCTACTTTGGTGTCTATGGGGATTAGTAGAGATGAAATTGTTCCGAGGCAAATGATTGTGCACGCCTTCGATGGGAATCAGAGGAGTATATTGGGCGAGGTCGCATTGCCATTGGAAATTGGACCTAGTGTCGTTCAGGTTCTGTTTATGGTCATGGATGTGGATTCTTCATATACGATGCTAATAGGAAGACCTTGGATTCATGAAGCAGGAGCCATACCATCCACTCTACATCAGGCGGTAAAGTTTGTCAAGGACGGAATGGTGATCACGGTACACGGAGAAGAGGAAGTCCTGGTTTCGAAACCGATTTTGGTACCTTATGTGGAGAGTACTAGGGATGGTGATGACTTTTTGCATTGTTTTGAAGTAGTTGGGACCCATCAGCGTGAAGGGAAGGGTCATGTGCATGATGTAAACCATGTGGTGACCCGAATCATGTCTACAAATGGATATGAAGTAGGGAAATGTTTAGGCAGGTATCTACAGGGCACTCCATCATTCATCTCAGTCTCGCAGAAATTTGATAAGTTCGGGCTGGGGTATGAAGATTCGCAGGAGAATCTGGGCATGGGTGTGAGTCGAAGAAAGAAGCATGGAGGGGCGTTGGAGAAGCCCATTCCTCATATTAGTGAAACATTTCCAAGTCTTGTTGGGGTGATTGCATCAAGTGACTTTAGAGAGCATGACATCCATCTTTCCCTCAACTTTCTGGAAGAAGACAATTCACGTGGGGTCAACAGTATCCGCATCGATGAGGAAGGCATATCATTGAAGAATTGGCATTCTGAACCAATATATGAGATTGTGGCATTAAAGTAAACTTTCGATTATGTTGTAAACTCCAATGTTTGGATTTATTTTTAAATGACTTGAGACAATATCTTTGCTAATTTGTATTGTTATTCAACATTTTACCTCATCAATTCATACCTCACCATTATCATAATTACTTTCTTACTTTCTTATATGAATTTGTATTTTATCTCCCTTTTCGTCTCCCAACATTTAATAAATGAATACATGTACTTAAATTTGGTAAAAAATTTATCCAGTAATACGGTAATTGAAAATCCATCAATTAATTCGCCTACGACACTGGATGATGAACCCATTGATTCAGATGAAGAACAGGAGGATATGAAGGAATTTTCAAAAATGTTAGAGCATATCGAAAGGGAGAATGTCGTGAATACTGAAGAAATTGAGTTAATCAACATGGGGACAAAAGAGGATAAGAGGGAGCTGAAAATGGTAGCCAACCCGAAACGCGTTGAAATGATAGATCTATTCCGTGTGTATATGGATGTGTTTGCTTGATCTGATAAGGACATGCCAGCGTTGGATCCTAACATAGAGTTGCATAAGATTCCCTTATATCCAGATGTTGAGCCTAAGAAACAAAAGTTGGGAAGGATGCGTCCAAAATTATTATTACAGGTGAAAGAGGAGGTGACAAAACAATTGGACTCTGGCTTCATAGAAGTGTCTAGGCACACAGAATGGGTGGCTAATGTAGTAATGGTACCCACGAAATGAGGGAACCTGAGGATGTGCATAGACTACATAAATCTTAACAAGGCAAGTTTGAAAGATGATTTTCCCATCCCTCACATTGATGTTCTGGACGACACCGCGACCCGAAGTCATCGGTTCTCTTTCATGGATGGATATGCAGGGTATCATCAAATTCTAATGGACGACGATGACAAGGCAAAAACCACTTTTATCACCCCGTGGAGGACCTACTGTTATAGGGTTATGTCTCTTGGATTAAAGAATGTAGGGGCAACGTATCAACATGCTATGGTGGCCCTATTTCATGATATGATGCACAAGGAGGTGGAGGTATATGTTGATGATATCATCACCAAGTCTAAAAGGGGGACAGTCACGTCGCAGTCTTACTAAAGTTATTTGAAAGGCTAAGAAAATATCAAATGAAATTAAATCCCGAGAAGTGCACGTTTGGAGCATCTTCGGGGAACATGTTAGGATTTGTCGTTGGTAGGGAAGGCATAAGGGTGGACCCCAAGAAGGTAGAAGCAATACAAGAGATGCCAGCTCCAAAGACTGAGAAGGAAGTGAGAAGTTTTCTGGGCAGGCTAAATTACATTGCAAGATTTATTACCAACCTAACCAGCACCTGTGAGCCCATGTTTAAGTTGTTGAAGAAGGATCAACCAAGCAAGTGGGATCCGGATTTCCAGGAAGCTTTCGATAAAATAAAGGCTTATTTGGTAAACCCGCCTGTCTTGGCACCGCCCATACCGGGCCGACCGTTGGTCTTATATATGACAGTGTTACAAACTTCGACGGGTGCAATGTTGGGGAAATATGGAGAAATGGGTAAGAAGGAGCAAGCCATCTACTATTTGAGCAAGAAGTTTAATGAATGTGTATCTCAGTACTCGACAATAGAAAGGGCCTGTTGCGCACTAGTGTGGGCATCCAAAAGGCTTCGACAATACATGGTGTACTATACTACTTGTATCATCTCTCGAATGGATCCTTTGAGATATATCTTTGAGAGTCCTCACATGTGTTTGCGAATGGCGAAATGGCAGATGATGTTGTCCGAGTTCGACATTAAATATGTTACTCAGAAATCTTGTCAAAGGTGGAGCTATCGTAGATCAATTGGCAGAAAGCCCTATAGACGGGGAAGACGGGATGCTGAATGAGTTCCTTGATGGCGGAGTATATGGGATAGATGAATTAGAGGAAGATGTTTGGGAGATGTATTTTGATGGAGCAGTTAATATGCATGGGAGCGGTGTCGGGGCAGTAATCATCTCCCCGGTCGGTAAGCAGTACCCAGTGGCAGTCAAGCTAGACTTCGAATGTACTAACAATACAGCCGATTATGAAGCGTGCATCAATGGACTTCTCTTTGCATATGAGCTGAATGTCAAGAAGTTGAGGGTGTTCGGTGATTCTGCGCTTATCATTTATCAGGTCAATGGCGAGTGGCAAACTAAGGATACAGAGCTCATCCCGTATCAAAAATATTTATCTTCATTAGCAGAGAAATTTGAAGAAATTTTCTTTTCCCATGTGACTCGAGACAAGCCGAGACAAGAATCAGTTTGCGGATGCTCTAGCAATTTTGGCTGTAATGACTAAACTGGAAGTACACGCTAGCGTTCGCCCAATTCGAGTGACAGCTCAAGATGAACCTTCTTACTGTTATGCTAATCTAGAGGCTGATGGTGAACCTTGGTATCATGATATAAAAAGGTATATCCAACACAGAGAGTATCTAGAGAGTGCCAATGATGTGAACAAAAAGACAATTCGCCGCCTAGAGGGGACATTTTCCCTAAATGGTGAAGTGTTGTACAAAAGGAGTCATGATGGTACGCTCCTCAGATGCGTTGATTCAAACGAAATTCAACCGATCATGACTGAAATACATGAAGGGGTCTGTGGAACTCATGCAAATGGTCACATGACGACAAAGAAAATTCTAAGGTGTGGCTACTACTGGACTACTATAGAAGCAGATTGTATGGGTTATGTTAGAAAGTGTCAGAAGTGTCAGGTGTACGTAGATAGAATCAATGCACCACCTTTCCCATTGCAGAGTATGGTCGCCCCCTCGCCTTTCTCCATGTGGGGAATTGACATAATTGGACCCATAAATCCCAAGGCTTCCAACGGTCATCGCTTCATTCTGGTGGAAATCGACTACTTCACTAAGTGAGTAGAAGCTGCATCATACAGTAGTATCACTCGCAAGGTATTTGTCAAGTTCCTCCGAAAAGAGATCATCTGCAGGTATGGGATCCCTGAAAGGATAATCACAGATAATGGCACCAATCTCAATGGTG
>NC_032017.1:6793687-6796140 GCF_001865875.1 Lupinus angustifolius | reverse complement strand
TCCCATTGCAGAGTATGGTCGCCCCCTCGCCTTTCTCCATGTGGGGAATTGACATAATTGGACCCATAAATCCCAAGGCTTCCAACGGTCATCGCTTCATTCTGGTGGAAATCGACTACTTCACTAAGTGAGTAGAAGCTGCATCATACAGTAGTATCACTCGCAAGGTATTTGTCAAGTTCCTCCGAAAAGAGATCATCTGCAGGTATGGGATCCCTGAAAGGATAATCACAGATAATGGCACCAATCTCAATGGTGGCGAAGTGGAAGAATTATGCAACAAGTTTAAGATCAAACATCATAATTCGACCTCGTATAGGCCGAAGATGAATGGCGCAGTTGAAGCGGCCAATAAGAACATAAAAAAGATAGTTGCAATGATGGTGGAGAACTACAAAGATGGGATGGAAGCTGTCTCTCCAATCGATGTAGAAATTCCTTCGTTGAGAGTCCTAATGGAGAGTCTGAATGGGTCAAGGCTAGGTATGAGCAGTTAAACATGATCGAAGAGAAAAGATTGGCAACCATTTGTCATGGCCAGTTGTACCAGGGAAGGGTGGCAAGAGCTTTCGACAAGAAGGGTCGTCCTTCTCATCTTGATAACTTTAGCAACATTTGTCGCTCTTGTTATCTAATGAAAAGCAAGTAAAGAGGGGCAACTGTAAATACCCAATTTTGACCGGGTTGATTTTTTCAAAACAAAAGGGGGATAACTTTATAGTTGTTTGATAATTATATAATCACTACACCTAAGTTCTCTCATAGGTACATTCATTTTTTTCTGTTTGTTCTTCACTGTCTGTGTTGGGATTTATTGTTCGTTAGTGTTTTTTTTTGTTTGCATATGTAAAAAGAGGCTAGACGGTACCAGCTCCGTCTAAAGCCACTTTCGCAACCCCGCCATGGTAAACGGAGGACCAGACAGCGGCCATGGAGGGCCGCCTGTCCCAGCCGCGCCCATAGAGGGCTGGACCGCCCTGTCCAACGGCGGTCCACGCGGCTGGCTGCACCAGCGCCGCCCTGAACGGGCAGTGGTGCGTCACCGTGGCTGGCTGCCAAGTGGCGGCAGCCACCACCCCTCCCCCTTGTTCCTCCCTAAATCCCTAATTTTATTGAACCCTAAACCCCCAAACTGATTTTTGAAACCTAAACCCCAAATTGATTTTTGAAACCTAAACCCTAAATTGATTTGAAACCACTAACCCTAAAACCACCAATTTCAATTCCTAATTCCTTATTTTGTTTTATTTTTTATTTTTTGTTTTATTTTTATTTTCCTTTTTTATTTAATCATAAATATTTTATTCTGTTTTTTTATTTATTAAAATTCGTTTTTTTTTTCATTAATTCATTTGTTATCATACTTTTTTTTAAGCAATGTGAGGTAACCCACTATAGACCCATTGTCTTGTCGAGTTACCTTATGTTGTAAAATTCATTTCAATTAATTTTTAAAACGTGATATGAGGTAACCCACTATAGACCTAGTGTCTTGTCGCGTTACCTTATGTTGTAAATTTATTTCAATTAGTTTTTTTTAAAGCAATGTGAGGTAACCCACTATAGATTCAGTGTCTTGTCGCGTTACCTTATGTTGTAAAATTCATTTCAATTAATTTTTAAAAAGTGATATGAGGTAACCCACTATAGACCCAGTTGTGAAGAAGATATTTGCTCCTGACCTTGACACGGTTTTGATGAAGACACCAACATCACCAAAAAGAAGAAAAGGAAGAATACTTATGAAGACAAAGAAGATTAAAGCTTCAAGAAGATTAGAATAAGTCTCTATAGGTACTTCTATCTAGGTACTTCTATCCTAAATGCTCAAACTATTTTTAAAGAATAATGAAACACTTTGAAAATACTTAAAACAATTTTTGAAAAGCAGTTTAACGGGTTACTTAATTCAAGTAACAAGTTACATGTGAGATAAAAAGAGTTATCCAACTTAAAACTGCTCAGAGTAATCCATTACTGCATTTGAGTAACAAATTACCAGTTTTACAAAAGTTGAGTGACCGATTACCCAAATGGTGTAATCGATTACCCAAATGGTGTAATCGATTACTCAAATTCGAATTTATAAATTCAATGGACAGAATGTTTGGGTAATCGATTACTGAGGACTGTTGAAAGAGATTTCAGATTTCAAAACGAAAAGTTTTCACTCCAAACAAAATCTCTTCACCCCAAACAAAATCTCTTCACTCCAAACAACTCCTACATTTTCAGAAAGGCACCTTGGATGTTTGGAAAGCCTATGTAAAGACTCTAAACTCTCACAACATAAACACACAACTTTCACACAACTCTCATAAATTCTCTCACTGTTTTTCTGCACTTTTGCACTAAGTTCTTAATCTTTCAAAAGAGAATTTATTCTGAGTAATTGCTTCAAAAAGTTTTCACAATTATATTGAGCATTATTACTAAGCATACAAAGAGAGTTG
>NC_032017.1:6791140-6793587 GCF_001865875.1 Lupinus angustifolius | reverse complement strand
GGGGTGAGATATTGTAATTACAACTCATAATATTTAGTGGAAAATCTCTTGTGCTGCAAGAGTACTGGACGTAGCCTTCGGTGGACAAGAAGGTGAACCAGTATAAAATCCTTGTGTACTCTCTTCTCCCTTACCTCTTTGATTTTATTTTGTTTATTTTCTGCAATATTATCCGCTGCACGTTAACTCTTGTTTTTGCAGAAAAAGTGGCCATAATTTTAAGTCAACTAATTCACCCCCCCCCTCTTAGTTGCAATCATGTTCTTACAATTGGCACAAGAGCTATATTTGAGTAAGATACTCTCAAATTCGATCCTACATCAAGATGGCATCAAGATCATTCCTAGGTGAAGGGTCCAACATCAACCGCCCTTCAAGCTTTGTTGGAGAATGCTATGACTTATGGAAAATAAGAATGAGGATCTTTATTGAGTCTCAAGACTTAGATATATGGAACACAATTGAAGAAGGACCATACATACCCTTCACTATCATCAACAGTATAAGGGAAACAAAGCCAAAATCTTCATGGAATGATGAAGACAAGAAGAAAGTGCCAAAAACATTCTTGTGTCGGCTCTAAAAGAAAAAGAATTTCTTAGAGTGTCAAGTTGCAAAACATCGAAAGAAATTTGGGACACTCTAGAAAGGATACATGGAGCCAAAGAAGTACAAAGGTCTACAACAAATAGTGAAGCATCAACATCAAAGCAAAAATCTACATGCTCAATATACAGAAAACCAGATCATCTAAAATGTGCTTGTCCAGCCCTACAAAAGCATCATACTTTCAAAAGAAAGAAGGACAGGAAGCGTAGAAGAACAAATGTTATATCAGGAGATAAATATGATGGTTCAAATGCAAAACACAGAATTAATGAGCAAACACATATTTCGTTGATGGATTCACATAATTCAAATGACGATTACGAGGTTAGTAACTCTGAACCAAATGATACATTTTCATATAATGAGTTACATAACACTTTTTGTGAATTACATGAAGAATTTATTAGACTCTCTAAAGTGTGCATAAATCAGAAAAAACACTATAGAACTTCTTGGGAGTCAAAATAAAATTATACAAAAAGATTTGGATGCTTTAAAATCCAAATCAAATGACAAGTGCATTGATTGTCCAAAATGTGACACTATTGAAACTAAAATTGTTTCATTAAATCAAGAAATGAATATGACCAAGCAGAGTACTTATAAATTGGACAATATTTTAAATACTCAAAACATATCAATGACCGAAGAGGTCTAGGCTACACAAATAGCCGAAAAACTAATGGTATGACAAAGAGTACTTTTGTGAAAACTAATAATGATTGCATGCATAATATTTCTAAAGAAAATCTTGATCAACATTCTTTTTACAAGTCTAAACAAAAGATGCATCAACATCAACCCACATGCTTTTATTGTAAAAATGTTGGTCATACTCCTAATTCATGTCATATTAGAAAAATGGTATTCCAACTGGCCAATATGTTTGGGTTGAGAAATGTGTTAACCCCGCAGGACCCAATTCACATTGGGTACCTAGAAAATATTTTTAATTTGTTTTGCAGGAGTGCTTGAAAGCCATAAGCATAAATGTATTATCATGACAACGGCTGTTCAAAGCACATAGCACGTGGATTTTCAAAATTATCATTTATTCAAGTAATAAAGGTCTTGCTACCTATGCAGTGAACATCCAAAAAAAAAATCATTGATATAGGTAATATTGTTATTTTTTAAGCATATGGTTTCTTTCGATAGACCATTACAATTACTTCATATGGATTTATTTGGTCCCTCAAGGACAAAAAGTTTTGGTGGTAATTATTATGCTCTTGTTATAGTGGATGAGTTTTCTACATATACTTGGACTCTATTCTTACTACATAAGAATGAGCCATTCAAAGCCTTTAGCATTTATGCTAAAAGAGTTCAAAATGAAAAATCTCTAAAAATCGCTACTATACGAAGTGATCATGGGGAGAATTTCAAAACTCCTCTTTTGAGGAATTCTGTGATGATCTTGGGATCAACCATAATTTTTCTGCTCCTAGAACACCTCAAAGTGTTGTAGAGAGAAAGAATTGGTCCTTAGAGGAACTGGTTCTAACAATGTTAAATGAAACTAACCTCCCAAAATACTTTTGGGCTGATGCAGTTAGCACTGCTTGTTATGTTTCGAATCGAGTTCTTATAAGACCTATTCTTAAGAAAACCCCCTATGAACTCTTCAAAGGTAGAAAACCTAACATTTCTCATCTACACGTTTTTGGTTGTAAATGTTTGGTTCTGAACAATGGTAAGGATAATTTGGGCATGTTTGATGCTAAAGCTGATGAAGGGATTTTCCTTGGCTATTCTCTCACGAGTAAAGCATACAGAGTCTTTAATAAAAGAACTCTAGCCATGGAAGAATCTTTTCATGTAACTTTTGATGAAAA
>NC_032017.1:6666731-6791040 GCF_001865875.1 Lupinus angustifolius | reverse complement strand
CTGCAAGCCAATAGCTACTCCTATGGGATCTAGCACATACATTGATACCGATGAAAATGGAAAAAAGTATTGAAATTTCAAAATATCGATGTATGATCGGATCTCTTCTATATTTAACTGCCAGTAGACCTGATATTATGTTTAGTGTATGTCTGTGTGCACGCTATCAGTCTAAACCAAAAGAATCACATGTAGTTGTTATTAAGAGAATTATGAAATATCTAAAAGGTACAACTGAAGTTGGACTATGGTATCCTAAAGGAAGTATTTGTGAACTGGTTGGATATTCGGATTCATATTTTGCTGGATGTAAATCCGAAAGGAAAAGTACAAGTGGTACTTGTCACATTTTAGGCAATGTTTTAGTTTCTTGGTCTTACAAGAAACAAGCATGTGTTGTGCTAAGCACTACTGAGGCTGAATATATAGCAGCAGGTAGTTGTTGTGCCCAAGTGTTGTGGCTTAAGCAACAATTACGAGATTATGGCTTAGACATAGGCTGCACTCCGCTGAAATGTGATAATACTAGTGCTATAAACCTTACAAAGAATCTTATTATGCATTCTAGAACCAAACACATAGATATAAGGCATCACTTCCTAAGGGACCATGTTCAAAAGAAAGATATATCCGTAGAATTTGTTGATACTCATAACCAACTTCCAGACATTTTCACTAAGCCCTTGGCAAAATAACCTTTTTACAAAATTAGACTTGAATTAGGCATTCTTGATGAAGCTTACCTGCCTTAACATGTTTATATGATTATATGTTTGCTTCATTATGATTAGAAATAAAATAAAATAAAAATTGAACCAAAATCAATTAATCATGCTATAGATGAAATGGATATAAAGGCATAGACCACAAGTTTCTGAAATTTTATTTCATGTCAAGCAATCACCTAAATTCATTCAGGCAAGAATATCAAACTATAAGTGACATGGACAACATACAAGAAAGTCTAAATTATGATAGTCCACGAATGCATATTCATCTACCTCAAGATTTAAAATGTCAATTTATTGAAACATCATGCAAGGTATTTTAGTTTATCTTTCTAACATAATTCAAAAGCTAAGATGGATGATCATCATATGTATACATACTAACCATAAAACACCAAATATTGATTTGTTCTACTTAAGATAACATAAACAAAGAGTCATACAAAATTATTACATGTCAGTCAATTAGCTATCAATGATAATGATGAGAATATGCTCATCAATTGAAGCTATTATTTAATCTTCCATAAATAAAATTGTCACTAACATGACAAAACAATATGACAAAAAGTGAGTTGAGAAACACAACAAAACAAATAAACAATCAATCACACCAGAGTCACACAGAGAAAGGGTATAGTGGGTTACCTTATATTATCCGTTGCACGTTAACTCTTGTTTTTGCAGAAAAAGTGGTCATAATTTTAAGTCAACTAATTCACCCCCCTCTTAGTTGCAATCCTGTTCTTACACCAGTGTCTTGCCGCGTTATCTTATGTTGTAAAATTCATTTCAATTAATTTTTTTAAGCGATATGAGGTAACACACTATAGACTTAGTGTCTTCTCGTGTTACCTTATGTTGTAAATTCCTTTCAATTAATTTTTAAAAGTAACATAAGGTAACCCACTATAGACCTAGGTTCTTGTCGCGTTACCTTATGTTATAAATTAATTTCAATTAGTTTTTTTTAAAAGCAATGTGAGGTAACCCGCTATAGACCTAGTGTCTTATCGCGTTACCTTACGTTGTAAAATTCATTTCAATTAAAAAATTTAAAGCGATATGAGGTAACCCACTATAGACCCAGTGTCTTGTCGCGTTACCTTATGTTGTGAATACATTTTTAATAATTTTTAAGAGCGATGTGAGTTAACTCATTATAGACCTAGTGTCTTGACGCGTTACCTTATGTTGTAAATTCATTTCAATAAAAAAACGATGAGGTAACTCACTATAAGACTCAATGTCTTGTCGCGTTACCTTATGTTGTGAATACGTTTTTAATATCACTAATAAAACTTATTTTGGAAAGAACTACGTAGCCTTGATTTCTCTATTGCAGCTAGAGATACGTAGGAGCAGTTATTTCTCTGTCAGGCCCAAAAAAATAAAAAATAAAAAAAATTCTCTCTTTATTTCGTTAGTAATGCGATGGTAAAATTAATATTTTGAATAAATATCCACATAACTGATCTAGGTAACATTTTTACAACGGGCGGTATGAGGTGCCTAATACCTTCCTCATCCGTAACCGACTCCCGAACTCAATTTCTATTTTTGAGTGAATCAACCATATTTTCAAAAATTGGTTTTTCATGTTTTCCCTCTAAAAAACATCGATGACGACTCCATTGCATTTAATTACAGGTTTCTCGTCGCATCCATAAAAACGAGTAGCGACACTACCCAAGTTTAGAGAATATAAACTACCAAACTTTTTAGAATCTAACAGCTTATCACGGCAGAATCTTGTGTTTATTCCATCCCTCACCTCCTCGAGGGTTGCTCCAAAACCAGTTCATGTCATCTGGGTTCCCCAAGTCTAATGTGCCTAAGTCTCTAAATCATAATGACCTTTTCTTCGAAGGGAAAAGAGTACTATTTCCCAAGTCTTCATACCCCCACCTCCCATATCTAAACTCCAATATATCCTACACCATAAATTATCTCTCTCATGAATGTTATCAACTGGCAAATGTTACCCTACACCATAAAGGTTATCATTGGACAATTCTGGTCAAATGTTATCAGTAAAAATACATAGATATTCTGAGCTTTCTATAATGACATTGTCCAAAAATCATATTTTTATGGATCGTCTAAATACATAGATATTTGCTTAGATAAGATTTGAGAGTTAGTGGCTGGAAAAAAGTGTTGGTCGGGCATTGCCAAACTGAAGAGCAAATTGCTCTTATTTATACGAAGCCATTAAAATGAGCTTATTTTACAAGTTAAAGAAAACCATTGAAATTATGAAACTTGAATTAAGAGATGTAGGGCAGAATATTAAACCAATATATTATTTACACTTATCTGGGACTAAGATGAAATTTCCGTGATATCTAACTTTTATATATATATATATATATATATATATATATATATATATAGGAGTTGTGACTAAGATGAAATTTGCGTGAAACTTGAATTATGGTTTAATGTTATTTGGTCTATCTGGATTATGAGAAATAATTTAATTTTTTTAGAAAAGAATGTGAGTTTAGTTCACATTATGGATTTGATCCAGGCTAGATTTTGGTGTTGGTTTCAAGCAAAGATTGCTCATTCATCTTTAGAGTTTGTTAATTGGTGTAACAATCCTAAATGTTGTATATCTATTTCGACTAAAACGTTCATTTTGTGATTTCTCTCCTTCTATTGGGTTAGCACCCCTTGTGCTTATTTAATACATAATTTGCTTATAAAGAAAAAAGGAGTTGTGACATAAGTTATACATTTTGATTTTTTATCGATAAATGTTAGTATATTAATATTTTTATTGTAAGTAAGACTCGAATTTACGACCTTATTCACTTCATTCTTTATACCATTCACCTAATTATCAAACCAATTTATGATTTTGAATACAATTACGTTTAGTTAGTTGATAAAATAAAATCTATTGTTTTACTATATTATTTTATTTATAACCATAGCCTATTAAAGGTTATCCAATTCACCAGGATGTAATGTTATATTTTTTTAGTTTATCATACATAGGGAATGAAATCAATGATCTTTCTGAGTTCTGCTGTGTGTGTGAATTTTTTATGTATTTCTAATATCATAATATTTTTCTAAGTCCTTTGGAGCTGCCATATTTGACCCATTGGTACATAAACATGTTCATGTCATTGTCATTTCTAGCTGTAATCGCAAGTAGTAATATTACTCTATGCATAATAATGCTTTACCTTTAATTATTATATTATTATTTGGAATAGCTCCCGTAAATTATGGTTACCAACTTAATCATGCAACCATGCTTTTAACCTTCAATAATAATTGTTGTCATCACATTGTTACCAAATAAAGATAAACATTAAACAATAGACCTATTTTCCTCGTCTGCATATCTCATGTATCTTGGTTTTTTTGGTTAATTCATATTCGGTATTCAATAATCTTTATGATGAAGATTGGAATAGCATGTACACAGTTTTTGGACTAAGATTAATGATTTCTTGAAGAATAATGATGTTATAAGTTTGACTAAATATAGCACAATATTTTCTAGAAACATTTATTTTTCTCTTTTGAATTTTGAAAGCACACAAACAAAAACAGGATATGTGTAATTAACCATAATTGTCAATTAGTTAATTTAACTAAATTGATTCACGAACAAAATTGT
Source organism: Lupinus angustifolius (assembly GCF_001865875.1). NCBI lineage: Eukaryota > Viridiplantae > Streptophyta > Magnoliopsida > Fabales > Fabaceae > Lupinus > Lupinus angustifolius. Next base: position 6,786,672 of record NC_032017.1, on the reverse strand, counting down.
GGGTAACTGAACTTGATAGAGAAATTCAAATACATTCCTATATCATGTAAAAAATTCAAAACAAAATGTATGATATATTTGAAGATTTCTAAAATATCTAGTGATGACTCGTACATGATGAGCGATAGTTGGGAATCATAAGGTGGTATGATGATTAAAATGAAATATTTAAGGAATGAAGTGAAGGACGAGGCTGCGAGATCGAGCCTTATTGACAAAAAAGTTATAAGGTGATTTAATGGTTAGAGAGAATGAGAAAAGTAAAGGAAGTGAGAGACATTCGAGTCTCACTCAACAACAAATATTAATATACTAACATTTGTTGATAAAAAATGAACGATAATTCACTTAAAGTTAGTTTGGGAAAAGAAAAAAAGAAAGACCTAATCCAAGATATAATCTCCCATAAGAGTATTTAAAAAGTTCTCAAATCTTTTTTTTCTTCATTTTTTTTGTTAAGCGAAAATGTATTAAATAAGCACAAGGGGTGCTAACCTAATATAAGAGAAATATCATAAATTGATCTTTTTAGACGATATAGAAATACAAGCAATTGGGTCATTACACCAATTAGCAAAGAGTAAAGAAGTTGGAGCTACTTTTGATTGAAATCAAGACCAAGATCAAACTTGAATGAGATCTATTATATGCATAAAACTTATTGACTTATTAGAGAATATGACATCATTCCTCATAATCTATATAGACCATACAACAGCAAACCATATCATCCTCCACATCTTAGAACCACTAGTTCTATGATCAATAGCATCATGCATGTTCAATGATTCAATGATTGTTGTAGGTTTCGGCTCATCAACTTGAAGCCACAAATGAACACATTTCCAAACAGAAGATGCAAACTCACAAGATAGAAAAAGATGGTCAATTGACTCGGCATGGTTCTTGCAAAAAACGCACTTCAATTCCTCAGACCTAAGAATAACTTGCCTTTTGAAAAGCTCAATCTTTGTAGGAATTCTATGTCTAAGAAGTTTCCAGACAAAACAACATATTTTTGATGAAACGCAGTTAATCCAAGACTCTCCTCTCTATCAAACATATTTCTAACCATACTCTCCTCTCTATCAAACACATGACGACGCCATTGAATCTTCCATGTCCACACATTATCAACCCAACCTCCACAATCTGCCATTGTTGCCCTTTTATTTAAAGCTAAGGCAAATAATCTAGGGAAAAGCTCTTCCAACCTTTGATGACCCACCCAGATATCTGTCCAGAAAAAAGTTTGAGTTTCGTTTCCTATTTCCTTTGAAATGTTCTCATCAAACCAACCACCATCGTCTTCCAAATTAGAGCCAATTTTACATAGATCTCTCCACCAAGTAGAATCTGAATTCTTAGCATGTGCAAGGACATCATCCCCATATTTTGAGTTAATCACCTTAACCCAAAAAACATCATTCTATTCCAATCTACGCCATCTCCACTTACCAAGCAAAGAATTATTGAAACGCGATAAATCTCTTACTCCCAATCCCCCCAAGAAATTTAGGTTTGCAAACCTCCAACTTAAGACACCCAAGCAATTTCTTTACTCCCTCTCTTATTCCCCCAAAGAAATTTCCTTTGCAAGCTGGCAATCTTGGACAACACCTTCTTCGGAGCTTTGTACATAGATAACAAGTAGGTAGGGATGCTAGATAGAATTGAATTAAGAAAGACTAACCTACCACCAAGAGAAATATGCTTGCATTTCCAGGATGCAATTCTCTTAGAAACCACCTCAATAATGCCCTGCCACATTGTCAATCTTTTTGGGTTGGCCCCTACCGGAATTCCCAAGTAAAGGAATGGTATGGATCCAATTTTACAAGCTAAGAATCTCACCGATATAAAATCATCTGGCACTGTAATGGAAAACAAGGAGCTTTTCTGGGCATTAACTCTCAAACCTGAAGCTAATTCAAAGCATCTAAGGATACTCTTAATAGTCCATAGATTTGAAGCCGAAGGTTTGCACACAAGAATTGTGTCATCAACAAACTGGAGATCACACATCTCCACTCCCTATCTACCAATTTTATAGCCATCTAGTAACCCGACAACTCTAGCTTGCCTTACCAAACCTGCAAATCCTTCTGCAAATACAAGGAAAAGGAAAGGAGCCATTGGATCACCTTGTCTAATACCCTTTGAGACCGAGAAATGATATGAAGGGATACCATTAACCAAAACAGACATACAGTTAGATGAAAGACAAGCACTAATCCACTTCCTCCATTTATCTGAAAACCCAAGCCTAAGCAACATATAGTCAAGAAACTTCCAATCCACAGAATCATATGCTTTCTCAAAATCAACCTTGAGCAGCAAACACCCATCTTTAGCCTTCCTTGCCAAATGGATGGTTTCACTAATGACCACTGTGGCATCCAAAATATTCCTGTCATGAACAAAAGTTGATTGAGATGAACTAATAATAGAGCCCATCACACTTTTAAGCCTCCCAGCCAAGATCTTTGCCAAAATCTTGTATAGAGAACCCACTAGAGAAATTGGTCTAAAGTCTTGTATCTTCATAGGGCTATTACTTTTCAGTATTAGAGCGATAAACAAAGAGTTAAGGCCTCTAGGTAACCTCCCTGATAAGTGGAACTCTTGAACAAAGAGAATGATTTCCTTCTTGATAGTATCTCAAAAAGCTTGAAATTTTTTGAAGTTGAACCCATCAAGCCCTAGACTTTTTTCTCCAACACAAATCCAAATTGTCAGACTAATTTCTTCCTCTAAGAATGCAGCATCTAATCCTGACCTCTGAACATCAGAAAGCCTCTTGAACTCTACCCCATCCAGAGTTGGGTTCGTGGATGGCACATGTGAGAACAAGGATTTGAAGTAATCCGAAACTCCACACCGAATGAGATTGTCCTCTCCACACCAAGTCTCATCAATCCACACCCCTATAATATTGTTTCTCCTTCTTTTGTTGTTAATACAAGCATGAAAGTAACTCGTATTAGCATCCCCCTCCTTCAACCATTTTCTTCTAGATTTTTGTCTCAAAAGGCTATCCTTCAAACTTGTTGTCTTCCACCACTCCGCTTGAAGAGTCTTCCTATTCGCAATTTGATTTGCATCCGAAGCGATAGATTCACCAATTAGGTCGATGGCTTGAATATCACTAACTAAAACTCCCAATTTTGTGTCAAGACAACCAAAACACTCTTTATTCCACACCTTAATATCCTTCTTTAGGTGTTTCAATTTTTATTTTATAATGTATGTCCATTTACCAACAACTTCGAATTAGCCCAAGATTTTGAGACAACAACCACAAATGAAGGATGATGTAACCAACAATTATTAAACTTAAAAGGGATAGGACCTTTCTCCAACTTCTTGTATCTTAAAATAACAGGACAATGGTATGAGAATTCTCTATTAAGAGCCCATTGAGTTGAGTCCGGCCAAGCAATCAGCCAATCCGGCGAAAGAAGAAATCTATCCAGCCTGCTCATAGAACTATTACCAGGATGGAACCAAGTAAAACTTCTACCAATTAGCGGAAGATCAATTAGCTCCATTTCCTCAATCCAAGAGTTAAAGAGACAATCTTCTCTTCTACAACCCTGTCTTGATTCACAACTCCTCTCAGACATACTTCTCATAGCATTAAAATCTCCAAAAAAACACCACAAGGCATCACCCATATTTCATTTCAAGCAAAGCAAATTCTCCCATAATTGTTTCTTCAAGGATAATTGGCAAGGAGAATAAATGTTGACAAAACAACAATTCTTTTGAGTCGAAATCCAAATGCTATGAACAGCCAGAAAACCAACTCCTTTTTCTTTTCTTATTTTCCCTCCAAAAATCACCTACAGATTAAGAATAATATCATTAGCCTAATGAAACAAAAACTTAAATGATATGACTCAACTCTATATTTTCATAATTTTAAGGATTTAATGCAAGTTTTTTTTAATATAATGACCTATTTGAATTCTTCCAATAAAAAACTATTTGATATTTTCAATAAAAAACTCATATAACAAAAAATATAATTGTAAATTTATAAATAAAAATAATTTTGCTAATGTGTTCAATGATATATATTAAAGATTCCATCAAAAAAAATTATACACAAAAACTACATATATGATATTCAAGAATGATAAATCTAATACTAATAATGAGTGGAATCAAACCAACATTAGTTCGAAACTGAATGTTATTTAACTTGATAAAATTTCTCATCATCACTATTAGTTTACCATTTTGTCTTTATGAATTTGGAAAAGACACCATGCATAGTTTCTTTATGGAGCTGCATAATCTTCGATCCAATCTCCAAGCTATAGTCCCATTTAATTTGCAGCTGATTGTTATGGATTTCTAAAAGTTAAGACATTGTACACTTAATTCTTTCACCTCAACTTCAGAAGCTAAGTATCCAATTATTATCTTTTAATGAATTGCCATTTTTGTGGAGACTTTTTTGTTTCAAAATTACCTAGTCTTCTTTTTTCAACATAGAGAAACAAGCTCTTATTGAATTTAATCAGCTAGAAAAGGATTGATTAATATATCCTCTACTTTAAATGCAATGAATCTAGTAACATTGTCCTAGACAATCTTTTAAGTGGAATTGCTTTCTGCTAAAGGTGTTTAGTTTTTTATTGTTACGGAGGAATAGAAAAATTTATGTTTGGAATACACTATCTTAAAGAGTGAGATCAAAAGTAGTAGCATTGTCCTGAACAATCTTTTAAGTGGAATTATATGGCTTCGTTACTTCATTATACGAGATGGAAGAATAACTTATTAAAGAGTTTTCATTAATTAATTTGATTATTCTCATACGTCGTAGGTAGCAATGGCAATTTAGGCTATGCCGATGGGCCCGCCCACCCACCTACATGTTTTGGGTGGGCAAGGCTGAAAATGTGTCAATTCGTTCTAAAATGTCCGTTCAACATGCCATTTTCGTCCACGGGCATTTCAAATGGTCGGGCAGGGCGGCCCACAGGCATTAATGAATATTAAAGTAAGAAATTTGATGGGTCAAGTATGGCAAAAGTGACTCATGTTCTCACCACTCGAGTACAATATAGTAATTTTCCAAGATATAATATCTTACTAATTAACTGTATGTCTTGTTTATGCAAAACAATGTGTTATGTTTTGTTTTGAATCACACTATCACACTGTGCATCCATGTAATGTCAAATATGATAATATGAATATTATAATGTTTCAACAGTGAAATAAAAAATAAGAAATAATATATAATATCTTACAATGTTTCATGTACTAGATTATTTTTAGTTTTTTTAATTTAGGGTGGCCCATATGTTGGCCCTATCCAAAGTTAGGACGGACAATACATGATATTTCATGTCCTATTTAAAAACGGACATGCCCATACCCGCCCTAATTTTAATGGGCATTGTGTGGATATGGGTTGGGCGAACAGGGCAGCTTTAATTTCCAATGCTAATTATAGGTATAAATTATACTAGGAAATGGTATATAAGAAGGGTTTTTTTATATTAGGGATATTGACTTTAATTTGCAACTTCCTAAGAGTAGTTTTATGTTTGCATGTGTACATGGACAAAAAAATTGATATTAAAAAAAGTAATAATGTAATGAATTATACAAACTTAAAGTAGGCTAGAAGTGAGCTGAATCGAGTCAAACAAAAGTTTAGTACGGTTCAGCTCAAATAGGATTTGTTCAACTAGAAACGAACTATATTTTCCACTTGAATTTGATTCGAATGAAATTCGTGCACTCTCTAATTCAATGAGTTAATTAGAATTGGTTTGATTCGTAAAGAATTCATGAACTGGTTAGTTTAACTTATTAGCTCGACCGATTCAATTCGTCAACTCGAATGATGATTATTTATTTAATATATATAAGATTAAATTATATCTATTTATATATGTTGATATATAAGATTAAATATATATGTATACAGTATTCATATATGTGGATATTATATATATAAATATATAATTGAACTAGCTCATAAACTTAATAAATTAAACTTTAATTGACTTTATTTCAACTCGTTTTTTAATAAGTTTAATTTTTAACTCAAGTTCAAATCATGTATTTCATGAAACAAGTCTATCAAATTAAATAACTAAGATTATGGGGACCCATGTGTCACGTGAAGTACTGTCCCATTGCCACATAATAAACAAACAATTGCGTAGGTGGTCATGTAGAATCTCCTGTAATCTCCTCTCCACCAATCCTTGCTTTTCTCCCACGTGGGACTAAGGATCCTACCTCTCATCCTAATTCCAATACTATAATGTTCAAGTGCTCTTCTTCATTATGACATGTTCTTTTAATTTTTTTAATTCTTTTAACTTTCAATCTTTCCATGAGTTGAAGCATCTTCTTATAAATCCAACCACTTCATTATCTTTCTAGTCACCTTTTCTTGTCTTTTCTCTCTTTTTCTTCTCTTTTCTCACCTTGGTTTTGATTCCAATTCAAATAATACCTCACTTCTTCATTCTATAAATTATAGTAATTTATGTAGAGTAAATAACATTCTTTACATATTAAGTTATTAACTCATTAGATCATATACAAGGAGAGCAACACCACCTTCTAATATAAGTCTAAGCATTATATTGAGAAGAATCAATTAAAGGCCATGGAAGACTCTTCATCTGCCTCTTACATCCACATGGTAAGTTTTCATTTGCTTGATCCAACAATTTTTTTTTTATCAGCAAATATTAGTATATTAGTATTTATCCAACAATTGCTTCTGAATTCTGATTGATACATTGTAACTTATACTATAGTTCCATGTTTTTCTTATGCATATTTTTGGTAGAAATTATACAATTAGAATTGCAAGGATCTAATTATATTGATACGTATATAGGTGCATCGCCTGATAGAGGAGTGTATTCTATTCAACATGAACAAAGAAGAGTGCATGGAAGCTCTTTCCAAACATGCAAATATCAACCCAGTTATCACCTCCACTGGTAAGTTAAAAAACCCAATTTTACTATTGTTATATACATTAAAATTAAATTTACAAACTCCATCATCTAACTCTTTGCATCATAGTGTGATAATCATGTTAATTTCATGCTCCAAGTTAATCATTTTCTTATATATATATAGTTAGTTCACAACAACAAAAGGCCGTTTCTTTTACTACTAAAGACTAACACATATGATAATGATATGCATATATGTATAAAGGACAAGTATGCATACGTACAAATGTTTACGTTTGTAAAATAATAAATAAGAGTATATTTACTATTCACCACTATATTGTTAAGTGGTTTATAATCATGATACTAGATTATTTTTTCCACATCAAACTATGGATCAAGCTCTCTCCATGTATTAGTCCTTGATTTGATCTACTACATAAAGATATGAACCTAATAAATAATCAAATAGTAAATACATCCTCATTTTCTTAGTTTATTTTAGAGAGAAACACAATTTATATAAAATTTTCATATAGTATATACTTAATTACATATATTAAAAGATTTTGGTGGCAACATCAACATATAACTAGTCTACTATAGGGAGTCGTGATCAGGTAGTTAAGGTGAAGAGTTTAAAAAATCAAGCAATAAAATAAGGATCATCTTGAGTAATGAAGATATAAGTGTTTATTTCTCTTCATGTTCTCAATGACAAAAATCTAATTTTATGACAAATAAAAAGATAAAGTGTTATTATATATATATATATATATATATATGTGACACTTGCCCCTCCAATAATTCGGAGGATCCTTACACGAAGTAATAAGAAAGTTGAGAGTTCAAGTTTCACCCACTATAAATACTAACATTTATCCAACCAAATAACTAGTGTAATAAAGCTAAGTGGTATGGAGTTTTACCTTTCAAACTATGGTAAGGTAGAATACATTTATCATTATTTTAAATTCTATGATCTATGAAGCTAGTGTACTCACACACTTCTCTAAGTTACATCCTTGACCCATGATATTTTTGTTCTTATTTTGTCATTTTTCTACATTTCTTTATTCCTAAAACCTATGATACTTAATTGGTTATAACGTGCATGCATGTGGGTGCAAACTATGTGGAGAAGTATGGAAGGAGTTAGAGAAAGAAAACAAGGAGTTCTTCGAGACATACACGAGGAGCAGAGTTGAGAAAGCATCAGAGATAGAGACAAGGAAAAGGATCCACAACATGATTTCTTCAGATTCTTCCAAATAATGAGTTTAGGTTTCAGACGTAAACAACGTTAATCGTCAAATAATAAATGAAGGTAGCCATAGAAGGTTGTTTATTATGTATGTATAATAGATAGAAATATTATATGTCCCAAAAAAATGATATCTTAATGTTCTTAGTCAATCAAATTTCAACAATTAAAATAAAATTTTACTTTGTATTTTTATAATTTTTCATTTTAATAAAGTGTAACTTTTTAATCGGATGAAGACACCAAATAAAACATATGTTCTCCGTAATAGTATACATGCCCATGAGTCAAGTGGGACATTTGATTTGTTGCAATGTATAGTAGTTCAAGTCAGCACTCTATAGCTAGTGAGATTGTAACACTAAATAGTTTTTAAGAAATCATGTTAGACATGATGTATAAATAAATTTGGAAATTATTATTAAATACTCTTATTTATATATTGGTATTTGTTTCATTTTACTCATTAATTACATTTTTGTTTACTATATATTAGATCAAGAGATTGATCATTAGCAAAAATATTTGAAATATGGGTACTCCAATTAGTACTCACGATAAAAATTTATATATGATGACATATATCATGCATGATACATGATGACATATATCATGCATGATAATGATGATATATCATGCATGATACATGTCTCATAAATACTCTTATAGTTATAATTTATTATTTAAATAAATAATATGTATATTTTAAAATTATATATTATATATTTTATTATTAATATTTTATGATAAATTTTAGTGATTGAATTATAGTAAAAATATATCATAAATACAAATTGTTATTCATGTGATGATTATTTTAAATATATTGGTTATTGCAAAACATATAAATATATATTTAAATTTAAGAAATTGTTGATGACCCACAAATAGGCCCTCCCAATTCACATGTTATTTATGTTCTGCCATGTTGTCATTCTAGAATCATATTAGGGAGGGATTCAAGCAATCTCGTATATATTTAGGCATAAAACATATTTTAAATACGACATTTTAGTCTAACTAAAATAAGTGGATAAAGCATTTTAGGGAGCCTAAAGTAATAAAGATGATATATTTTTAAAGAAAATATATTAGCAACAATACTTTTAGAGGTCTAAAACAAGGATTTTACTAAAGTTCACTTGTGGAAAAAGGTAATTATATCTTTTTCAAATAAAGAAAATGTAGGTAGAATTATATTATATTTTATAAATAAAAATAACATTTCTCATAACACAAATGACTTTTTCCACAAAATCCCAAAATTAGTTTCTAAAATAGTTGACTAAACATAAATGAATTGAAACATATAAATTGTAGAATAGCGTGTAGAAGATGAGATACTTATAAGGTCATTAGCTATTTGGGTGTTTCAAAAAACAAGAAGGGTAGTGAAGGGTCTAGACCCATAATTGTCCCTTGTATTCCTCTCATATTATATTCTAATAATATGAGTCTTAAATCAAGTTATTGGTCAATAATTTGAAAGTCACCTATTAAAGTCATGAAAACGATCTCTTCCTTTATTAAACATATATTAAACCTAAGTAAGTTATTAAGATGATTATTACATCTAAATGTGAACTCTAATATAAATGTGTGATTTACTGTTTGAGGATAAACCTTTTGATTGTCAACCCGGTCAATTAAAGGTATTATTAAAGTCTTTTTTATTGTCAACCTGGTCAATAATTTAAAGTCTTTTTTTTTTGTATTATTAAAGGTAAGGAACTAATTTTTTTCATGATGTGTGATTGTCCTTTCCAATAAGTATCACTTTCAGGAATTAAATCATTAACCTTTTAGTCATTTTAGGGATTTTGTGAGGTCTTACACTACTAAATCAACATCTTGTTGATGATATTTATAGAGTTGTTAAGATGGGTAACAACCATTAAGTTATTTAGGCTCACAATAGCTTTGAATCAAATTGTATGGAGCAATTTTTATATTCACAAGTATCCTAGTCATATCTTGCCCATATACACCCTCGTTTCCCATGCTTCTCCATGTCACCTCACCACTTTGTCCTATACTACAATTTCATTATCTATTTTATCTTATGTAATAGGTTATTAATAAGATTGTAAAATCTATACATCGTTAGCGTAAATATTTATATATAATCACTACGTTATGTATAATTTATTTGGATTACTTTTTTGAAAAACAATTATGATTAAGTACGAATAGTGGATAATATAGTGACCTTGTATAAAATTTATACATTGTCAGTATACATATTTTTTTCTCTATTAATAATATTAGTCCACGTTGCATGCATGGACCATTGGTATTTCACTAATTTACGTTGCATGAGTCACAGTCCTTTCTATAGAAAAATCATTAATCGATATTTTGATAGTGTGATAAACGATTTGCCGTTTAGGTCACTTCAATCTCACTCACATTATGTTCATTTCTTAATAGTTTTCAACCTTGGCTTGTGTTTCTATGTATGGACAAAAATTAAGTTAAGTGGTACACATATACATCCATATCATTTTATTTATTGGATTTATATAGTCTTTTATATAAAAAAAATTAGAATTGTTTATTTTGATTCAAGCATGTAAAATCACTTTTGTTATCTTTTTTGTTTGTATGATACTTTTTTCGATGTGTTCTTTAGGTTGTAGTAGATATGACAAAATTATTCACAATCTATAAAATTTAATTTATCCAAATCCATTAGAATTAATAAATTTAAATGAATATAATTCATTGATAGGTACTTTTGAATTCTTTCATTAACTCAACTTTCACCTTCTTGTTCAGATGATGATGATGAGATTAATGATATGACATGTAAATATGGCGTGATTAATAGTAAAAATTTGTTCTTAAATATATATCATGTGTAAATATCTTATAAAAACTTTGCACATTGTCTATTCACTTTTGTTTTGTAATTTCTATAGGGATTAAAAAAAAGGTTAGATTATAATTTGATTTATTATAAGTTGTCATTTTTTTCTTCTAGGAATACTTGAGAAGTTACTTCGTCTAACTAAACCCATGATGGTAATGATGATATGTGGTAAAGGGATTAAAATGCTTTTTGGAAATTTCTAATTATGTAAAAATAATCTTCATACCATTCATTCACTCTTGGGCCTATAACGATAGTGCTGTGTAATAATATTTCTGAAAATATGATTATAGAAAGAGAATAAAATACTTAATCATATATAATTTATTTCTTTAAATTTATTGATTGTTTGACATGCGTCTTATTTTTTATCTTATAATATATTTTGAAATGAAAATTTCTAAAGAGAAATAAAATAAGATACATGTCAAATAATTAATTTAAAGAAAATAAGTTATATCCTATTGGGAAGATCATTTATCCTCTTCTAGACAATATCTTCAAACAAACTTTCCCGAAATGTTTCCAGCACTCTTTGCACCACCATTTGTACATTATTTTCTTTTCTGTTATTTTCTTTTTATCAACCACGTCCCTTTCTTTTAGGTAATATAATATATAAGCATGAGTAGTTTACTATTGTACAGTTTACAACCAATAATATATTCTCAACAATTTGGTAAAGAAGTAAGGTGTGTAACCTATTTTAGTAAATTTTAGTAAGTATCTAGGGATGGTAATGGATACTTGGATACCTGCAAAAATATCTACAATAAGTGAAGTTTGGGTTTTCTTTTTGAATCTGTGGTAATTGGGACCCGAGATTTTAAGCCTTGATGTTATGTGAGTTTATGTTAGGGCATTAACATATACAGACTGTCGGACACTCGGACTTGTTTTTCCTTCTTATATATATTTTTAATCCATAATATAATATTGTTACTTAATAAATATAATTATTGTGTTGTTAAAGTTATATTGTTAGGTAGTTATGTGATGTTATATTATTAATTGGTAGGTGCAATTTAATGTTTTGTTGATTGAATGATTCTTACTAAATCAATTGAATGAAATAGTCAATTTAAATTGTGTTTACAACTTTAAATATATTTTATAATTTTTTTCTTATTAGTTAGCTAAATAACATATAAGATTATATTACATTCTTGGTAATTGAACTCTTAACTTTTTTATTTCTCTAGAGATCATCTAACATGATACTACACTACTAGATCAATATCTTACATTCAGTTCTCTTTCAATAAATCTATATCAAACATTACTACCTTATAATATTTATTAACCATCACTATACAAGTTTATACACACTCCTGATTTTTTTTAGAATCAAATATTACTACTATGAACTTGAAAAATAAATTATGTGCCTAATAAACTAACTCATTTGCACTGTAGAGATTTTAATTCTTTTACCAATTATCAATGGAAAAAAGAAATTAATTTTATTCCATACCCATTTATGCAACATGAGTATATTTTTTATGCACATTAATTTAAAATTTATAATCATATATCTCAAATTAGAAAGGTATATCACTGATTTAATATCAGAAAGATTTGTTCTTGAATAAGTTGCAACTATAAAATTAGAATCTCAGATTCAGGGTTTTACACTTTTACCTCTTTCTTTCTTCACATCATGGATTTATCTCTTTCCAAGTTACGTTACTCTCCCACAAACCTTTCACTCAATCTCCACCGTTCATCTCTCCCATCTTCATCATCCTCACCGTTGTTTCGTTCCTTCACACCACCACCACTCTCAACGTCGTCGTTTAACCTCTCACTCATCAAATCTTCACTAAACGACACTGCGTTTCATGAAAACGGAAAACACACATTCCCGGAGCTCCTCCAAACCCTAATTTCCCCCGTCGTGGAAACCACCTGCATTGTCATAGCCGCCACCGTATTCTTCTTCATGCGCCACATGCCTGTCACCGCTGCAAATATCCCGCCACCGTCCACCACCGTCGCGTCGGAACAGAACACAGCGGTTGCTGAAGAAAGCGAGAGAATCCTTGAGTCGCATTTGAACGAGAATCCTAACGACACCGAAGCGCTTCGCACTCTCATGGAGGTGAAAATCCGAGGACGTAAAATCAATGAAGCGATTCGAGTTATTGAACGCTTAATCGAGATCGAGCCTGAAGAATTGGAATGGCCTTTGCTCAAAGCTAATATGCATGTTTACAATGACGATCAAGAACTTGCACGCAATGTGTTTGAGGAAATTCTCAAGAGAGATCCGCTTCGCGTCGAAGCGTATCACGGTCTTGTTATGGTGATTTCGGAGTCGAATCAGCCATTGAATGGTGTGTTGAAGAGGATTGAGGAGGCAGTGGAGAATTGCAAGAAGGAACAGAAAGATTCTGTTGTGAGAGATTTTAAGCTGTTGATCGCGCAGATTAAAGTGATGGAGGGTTATTTTTCGGAGGCGCTGAAGAATTATCAAGATTTGGTGAAGGAGGAGCCACGAGATTTTAGGCCTTATCTGTGTCAGGGTATTATATATACCTTGCTGAGGAAGAAAGATGAAGCCGAGAAACAATTCGAGAAGTTTCGCGGACTGGTTCCGAAGAATCATCCTTATAGAGAGTATTTGGAGGATAATATGTTTGCAACTAAGTTTTTCTCTCAGAAGTTTGAAAGAGAAGGAGCCGGTGCACTGAGTTGAGAAAATTTACTATTGTGGATTCTTCTGTAGAAAGGTTTTAATGAGTTTCTGTCCCTTTATTTTTGCATTCTTTGGTTTTTAGGTTAAATGCTTTTTCGGTAGTAATTGAGGTGTTATTGTAGTTCCTAATTTGATAGTATTCCTTAATGAATCATAATGGTGGTAGAAAATTGGCCTTGGTTGGTTTGTTTTCTGGTAGATATAGATAGTGAGGTCAATGAATAAAAGCTGTTTTCATGCCGAAAAACTGATCTATTCTTTATGGCATTGTTATTTTTGCATTCTAATCTCGATTATATTTCTTCCATGGTTTTGAAGTTTTATGTTGTGGCTGCAGCCACTGTGATTGCGGGAATTAGGGTCATCGTAATGCATATTCTGTTTGTTGCAGTGTGTAACACTTTTGTGGCTGAAGATTTGTTTTTGAATATATTGTAGCCCGATGCAACTGTAACCCCATTGCAGCCGATAAGGCTGTAGAGTGTAGACTGTGTAGTAAGCAGCTGCATCATAATCTCGTTATAGAGTTTTTTTTGTGTGATTTTAAACCACGTCACGATGGTGGGGTAATGCAGTTGTGTTCACTACTGCTACTGCAATATTGTTGTTGTATTACGTGATATTGTCCTCAGTTTAGAACCTGGTTTCCTTCAATATGGTGGATATTCTTCCTGTCTTTGTAGAAGTTGATGAACTTAGGTAAATTACTTCAGTGCTGATGAACTGAACACTTTCCTGACTAAGAATGTTGAATTTGAAATGTTAATTCCGTTTATATCTTTTGTACATTTGTGGATAGTATTATTAGAGAATAACATTGAAAAAGAAGCCTTATTGAGATTAACATAGGTGTGCATAGAAATCTTAGTCCAGTATTATTCAGCAACATTTTTTGTTTTGAGCCTGATAATAGGATTGCAAGCAACATTGGCTATATTTAGGTCATATTCTATACTCTATAGGCCTAAAATAGGATTGCATCAAATTATTCTCATTCTAGTTTGAGTCTCTAATAATGGATGCATTAGCTTAACCAGGAATGGCAAATAAGATACTCTTTAACCTGTGGCTCGTTACATATATCTGACATTCACTAATTTTAAGGGTTTGTTTACGAGTTAGATTTGATGGCCCTAAAATCCTAAAATTCAATTCCCGAGCAAACTTTAAGATGTTTTTATAACAGTAATGTGTATTTTATTAAGTTTAAGGACATATGTTATCCATGAAAATCCATGGGTTTTAAGCTCTTAAATAACTTACCTATAATGTTAAAATATTGAAATGAATTTTGTTATGAAAAATATGATAATCAATAGATGTGGAAATGAGAGGATTTTCACTCATTTCTAAATGTTAGAGCATTGGTGTTAGTTATGATTAATCATGATTTATCAATAATGATTTCTGAAGTTTAATTTTGCTTGCGGATATATTTTATTTGATCTAGTCAATATTCTTTATAGGAGGCAAGTGATACGAAAATCCAATATGTGTAGATGTAGAATTTTAATATGGATATATGTAGAATTTTAATTAAACTAAAATTGTTGATCATTACATAGAATTCAATTAAGATATTATATGAAAGTATGAATAGATTTCTCCAATTTTTTTATTTCAGAATGAAAAGATTTTGCTTAATGGGTTCTCTATTGGTTTCTGGAAAATGTCTATGGGGGGAAGCTACAAATTTAAACTTCCACTATAAACGTCTTTTATAAGAATTAATTCCCTTGAGAAGCCAAATATCAAAAGTGTTTATTTTAAGAAAAGAATTTCTAAAATCAAACCTTTTTTGACAATAATAAAACCTATGATATTATTAAATTAAACAACTCGAATATTTTTTGTTTACATAATCATAAACAACTCAAATATATATCATCATCATTGATATATAATCATAAACTAAGATCGTAAACTAAACAAAAATGATAATCATAATATATATCATCATCATTGATACTAACATTTATTGTTTACATAATCATAAACTAAACAAAAATGACAAAACTTGCACGTGTTGGATATATAAATTAAGATCGTAATATCTATCTGCATTGACAGAGTAAAGATATATACAGAGTTGATGTATCATTCATCGCTTACTTGTATTATTTTTATTTAAAAGTCAATAAAGATTAAAGAGTCAATAAAGATTAAAGATGAATGATAGATGCATTGACAATATAAAAATATTACACTATCATCTTTTTCTAGTACATTAATCACCTCTTGATGAGATTTCTTGCACTTCCCATATAAACACTGCCAAAAAAGGAATTGGGTCTGGGCCAAGTATTGATTGCAAATATTCAAAGTCCATTAATATGAGCGTTTCTTATATGCCTAGGTCATTCTAGAAGACCCATTTTGAGCTATAAATATGTAACTATCATAGCAACGCAGTCACTAGGTTAGGGTTTGAAACTCCAACACAAAAAGAGTTACACTGAAACATTACATGAATCTCTGTCTTTTGTGTACTTTTTAGTTCTTGTATTTGATATTGAAGATCTTTCTTTTGATAATATTGAGGTGTGTATGTATTCTGCTATGATGAGATAGACAAATACGTCTGCAAATATGAGATAATATTATTATCGATGAGTGGGTATGCTCTCTCTGAGCAGAATATATATCATGCATTTTTTATTTTATATGTTTTGTAGTTTATATTCTTCTTATCTTATTTTTTTCTTTGAATTTTGAAGTTTATTTGAGTTATGATGGATTTGCAAACCAAAATGGTTCTTGTGCCATATGTTAAGTTATTTCGTAGTTTTTTTTTTCTAATTTATTTGTTTACTCCTATTTTTTAGTTTTTTTATACTAAAAAGAGAGATACAAGGCTGTAAGAGCCAACAAGATCTTAAGATAGACATGCTCCAATCTATAGATCTGTTGGTGGATTTTCTTCTAAATTTTAGAGATAATGACATTTAATTACAATTTATAACTTAAAATAATTTAGTAATGAAAAATATAAAGAAAGATATATCAATTGATCATATATAATTTTTAGTTATTTCTTTTTGAATTAAATCATTGTATTCTCCCAAATCATTTCATCTTCTAACAAACTATATAATTTTGTTTGGTCATTGATATTTATATAGTAGGTGATTCACAATATATGAATTAGTAGGTCTAGCAAGAGATGATCAAATATGATTGAAAGTTTTTTTAAAATAAAATAGTGAAACTAACAACAAATTAATTTTTGAAGATAGATTTTTTTGAACAATAATACATATATTGTCAACATTAAATGATCTATGAATATCTTTGGGATATATTATTAATGAGTGAAGATTCATTTACTATGAGAGAAACTTATTAAATAAACATAATTAATATATATATATAATCTCTGTCATCCATATGTTTACATTTCATCCCATTATTAATATATATATAATCTATGTCATCAACTATAAAATAATTATGAATTAATGTTATATTAGTATAAGAAACATAATTTTTAAAAGTACCATACAATTGAACTATATTTATTTATCTAAGTTATAAATTAAAGAAATAAGTGAGCTCCAAATATTTCCGTAAAGATGTTGTTTTCAGTGTTGATTAAACCGCATGCTGGTTAAACCGGACATAACTGCTTATATTTATTTATATATATAAACATATAATCAAAAAATTCAAATACGTAGTCGTAGATACTCAAATTTATAATTCATATTCATAATTTATTCAAAATTCACATAAAGAAACAACTTTAAGTCTTCAACAAATTCAAAGTCTAAATTACAAAACAATTATCAACCTAAAAATATCACTTAACAACCACAAAATATAGATAAATGACAAAATTTCACAACTCACTCTACAAAACAAATAAATTTGGAGTTTTAACATTTAACATCAAGGAGTCGAAGTTGTCTCATATGGAGATTATATTTTTGCACAAAATCCTATCTTCAGACAGTATTCTAAGATTACACAAATGTAACTAAGATTATATGAAATATGTGTCTTAAAGTGTTGAAGAATGGTTGGAAAGATGAGTCATCATGTAATAGGTTTTTAAGTTTATTTAAAAAAAATATGTGTTTAAACCGCCCAGTTTAGTCAAATATTGACCGGTTTACCGGTTTTGATTTTTGACCAATTCAACATCTGTACTATATCGGTTAGGGGTCCAGTTTGCTGGTTTTTCGATCAAACCAGCCAGTATGGTATAGTTTTTACATCATTGATTGTTTTGACGTAGGTAAAGGTAGTATATGTGTTGTATGAAAATGTATCACCCTTCTTATAATTGTTTGAAAAAATGCATTATATATTTTAAATGTTTGAAAAAATGCATTAAATATGACATATAGAGTGATGCACACATAAAGTGGCACACTCTATTGGACACAAGATGTAATCCTTAAGTTAAAAAGTAAAAAATAAAATTTAAAAAATTAAAAAAAAAATGCAAGGGGCAACTGCCCCTCCCTACCCACTAATGCTCTGAAAATATTTAAAAATTGGCTAGAGTCTATATATTCTGTGGGTGATTTTCTTATAGATATCTTCACAATGATAACAACAATTATAAAACAAAACTAATTACAAAACCTTAAATTATCACTTAAATATAAATTATTTTATTAAAAACATAATTTAAAATGACACTATAAAATATATTAAACGTTTAATATTACTTCATCATTATAACATATTTATATATGAGTGTAAAAAAATTATAATATTAGTGTAAAGATTTATACACAGTCATTATATCATTTACTATCCATTTGTATTAATGTTTTAAAGAGTTAATGATAATTAAAAAATGAATGTTGGAAAATGAACTAACATTGTATAAAATTCTTACATTTTTTTCTTATTATAGATTAACAAACATAACATCGATAACATAACATCTATGACAAAAAAATATGTGTAATTACGTTAGTGTATATCTATAGATTTAAGAACTCTAGTTTGGATACTCATAAGTATGAGTATCTCATTCTTCAAGCTTGTACAATAGTCAATTTCAAAAAAAATATTCTAATTATTCACAAGTCCAAAATTACATACTTAGATCAGACTTGTTGTGAGTATTATTGATGAGGATTCTTAGATTCGAGTATCCATTGTCATTCCTAATTATTTAACTCATGAAATTGAATATTTCATTTTTTATGTGAATTTTACTCAATTGGGGATTATGACTTTTTTTATTTTAGATTTATTTTCTACTATTTTTTAAGGTAGATTATATTTTCTATTTTTAATTTATAATAAAAAAAATTAAGAGTACATTTAAATTTGTGTTATCTTACAATTTTCTTGAAAGGGATTAGTATTTTGTTGTTGACGGATGTTCTTTAAAATAATTATATTATATTGATGGTTAAATATAGAAATTAAATTTGAATATAAAAAATAAAGATTTCTAAATGCTGTGTAGTGTGTACCCTTTTGTGCACATGTTGATTGCAGACGAATGTTTATGTTCTAATATTTATTGTTTAAGTGTTCATTAAACAATTGAGTAAACTTTTCAGCAAAAGTAAATTCAACTCAATGGTTAATTCAAAAATTAGTTTAAGAGTATAATATCTATATTTAGTTGTTGTTTTATACAATTGGTATATTATTTATTTGTATTAATTTAATAGATAAAAAAATAGATATGCATATATATTTACCATATAAAAAATTGATACAATTGTATTCACTACTTTTTCTTTCCTATATCTAATGTTTTATTTATTCCCATCATTTCTTAAAAAAAACATTGCACTGCAAAAATAATAAATAATAAATAAATAAATAGTTGGGTAAGGTACTTTATGTTCCATACAAGTAAATAAGAAAATAAAACTAGGAATGTTTTTTATAAAAGCACCACAAACTTTAAATATTGATGAAATTGATATGTACATAAAGATAATATTAAATTAAAAGCAATAAAAAATTCTTACACATTGCATTTTTAATCTTGATTGCTAATTTATTTTATATATAATAATATTATTGCATTAACTAATTTTAATTTGGTAATTTACTTATTTTTCTTATTCTCAATTATTTTAATAACGGTTTCATCTAAATATCATTGTCGACTAACTTGCATTGTTATATTGTTATTATTGTGAGTCTAATTGCAACAATTTCCTTATTACATTTCTGAGTAGTTTAATAATATATTTATACATGAATCATTTTTACCAATTGATATAGTTTAAGGAGTAATTATAAAGAAAAAATAATTCATAATATTCATTTACAAAATACATAAAATTTTGGAGAACTTTATGCATTTCCCCATAAAATAATATATCTATTTTATATTACAATCTTTTGAAGTTTTGTGAATCCTTCATCACAATCCTTTGAGGACCTTCAAATTATCCAACACCAAAAATAAAATAATAAACAAATGTTCTAAAACAACCCAGAATATAATACATACTTTTATTGCTAATTTACTTGAATCCAAATTATGTGTAATGCTAATGTGCAATTAAGTACTTCGACTTTGTTTAATGTAATTAGTAGATACTCAGTTTTTTTTTGGATTGGAGGCTTATCTCCTTTGTCTTTTATTTCTTGTTGTATCAGGTGCGAAATTTGTTTTTCTATTATTTTAATGAATTCTTGTACTTTGGATAATATTTTTGGTGTATAAAAAAGGTAATTAAGTTGTGCTGAAATATTGGAAAATTATGGTTGAGGAGACCATGTAAATTATCTACTTAGAAATAATAGAATTGCCATGAAGATCTTATTAGATTGAACTAAATTTTATTAGAATAATTACATATTTTGTGTTGATTTAAATGAGGTAAAATTAATTTCTAATTAAGTATTCTTCCGACATTTACCATTCCGGACTAAACAAAACCTTAAAAATAATTTTTTTCTTATGATACTTAAAAGATTGCAATTATTTTAATATAAACTTTTTTATTTTATAATATACATACGAGACTATTCAATATGAGAAAAGGATGTATGTACTGATAGTGTGTGAGTTTTATACATTGTCATTGTATTATCACAATTGATTTTTAATTATTGTTGACTTTTCCGAAAATGTAATCAAAATAAATGATTAATGATAAAATACATGTGTATAAATCTTTACACTATTAGTGTATATATTTTACACCTATTCAATATTACATTTTTATAGATAATTTTTTTATATGAAACGAACATTGTTTAAATTATACTATACATATTACAGATAGATTCATTTGATAGCATCACCTTCACAAAAATAATACATGAGCAATTTTAGTGAAAATATATACTTCTAGAATAGGGAGAGTTTTGAGGGAGGATAGCTAAGACTGAAGAGAAAAATGTGAGGAGACAGCTTTTGCTTAATAGGAAAAAAATGTTGTATAAAGAAATAAAATAATATATGATTTTGGATTCATCTTGATATAAGCTTAATTTATTTATATATTTATTTTTGTATTAAAGAGTATTTATGGAGGAAGAAATGATACCAAATAAATATGAGCAAAAGCTATCTCATGACAAAATCACCCGAAATACTGTCATTGTTAGGATTTTTCTCGACCGTAATATTTATATATTGTCAGTATATATGTTCAAACACAATCAATATATTATTTAGAAGAATTAATGATGATTGAAAATAAAAATGATGAATAATAGACCAGTAATATATAAAACTCCTACATTTTAAGTACACATTGTTTTTTAAGGGAAACTCTAAAAAATACTCTAAAATTTATGTCTTTTATAAGTAGTCATCATAAATATTATTTTCCTTCTAATTATCTCTAAAACTTCAACGGTTACTTAAATTAGTTTATATACAAAGAAAATGTTAAATTTATAATAATGAAAAATTGTAACTTACACATTTTTTAATTTCCATTGTTATATCAATATTATTTATTTATTATATATATATATATATATATATATATATATCAAATTCACTTTTGTTTTGTAATTTCTATAGGGATTAAAAAAAAGGTTAGATTATAATTTGATTTATTATAAGTTGTCATTTTTTTCTTCTAGGAATACTTGAGAAGTTACTTCGTCTAACTAAACCCATGATGGTAATGATGATATGTGGTAAAGGGATTAAAATGCTTTTTGGAAATTTCTAATTATGTAAAAATAATCTTCATACCATTCATTCACTCTTGGGCCTATAACGATAGTGCTGTGTAATAATATTTCTGAAAATATGATTATAGAAAGAGAATAAAATACTTAATCATATATAATTTATTTCTTTAAATTTATTGATTGTTTGACATGCGTCTTATTTTTTATCTTATAATATATTTTGAAATGAAAATTTCTAAAGAGAAATAAAATAAGATACATGTCAAATAATTAATTTAAAGAAAATAAGTTATATCCTATTGGGAAGATCATTTATCCTCTTCTAGACAATATCTTCAAACAAACTTTCCCGAAATGTTTCCAGCACTCTTTGCACCACCATTTGTACATTATTTTCTTTTCTGTTATTTTCTTTTTATCAACCACGTCCCTTTCTTTTAGGTAATATAATATATAAGCATGAGTAGTTTACTATTGTACAGTTTACAACCAATAATATATTCTCAACAATTTGGTAAAGAAGTAAGGTGTGTAACCTATTTTAGTAAATTTTAGTAAGTATCTAGGGATGGTAATGGATACTTGGATACCTGCAAAAATATCTACAATAAGTGAAGTTTGGGTTTTCTTTTTGAATCTGTGGTAATTGGGACCCGAGATTTTAAGCCTTGATGTTATGTGAGTTTATGTTAGGGCATTAACATATACAGACTGTCGGACACTCGGACTTGTTTTTCCTTCTTATATATATTTTTAATCCATAATATAATATTGTTACTTAATAAATATAATTATTGTGTTGTTAAAGTTATATTGTTAGGTAGTTATGTGATGTTATATTATTAATTGGTAGGTGCAATTTAATGTTTTGTTGATTGAATGATTCTTACTAAATCAATTGAATGAAATAGTCAATTTAAATTGTGTTTACAACTTTAAATATATTTTATAATTTTTTTCTTATTAGTTAGCTAAATAACATATAAGATTATATTACATTCTTGGTAATTGAACTCTTAACTTTTTTATTTCTCTAGAGATCATCTAACATGATACTACACTACTAGATCAATATCTTACATTCAGTTCTCTTTCAATAAATCTATATCAAACATTACTACCTTATAATATTTATTAACCATCACTATACAAGTTTATACACACTCCTGATTTTTTTTAGAATCAAATATTACTACTATGAACTTGAAAAATAAATTATGTGCCTAATAAACTAACTCATTTGCACTGTAGAGATTTTAATTCTTTTACCAATTATCAATGGAAAAAAGAAATTAATTTTATTCCATACCCATTTATGCAACATGAGTATATTTTTTATGCACATTAATTTAAAATTTATAATCATATATCTCAAATTAGAAAGGTATATCACTGATTTAATATCAGAAAGATTTGTTCTTGAATAAGTTGCAACTATAAAATTAGAATCTCAGATTCAGGGTTTTACACTTTTACCTCTTTCTTTCTTCACATCATGGATTTATCTCTTTCCAAGTTACGTTACTCTCCCACAAACCTTTCACTCAATCTCCACCGTTCATCTCTCCCATCTTCATCATCCTCACCGTTGTTTCGTTCCTTCACACCACCACCACTCTCAACGTCGTCGTTTAACCTCTCACTCATCAAATCTTCACTAAACGACACTGCGTTTCATGAAAACGGAAAACACACATTCCCGGAGCTCCTCCAAACCCTAATTTCCCCCGTCGTGGAAACCACCTGCATTGTCATAGCCGCCACCGTATTCTTCTTCATGCGCCACATGCCTGTCACCGCTGCAAATATCCCGCCACCGTCCACCACCGTCGCGTCGGAACAGAACACAGCGGTTGCTGAAGAAAGCGAGAGAATCCTTGAGTCGCATTTGAACGAGAATCCTAACGACACCGAAGCGCTTCGCACTCTCATGGAGGTGAAAATCCGAGGACGTAAAATCAATGAAGCGATTCGAGTTATTGAACGCTTAATCGAGATCGAGCCTGAAGAATTGGAATGGCCTTTGCTCAAAGCTAATATGCATGTTTACAATGACGATCAAGAACTTGCACGCAATGTGTTTGAGGAAATTCTCAAGAGAGATCCGCTTCGCGTCGAAGCGTATCACGGTCTTGTTATGGTGATTTCGGAGTCGAATCAGCCATTGAATGGTGTGTTGAAGAGGATTGAGGAGGCAGTGGAGAATTGCAAGAAGGAACAGAAAGATTCTGTTGTGAGAGATTTTAAGCTGTTGATCGCGCAGATTAAAGTGATGGAGGGTTATTTTTCGGAGGCGCTGAAGAATTATCAAGATTTGGTGAAGGAGGAGCCACGAGATTTTAGGCCTTATCTGTGTCAGGGTATTATATATACCTTGCTGAGGAAGAAAGATGAAGCCGAGAAACAATTCGAGAAGTTTCGCGGACTGGTTCCGAAGAATCATCCTTATAGAGAGTATTTGGAGGATAATATGTTTGCAACTAAGTTTTTCTCTCAGAAGTTTGAAAGAGAAGGAGCCGGTGCACTGAGTTGAGAAAATTTACTATTGTGGATTCTTCTGTAGAAAGGTTTTAATGAGTTTCTGTCCCTTTATTTTTGCATTCTTTGGTTTTTAGGTTAAATGCTTTTTCGGTAGTAATTGAGGTGTTATTGTAGTTCCTAATTTGATAGTATTCCTTAATGAATCATAATGGTGGTAGAAAATTGGCCTTGGTTGGTTTGTTTTCTGGTAGATATAGATAGTGAGGTCAATGAATAAAAGCTGTTTTCATGCCGAAAAACTGATCTATTCTTTATGGCATTGTTATTTTTGCATTCTAATCTCGATTATATTTCTTCCATGGTTTTGAAGTTTTATGTTGTGGCTGCAGCCACTGTGATTGCGGGAATTAGGGTCATCGTAATGCATATTCTGTTTGTTGCAGTGTGTAACACTTTTGTGGCTGAAGATTTGTTTTTGAATATATTGTAGCCCGATGCAACTGTAACCCCATTGCAGCCGATAAGGCTGTAGAGTGTAGACTGTGTAGTAAGCAGCTGCATCATAATCTCGTTATAGAGTTTTTTTTGTGTGATTTTAAACCACGTCACGATGGTGGGGTAATGCAGTTGTGTTCACTACTGCTACTGCAATATTGTTGTTGTATTACGTGATATTGTCCTCAGTTTAGAACCTGGTTTCCTTCAATATGGTGGATATTCTTCCTGTCTTTGTAGAAGTTGATGAACTTAGGTAAATTACTTCAGTGCTGATGAACTGAACACTTTCCTGACTAAGAATGTTGAATTTGAAATGTTAATTCCGTTTATATCTTTTGTACATTTGTGGATAGTATTATTAGAGAATAACATTGAAAAAGAAGCCTTATTGAGATTAACATAGGTGTGCATAGAAATCTTAGTCCAGTATTATTCAGCAACATTTTTTGTTTTGAGCCTGATAATAGGATTGCAAGCAACATTGGCTATATTTAGGTCATATTCTATACTCTATAGGCCTAAAATAGGATTGCATCAAATTATTCTCATTCTAGTTTGAGTCTCTAATAATGGATGCATTAGCTTAACCAGGAATGGCAAATAAGATACTCTTTAACCTGTGGCTCGTTACATATATCTGACATTCACTAATTTTAAGGGTTTGTTTACGAGTTAGATTTGATGGCCCTAAAATCCTAAAATTCAATTCCCGAGCAAACTTTAAGATGTTTTTATAACAGTAATGTGTATTTTATTAAGTTTAAGGACATATGTTATCCATGAAAATCCATGGGTTTTAAGCTCTTAAATAACTTACCTATAATGTTAAAATATTGAAATGAATTTTGTTATGAAAAATATGATAATCAATAGATGTGGAAATGAGAGGATTTTCACTCATTTCTAAATGTTAGAGCATTGGTGTTAGTTATGATTAATCATGATTTATCAATAATGATTTCTGAAGTTTAATTTTGCTTGCGGATATATTTTATTTGATCTAGTCAATATTCTTTATAGGAGGCAAGTGATACGAAAATCCAATATGTGTAGATGTAGAATTTTAATATGGATATATGTAGAATTTTAATTAAACTAAAATTGTTGATCATTACATAGAATTCAATTAAGATATTATATGAAAGTATGAATAGATTTCTCCAATTTTTTTATTTCAGAATGAAAAGATTTTGCTTAATGGGTTCTCTATTGGTTTCTGGAAAATGTCTATGGGGGGAAGCTACAAATTTAAACTTCCACTATAAACGTCTTTTATAAGAATTAATTCCCTTGAGAAGCCAAATATCAAAAGTGTTTATTTTAAGAAAAGAATTTCTAAAATCAAACCTTTTTTGACAATAATAAAACCTATGATATTATTAAATTAAACAACTCGAATATTTTTTGTTTACATAATCATAAACAACTCAAATATATATCATCATCATTGATATATAATCATAAACTAAGATCGTAAACTAAACAAAAATGATAATCATAATATATATCATCATCATTGATACTAACATTTATTGTTTACATAATCATAAACTAAACAAAAATGACAAAACTTGCACGTGTTGGATATATAAATTAAGATCGTAATATCTATCTGCATTGACAGAGTAAAGATATATACAGAGTTGATGTATCATTCATCGCTTACTTGTATTATTTTTATTTAAAAGTCAATAAAGATTAAAGAGTCAATAAAGATTAAAGATGAATGATAGATGCATTGACAATATAAAAATATTACACTATCATCTTTTTCTAGTACATTAATCACCTCTTGATGAGATTTCTTGCACTTCCCATATAAACACTGCCAAAAAAGGAATTGGGTCTGGGCCAAGTATTGATTGCAAATATTCAAAGTCCATTAATATGAGCGTTTCTTATATGCCTAGGTCATTCTAGAAGACCCATTTTGAGCTATAAATATGTAACTATCATAGCAACGCAGTCACTAGGTTAGGGTTTGAAACTCCAACACAAAAAGAGTTACACTGAAACATTACATGAATCTCTGTCTTTTGTGTACTTTTTAGTTCTTGTATTTGATATTGAAGATCTTTCTTTTGATAATATTGAGGTGTGTATGTATTCTGCTATGATGAGATAGACAAATACGTCTGCAAATATGAGATAATATTATTATCGATGAGTGGGTATGCTCTCTCTGAGCAGAATATATATCATGCATTTTTTATTTTATATGTTTTGTAGTTTATATTCTTCTTATCTTATTTTTTTCTTTGAATTTTGAAGTTTATTTGAGTTATGATGGATTTGCAAACCAAAATGGTTCTTGTGCCATATGTTAAGTTATTTCGTAGTTTTTTTTTTCTAATTTATTTGTTTACTCCTATTTTTTAGTTTTTTTATACTAAAAAGAGAGATACAAGGCTGTAAGAGCCAACAAGATCTTAAGATAGACATGCTCCAATCTATAGATCTGTTGGTGGATTTTCTTCTAAATTTTAGAGATAATGACATTTAATTACAATTTATAACTTAAAATAATTTAGTAATGAAAAATATAAAGAAAGATATATCAATTGATCATATATAATTTTTAGTTATTTCTTTTTGAATTAAATCATTGTATTCTCCCAAATCATTTCATCTTCTAACAAACTATATAATTTTGTTTGGTCATTGATATTTATATAGTAGGTGATTCACAATATATGAATTAGTAGGTCTAGCAAGAGATGATCAAATATGATTGAAAGTTTTTTTAAAATAAAATAGTGAAACTAACAACAAATTAATTTTTGAAGATAGATTTTTTTGAACAATAATACATATATTGTCAACATTAAATGATCTATGAATATCTTTGGGATATATTATTAATGAGTGAAGATTCATTTACTATGAGAGAAACTTATTAAATAAACATAATTAATATATATATATAATCTCTGTCATCCATATGTTTACATTTCATCCCATTATTAATATATATATAATCTATGTCATCAACTATAAAATAATTATGAATTAATGTTATATTAGTATAAGAAACATAATTTTTAAAAGTACCATACAATTGAACTATATTTATTTATCTAAGTTATAAATTAAAGAAATAAGTGAGCTCCAAATATTTCCGTAAAGATGTTGTTTTCAGTGTTGATTAAACCGCATGCTGGTTAAACCGGACATAACTGCTTATATTTATTTATATATATAAACATATAATCAAAAAATTCAAATACGTAGTCGTAGATACTCAAATTTATAATTCATATTCATAATTTATTCAAAATTCACATAAAGAAACAACTTTAAGTCTTCAACAAATTCAAAGTCTAAATTACAAAACAATTATCAACCTAAAAATATCACTTAACAACCACAAAATATAGATAAATGACAAAATTTCACAACTCACTCTACAAAACAAATAAATTTGGAGTTTTAACATTTAACATCAAGGAGTCGAAGTTGTCTCATATGGAGATTATATTTTTGCACAAAATCCTATCTTCAGACAGTATTCTAAGATTACACAAATGTAACTAAGATTATATGAAATATGTGTCTTAAAGTGTTGAAGAATGGTTGGAAAGATGAGTCATCATGTAATAGGTTTTTAAGTTTATTTAAAAAAAATATGTGTTTAAACCGCCCAGT
Source organism: Lupinus angustifolius (assembly GCF_001865875.1). Classification (NCBI taxonomy): domain Eukaryota; kingdom Viridiplantae; phylum Streptophyta; class Magnoliopsida; order Fabales; family Fabaceae; genus Lupinus; species Lupinus angustifolius. Next base: position 6,758,182 of record NC_032017.1, on the reverse strand, counting down.
TTAGTCAAATATTGACCGGTTTACCGGTTTTGATTTTTGACCAATTCAACATCTGTACTATATCGGTTAGGGGTCCAGTTTGCTGGTTTTTCGATCAAACCAGCCAGTATGGTATAGTTTTTACATCATTGATTGTTTTGACGTAGGTAAAGGTAGTATATGTGTTGTATGAAAATGTATCACCCTTCTTATAATTGTTTGAAAAAATGCATTATATATTTTAAATGTTTGAAAAAATGCATTAAATATGACATATAGAGTGATGCACACATAAAGTGGCACACTCTATTGGACACAAGATGTAATCCTTAAGTTAAAAAGTAAAAAATAAAATTTAAAAAATTAAAAAAAAAATGCAAGGGGCAACTGCCCCTCCCTACCCACTAATGCTCTGAAAATATTTAAAAATTGGCTAGAGTCTATATATTCTGTGGGTGATTTTCTTATAGATATCTTCACAATGATAACAACAATTATAAAACAAAACTAATTACAAAACCTTAAATTATCACTTAAATATAAATTATTTTATTAAAAACATAATTTAAAATGACACTATAAAATATATTAAACGTTTAATATTACTTCATCATTATAACATATTTATATATGAGTGTAAAAAAATTATAATATTAGTGTAAAGATTTATACACAGTCATTATATCATTTACTATCCATTTGTATTAATGTTTTAAAGAGTTAATGATAATTAAAAAATGAATGTTGGAAAATGAACTAACATTGTATAAAATTCTTACATTTTTTTCTTATTATAGATTAACAAACATAACATCGATAACATAACATCTATGACAAAAAAATATGTGTAATTACGTTAGTGTATATCTATAGATTTAAGAACTCTAGTTTGGATACTCATAAGTATGAGTATCTCATTCTTCAAGCTTGTACAATAGTCAATTTCAAAAAAAATATTCTAATTATTCACAAGTCCAAAATTACATACTTAGATCAGACTTGTTGTGAGTATTATTGATGAGGATTCTTAGATTCGAGTATCCATTGTCATTCCTAATTATTTAACTCATGAAATTGAATATTTCATTTTTTATGTGAATTTTACTCAATTGGGGATTATGACTTTTTTTATTTTAGATTTATTTTCTACTATTTTTTAAGGTAGATTATATTTTCTATTTTTAATTTATAATAAAAAAAATTAAGAGTACATTTAAATTTGTGTTATCTTACAATTTTCTTGAAAGGGATTAGTATTTTGTTGTTGACGGATGTTCTTTAAAATAATTATATTATATTGATGGTTAAATATAGAAATTAAATTTGAATATAAAAAATAAAGATTTCTAAATGCTGTGTAGTGTGTACCCTTTTGTGCACATGTTGATTGCAGACGAATGTTTATGTTCTAATATTTATTGTTTAAGTGTTCATTAAACAATTGAGTAAACTTTTCAGCAAAAGTAAATTCAACTCAATGGTTAATTCAAAAATTAGTTTAAGAGTATAATATCTATATTTAGTTGTTGTTTTATACAATTGGTATATTATTTATTTGTATTAATTTAATAGATAAAAAAATAGATATGCATATATATTTACCATATAAAAAATTGATACAATTGTATTCACTACTTTTTCTTTCCTATATCTAATGTTTTATTTATTCCCATCATTTCTTAAAAAAAACATTGCACTGCAAAAATAATAAATAATAAATAAATAAATAGTTGGGTAAGGTACTTTATGTTCCATACAAGTAAATAAGAAAATAAAACTAGGAATGTTTTTTATAAAAGCACCACAAACTTTAAATATTGATGAAATTGATATGTACATAAAGATAATATTAAATTAAAAGCAATAAAAAATTCTTACACATTGCATTTTTAATCTTGATTGCTAATTTATTTTATATATAATAATATTATTGCATTAACTAATTTTAATTTGGTAATTTACTTATTTTTCTTATTCTCAATTATTTTAATAACGGTTTCATCTAAATATCATTGTCGACTAACTTGCATTGTTATATTGTTATTATTGTGAGTCTAATTGCAACAATTTCCTTATTACATTTCTGAGTAGTTTAATAATATATTTATACATGAATCATTTTTACCAATTGATATAGTTTAAGGAGTAATTATAAAGAAAAAATAATTCATAATATTCATTTACAAAATACATAAAATTTTGGAGAACTTTATGCATTTCCCCATAAAATAATATATCTATTTTATATTACAATCTTTTGAAGTTTTGTGAATCCTTCATCACAATCCTTTGAGGACCTTCAAATTATCCAACACCAAAAATAAAATAATAAACAAATGTTCTAAAACAACCCAGAATATAATACATACTTTTATTGCTAATTTACTTGAATCCAAATTATGTGTAATGCTAATGTGCAATTAAGTACTTCGACTTTGTTTAATGTAATTAGTAGATACTCAGTTTTTTTTTGGATTGGAGGCTTATCTCCTTTGTCTTTTATTTCTTGTTGTATCAGGTGCGAAATTTGTTTTTCTATTATTTTAATGAATTCTTGTACTTTGGATAATATTTTTGGTGTATAAAAAAGGTAATTAAGTTGTGCTGAAATATTGGAAAATTATGGTTGAGGAGACCATGTAAATTATCTACTTAGAAATAATAGAATTGCCATGAAGATCTTATTAGATTGAACTAAATTTTATTAGAATAATTACATATTTTGTGTTGATTTAAATGAGGTAAAATTAATTTCTAATTAAGTATTCTTCCGACATTTACCATTCCGGACTAAACAAAACCTTAAAAATAATTTTTTTCTTATGATACTTAAAAGATTGCAATTATTTTAATATAAACTTTTTTATTTTATAATATACATACGAGACTATTCAATATGAGAAAAGGATGTATGTACTGATAGTGTGTGAGTTTTATACATTGTCATTGTATTATCACAATTGATTTTTAATTATTGTTGACTTTTCCGAAAATGTAATCAAAATAAATGATTAATGATAAAATACATGTGTATAAATCTTTACACTATTAGTGTATATATTTTACACCTATTCAATATTACATTTTTATAGATAATTTTTTTATATGAAACGAACATTGTTTAAATTATACTATACATATTACAGATAGATTCATTTGATAGCATCACCTTCACAAAAATAATACATGAGCAATTTTAGTGAAAATATATACTTCTAGAATAGGGAGAGTTTTGAGGGAGGATAGCTAAGACTGAAGAGAAAAATGTGAGGAGACAGCTTTTGCTTAATAGGAAAAAAATGTTGTATAAAGAAATAAAATAATATATGATTTTGGATTCATCTTGATATAAGCTTAATTTATTTATATATTTATTTTTGTATTAAAGAGTATTTATGGAGGAAGAAATGATACCAAATAAATATGAGCAAAAGCTATCTCATGACAAAATCACCCGAAATACTGTCATTGTTAGGATTTTTCTCGACCGTAATATTTATATATTGTCAGTATATATGTTCAAACACAATCAATATATTATTTAGAAGAATTAATGATGATTGAAAATAAAAATGATGAATAATAGACCAGTAATATATAAAACTCCTACATTTTAAGTACACATTGTTTTTTAAGGGAAACTCTAAAAAATACTCTAAAATTTATGTCTTTTATAAGTAGTCATCATAAATATTATTTTCCTTCTAATTATCTCTAAAACTTCAACGGTTACTTAAATTAGTTTATATACAAAGAAAATGTTAAATTTATAATAATGAAAAATTGTAACTTACACATTTTTTAATTTCCATTGTTATATCAATATTATTTATTTATTATATATATATATATATATATATATATATATCAAATTTACTGCATTAATCACTTTTGACACTCAAATTTACTTATTATCTTCTTTTCAATCAATTTTATATTTTAAACGTAGTTTCCTTTGAATATTAAGAATGACTCACATCCATTGTTACATTGCAACTATTATGAATCTAATTGCAAGTGGTTTCATTGTTGATATTTTAGTAATTTAACAATGTATTTACACATAGACTAATTTTATCAAGTGATAAAAATTATGGGTGAAGAAAAAATAGTTCATAGTGTCTACTTGAAAAATATATAAAGTTTATTGAGATTTTACACATTTTTTCTTTGTATTTCATTGAGTTTTGTAGTATCTGTTTTTTATAAAGAATAAAATATCTTCTCATACGAGAAAATAATCATTTGTCTTATTTCCCTTCATTTGAGAAGAAGTTTTCATTTTAAAATATATTATAAAAGAAAAAATAAGACACATGTCATATTGAATGAATTTAGGGAGATAAATTATCTCTTGGTATGAGGAAACATTTTATTCTATTTTTATAATAGAATAAAGTATCTGATATAAGGAGATACGTTATCTCATCCAAAAACTAAAATCATGACATGTATCGCATTCAATCATTTTCTATAAAAAAATATTTCTAAAATTAAACAAAATAATACACATATCATACTTTTACTAATTTGGGAAAATAAATTATCTCCTAATATGATATTCTCTTTTTATAATACAATTTTTTTATTAAGGACTTGAAGTCTAAGGCATACTTCAGCCACAATAGAAGATGCATTGAATAAAGAAATCCCCCAAATTCAAAGCAGAAACAAAATATTATTATTTTAAAAGATTTGGAGTTTTGTGACACAACTATTGCTGTCACTTCCATGAATTTTTCAAACTCAACTTAACCATAATCACAATTTAAATATATTGCCATAAAAAGTGTAGACCCTCACACAAATGCTCCAAGTGTTTAATAATCTCAACTCCAATTTTGATAATTACCAATATATAAATAATGTTTGAAATCTGAATCTATGTTCTGAATTTTATCTTATACCAATAAAAATACAAAAATATAAAAACTAATGAAACAAATCATATTTCGAATTTTAAGACATGGTTTGGAATATGATGACATGTGAAAATAATAACATGAGATTTTTGTTTCAAATTCATTTATGTTTAGTCAATTTACATGTTATACTTTTACTGGTTGAGGAGATAATTTATCTCTGGTATGAGAAAATACTTTATTCTCTCTTTGTATAATCGGTTGGAATGCAATATCCCATTTTTTTTGCAGTTCATTATTTTTTATATGTTATTATTATAAGACTTTTTGAACTTTGGTGTACACAATGAGAAGGAAATGGTAGAAAAAACCAAAGACAAAATAAAATATATAATACTTCTATCATTTTATTTATACTGGGATGTAGCTTTGAAATTATAAACTAAACACAAAATTTCCATCTCCAATAATTATTATAGTGTTAAAGGTGCATGGCATATAACGCATAATTGTTATATGCATGCTCCAATTTTTTTTACCTAGACCAACAATCTTCCCTCCACACATTTCTTATAAAAATATACTCTCACACAACAATTATTATTACTTGGCTCATGAAATTGTTCATTCTTGGTTACACTATCATTATATTATATTATGATATAATATAGATTATATAATTAAAATAAAGGTATCATCTAGAGTGAACAAAGTATGAAATAGCTAGTATTAAAGTCAATAATAAGTTTGTCCAAAAAAATATCATGTATTAGTCTCAAATAAGTAATAATAATGGAGTCCGAAAAAAATTATCTTAAGTTCACACAATTTGCATGTGGCTTTTTTTTTTGTTCAAAATTTATTATCAAATTATTACATAATTAAATTATTTTGATAAAGAATGAGCATTCACTTTTATTTGTCACCCAAAATTTGTTTTGCCCTCAATTACAACATATGAATTTCAAAGGGTTAATTTTTTAATTAGGGACCTTAGGGTGTGTTTGGTTTCAAGAAATATTTTCTATTTCTATTTCCTATTTTCATTTTTAAGAAACAGTTTTCATTTCCATGTTTTCATTTCCTGAAAATATGTTTGTCATTATCATTTTCATTTTCATAACTATGCACTTTAAACTTTATAAACCAGGATAATTACTCTTGCAATGAATCAAATTCTAAATTCTAATCACTAAAGTAGTCAAACCAATGATTTTATAGAATGTCTACATATTTGATACTTGCATTTTCTTTCTAATGTATTTCATGTCAATAATACGTTTGAACATTTTTAGTTGTTGGACTTGGTCATTTGCTATTACAAAAGCGTGTGAAAAGTCATAATGAGCATCATGTAGTTGCATATGCTCTCCAAAAAAGGTAAAATTAAAATAAATTACTTACGTACAAGTGTTGTACTATTTAATTAAGGTTGCAGTAACATCAAGAAGTGTCAATTTTCATCCCTAAATCATATATTATCATAATCACCATCGAACTATTTCAACAATATCATAAGAGAGACGAAGAAAAGTTATTATGTTGAGAGATAAAGAAATAAATTTTATTATGAAGATGTGTGATAGTAAGGACAAGGGAGGCCCTCATCAATTTCATCAATATTGATTTTAGCATTTTGTTGATTAGTGAAGAGAGTAATTGAAAATAATATTCCCCTCATTCCACATCTTTTGACATTTAAGGTTATGCACATAGTTTCAAAAAATATTAAATGAAGTAAAAATTCAATAAAATTTGACTAAAATAGTCACATTTAATACACATAAAAAACTAGATTAAAAATGAAATGAAAAAACATGTGGAGAAAATATTAGTATTAAATAAGGGTATAATTGGAAAGTAAAATATAAATGTATATTGGGTTTTCAAAACATCAAAAGATTTGGAATAACATGAAAATGTTAAAACATCAAAAGATATAGATCGAATGGATTAATAAAAGTCTTAAAAAAAATTTCAATAAAATGTCATTGTCTTATTATTGAAAATATTGGAAATGATATTTTTTCATTTTCAAAATTTCCAAAAAATGAAGCTCATGTCTTCAAAAATATGAAATGAAAATAACACAGCAAACATATTTTCACACTCATTTTCTAATTTCATTGAAAATGAAAACAGAAAATGGTCAAATCAAACACACCCTTATTTTTTTCTAGTTGGACATATAAAATATTAGGACCAAACTAGTACGCACTACTACACTGAACTTAATATGTAAGACCTAGAGTCTAATACATAATACATAAACTAAATGGAGGATCATATAACTATAAACAATCACTCTAGAGCATGTGTTGAAATGTATAGATGTGACAAAATTAGTGATAAAATTAAATTCTTCCAAATTTACCTATTAAAGTTAATGAATTTAAATGAGTATAAAACAATGAATAATTTTAATAATTGATGAATTTAAATTCAATCATCATATTCAATAGATATATTCATTTGGATGAATATTCAATTCTACAGTAAAATAAGTATTCACAAACCATGGGCATTACTTTTCCATTTACTTTACTATCTTCACTCTCACTTTTTACTACGTAATTTTCATACTCACTATCACTTAGGTTTTTTATTAAATGAAATTATTATATTGAATTATATTCCTTGTAGCAATTTCTTACATGATGATAGAATAAATGATAGACATACTAATTTGGTTAATATGAAAAGTTTGCTTTTAAGTACATATCATATATAAATAACTATTACAAACTTTACACGTAGAATATTAAACATTGTAAATTTGTAGAATGTGCAAATGAAATGATTTTTTAAAGTTAAACAAAAAAATCACTTTTTAGAAGTGTTGTTAAAAATAGCAAACAATTTATTAAAAAAATGATTTTCAAAAATGATTTTTTTTTAAAAAAAGTAATTTTAAAAAGACTTTGTTGAGATAGTGGTTTTTAATATGAATATGAGGATTTTCTTCAAAATGCTTTTAAGTTCCAATTCAAAAAATAATAATAAATTTGATATTCATATGTTAAATCCATTAAAATTTATTTGGAGATAAATTGACAATTTATCTATGAAAGTTGTATGAATTGAATAATTTAAAATAGGAATTAATATATTTAAATGGATTAACATATAGTGTTTTGTCCCTCCATTATTATCTAAATCAAAATCCATTCAATTGATACATTTGTCAACCATAATATGTCTGTCCTAGGTGCTTCAATTTTTTGACAAATTGTATGTTTTTACATGAACTTCTGTGGAGAAATGAATTTGAAAAACAACTGTCTTATTATGTGATTCATGTTTTTAACATGTAGTATGAACTTTAATCAATTGACTACTTTGGCATATTAGAATTTAGTAAGAATACTCTTCATTAATAGAGAGGTAAGTGATTATTTTTACTTATATTTTTAATGATAAAAATGTGATTTCATGATAAACAAATTTAATGATTTCATGATAAATAAATAGATAAAAATATTATTACATATGATTTTTTATCTATTATTATGAGGTACTTGCCTCTCAATTAATGGAAATGATCCTTACTCATTTGAACAACGCTAAAATATTGTTGCATTTTCAGTTTTTAACATTGGTTTCCTTGTCCTCTATTTTTTTCTGTATAAATTATATCCTTTAGTCATTAAAATTATAGTATGTATTTTTTTTAGTTTTTAAACATATTTTTGTACAAAATAGTTAAACGAACACATGTTATAATTTGAGTTACGGTAGAATGTAATTTATCTCTTAGAGTGAGTAGATGCTTTATTTTCTAAAAAATATTTAAACACATAAAAAATACAATTTTATTTCTAATTTTATTTTTTATATACAAAATACTTTTATTGAATGGACATAAAGGTATTCAACCCACCAATAAAAAAAATACTCAGCTAGGAGTGAATTTCCAATGGTAAAAATCAAAACCAGCAAGTAGAATTGTGCGTCTTTAATTTTATAAGCATTCAATTAATTTGTGTTATTATATTCCAACTTATAAATGTATGAACACATCTGAAATAAGAGTAAAGATACAAATCAACCCTTGGAAACAAGTACCAAAAAATTTGGTCTGTAGAAATAATAATAATAATTTAGATTACTAATGTGCTAAAATGTAAACTCAAACAAAGAAAATAGATTGAAGGATCTACCTAACATTCTATCATATGAAATTAAATATTAATACCTTATCTTACAAAAATAATTATTAAATGATATTAAATAATATTATAATAATATATGAAATTCAATTAATACCTTTAACTTTTAGTCCAATTTTGGATTTAGTAATTAATTTAATGAATAAAAAATAGCCCAAACAATTTTATTATTTTATTTATGTCAAATGCTACGTGGCGTGATATAAAATTGGATGAATATACTGGGAAATGGCAACAAAGAAAAATATAGAATAAGTAGAAAATGAAAACAACTATCCCCTTAAAATGCTTCGACTCAAATTTATGAATTCGATCGAAGTTACGAGTTCATTATCAGATTGATGAAAATTACCCTTTTTGGTGCATCACTTATTTAGATTGAGAAATGTTCATCGCTACAAATTTCATTTTGTAAAAACTTTATGAATATTATAATCGCCACATCTTTTCATGAAAGCAATTCATATAATATAAAAAAAAGACAGTTCTTTGATTTATCATTGCTATAAAAAATATGTTTTATACGTCAAATACTTTTACTAATATAATAACCATTACAAAAGAATATTTTGGTCAAATAGCACTCTAAAATGTTTTATTCTTTATATTTTTAATGGGAGAAGATCTATTTATTCTGCATCTTAACCATTAATTCTAGGAAAATTCAATTATTTGAATTAATGAGTAAATTCAAACTGAACGAGACTCATCTCCGATACTGGAGAGACAAGTGATGCCAAAAACAAAGAAAATGTGATATGTTATTACATTTGTATTCTTATGTTTATTATGATAAAACAAGTTTAGCCTTAAAACTAAAGGGAAAAAGTGCACTTCCTAGTACATATCTTTAAAAAAAACAAAGAGGAGTGTGACTCATTCAAACCATTGAATTCCCCTAAAATTGATGATTGATGACTAAGATGTGAAATAAGTTTGTTATCCCCTCTTTTTTTTATATATATTTTAATTTATATCACCTTATAAAACTATATTATCAATCAAATAGGATAAGATTGAGCTCATTTCCTATTACATATCTTTAAAAAAAGGTGATTCAATAAAATAAGATATATTATGATGTTCATTGTATTTCCCTATATATTTTAATTTTTATTGAATTTCTTACCATATGAGACATCCAAAATGAGATTTTAGCTAGAATCTATGAATCTACAAAAAGATTTCAGCAGTGCCAAAAGGAATGCCAGCTGCATTTGAGTTTTATTTGCCCTACCAACCCCAAAAAATGTTAAGAATACCAACTATGCCAAAGTACTATAAATTGAAACCCAACACTCTTCATTTCATGCTCTATTCATTGCCTCTAATACCCTTCTTCGTAATATATTCCTATTCTTCCCTAAGTATCCATTCCATTGAACCATGTCAAACCCAATGCCTAACTCTGAATCAAACCCAATCCCTAATTCCGAATCAAACCCAATCCCTAATTCCGAATCAAACCCGAGAAGGAGCAAAGGTCGCCAAAGGATCCAAATGAAAAAGATGACCAATGAAAGCAACCTTCAAGTCACATTTTCGAAACGTCGAAATGGACTTTTCAAAAAAGCTAGCGAGCTTTGCACCCTTTGCGGTGCACAAGTTGCTCTCATTGTTTTCTCTCCTGCAGAGAAAGCTTTCTCTTTTGGCGACCCTAATGTCAGTGATGTCATTGACCGCTATATGATGATGCCCCCACAACCAAACAACGCTACCATGCAGATTCTCGAGGCTCATCGTTGTGCAAATGTGCGTGAGATGAATACACATCTTACTCAGATCAATTCAGATCTAGAGATTGAGAAGATGTGCAATGACATGCTGAACAAGCAAAGAAAAGATGCACAAAACCAGTTCTGGTGGGCTACACCTATTGAAGAGATGAACGATGCTGAAAAACTTGAACAACTCAAGAAAGCATTGGAGGATCTTAAGAAGAATGTTATACTCCAAGCACAAAACCAGAATGTTCCTCAAAACCCTGCTCCTCCTGCTCAAAACCCACCTCCACAATTTTTTGCAGGTGGTTCATCTTCTAACAACCAACCATTCATGTTTCATCAGCACCAATGTCCACAACAACCTCAAATGATTCCTCTTCCACCACCTCAATCATTCTTTGAAGGTGGTTCTTCTTCAAACAACCCTCCTCTTATGCAACCTAGCCATATGTCTGAAGGGGTACCCATGATGATGCCCTACCAAGGTGGTTTCAACAATATGGGAGGGTATGGACCTCAAGGTGGATTCTTTTAATCATCTTTAGGTCCTCTTTGGAAGATAGAAGATGCCCCAGTTTTTGTTTTCAATATTTTATGCATTTTTATTTCAATCTTGATCATAGTTTGTATTTGTATGTCTTTTTATTTTATGCACCTTTAGATCGTTGTATTGCATGGTTGTAGTTTGATATATGTATTATCAAATAAAGGGCATCTTATTTAAATTTCTTGATCTCTTTGAAAATTGAAATCTTTTGAAGTTATATGAATCCATGGTTTTCATTGGTTGAGGATGTTCAAATTATCATAATAAAATTAACAAAATTGTGATGAATATGTTGTAAAACAAACTATAGGATCTATTGAATAATTCTTATAAAAAAAAGAATTGCATAATTCACATTATGAACTTATACAAGGATATCTTAATAGTCTTCATTTTTTTGAGAAAGTTATATATGGGTGCAAAATTGCACCAAATTTAATTAATAAAAACAAGAAATTATGCTTAATAAAATCTAGAGAATTAATTGAAACTGTGGTTTGGCAAACCCAACAGATTTCTAAAGAAATTATGCTTAATAAAATCTAGAATTAGATATCATCATCAAGTAAAAGATCTCGAAGAAATACTAAAGACAGCTAAGAAATCTGTACAAGAATTCCTTTCACAAAATATGTAGAAATTTAGAGTAACAATATAGCAGGAGGTGAAAGATCCAATGATGTTCGTTAAATCTATTGACTTATAGCGTCAAATTAAATTTCATAAATAAATACATGAAAGATTCATGTAATGAGAAACTCACTTAATTTTTATATGTATATTGTCATCCTATAAAATTAGGCTAATGGAGTAAGAACAAAGCAGGAGGTGAAAGATCCAGTGATGTTGATTAAAGCTATTGATTTATAGTGCCAAATTTAATTATTTTTTCATAAACAACTACATGAAAGAGTTAAGCATGAGAAACTCACTTAATTTTTATATGTATATTGCATCCTATAAAATTTAGGCTAATGGAGTAACAAAATAGCATGAAGTAAAAAATAGGATGTTGGTTAAATCTATTGACTTATAGCACCAAATTAAGCTTAATTTTTCATATAAAAATACATAAAAGAGTGATGTTATGAGAAACTCATGCCATCCTATAAAATTTAGGCTAATGATGATGATTTATGTTATAAATTAATAAATAATTGAAATGGTAATTTGTAATTAAGTGGTGTTTCAACATAGGCTAATGGAGTACCAACATAGCAGAAGGTGAAAGATTCAATAATGTTGGTTAAACCTATTGACTTATAGCGCTAAATTAAGCTTAATTTTTCATAAAAAAATACATGAAAGAGTGATGTAATGGGAAACTCGTAAAAGTATGTATACTGCCATCCTATAAAATTTAGGCTAATGATGATGATTTGTGTTATAAAATGAGAAAAATAAATAAATAATTGAAATGGTAATTTGTAATTAAGTGGTGTTTCAATTTGGATATTAATCTTCATTGTAAAATCCTATAAATTTGGATTTATGAGATCTTTGAAATTAGGAACTGAAAAAAATAGAGATGATGGTGAAGTGATTTGTGTAATTTAACTAAAGTTTATTTAATATTTTCCATTTGATTAAATGGGTTATTTTTTTATAATTAAGAAATCTTTCAGCACTTTGAACTCTTCAAAAGAATACATATGATTTACCTATGGTCTAGTAGTATATAAAACTTTACTAGATCTCTAGAATGACTAAAATGTTAAGAGTTCAATTCCTATGAGTGACATTTGTTAGGAGGGACCCCAAGATGTATTAGTTCCTTACAAAAAGGTGAGGGGATACTCTAATAGTACCAAAATATATAGCCCAATATGAAAGAGTTTCATTTATTTGAAGATTACTTAAATTTTTCTGTGATATTATGTGAATATTTTATATGTGTATGAACAAAAAAAATTTGTACTATCAACAATATTTTGTTACTTTTTTGGGTAAGAAACTAACCTCTTTCGAGATTTGTGATTGTTTCTCCTAACAAGTGCTACTTTCAGAAATCGATTTCTCGATTTAATGAAGCTTTATACAATTAGACCAACATTTTGTTAGTGTATAAGCATAATTTGATCATTCATATGATTGCCTCAACATTATCGCTAGTTATACAAAATATACCTTTAGATGTGTTCTTGTTAGTTGTGGTGTTTAATAGACCATCATTGCTAAACTAATAATGTAGAGGTGGAATTGTTTATGCGTTCCATTGTGTAGAGAAAGCATGCATATACGTTTTCAGATGATTGCAATTTACCCATTAACTACCAAAGTGTTACAAAGAAATATGATTCATATAAGAAACTTCCTAAAAATATTTTTTTATTGTTGATAAGTCGTGAAAATATTATTGGGTATTAGGAAATTCCTTGGAAGAGAGACTTGTTTGGTAGAGACGAATCTCTAAATATAAATCTTTATGATCTAATTAATCACCATTTGTGTAAGCTGGATTCAAGTGACACATGGAGATGGGGACTTGACGGATCGAGCGACTATGTGGTGTAAACATCTTACTTGGCTCAGATGAATCAACAACAATCTTTTTTAGGTATTATGCTAAAAAATTGTTGGATTAATTGTTTGCCTTCAAATGTTTGTTGTTTTGTCTGGAAACTCTTAAGAGGACGGCTCCTAACAAAGGATGAACTTCTTAAGAGGAATATTATTGTGAGTGCGGATGATATGGTTTGTACTTTTGGCAATAATCATATTGAAACTATTGACCACTTGTTTATATCTTGTGACTTTGTTGTAAGTGTTTGGAAAGGTTTTTACACTTGACTTCAAGTTCCTATCATAATACCTTCAACAATTATGGATTTTTTCAAGCTTCATGATACTTTTAAAAGCGGTAGATGTGTAAAGTTGTAGAGAATGTTATGGTTCATGGTGGTTTGGTCAGTGCTGATTATGAGAAATGAAGTTACCTTTTAGGAGAAGACTCCGAGTTATGTGCATTTATTTGATTTGATTCAAACAAGATCTTTGATTTAGTTTATCTCTTTTGTTCCTCATAAATCTTTGTCGTTTGCTAATTGGTGTATGAATCCTAATCTTTGTATAACGCTAAGTGCGACAAAGTTGTGAATTGTTTCCTTTCATTGTATTGGGCGGACACCTCTTGTGCTCCTTTAATACAATTTTTCTTTATCAAAAAAGTCGTGAAAATATATGTAATTAAAGATGGCAACTTATGACACAATATAGTTAAAGGTGAAGGCATGGAATAGGGGGAAACAAATTGATATATCTTTTTCAATACTTGAGAAATAAATACAACGAAAAAAAAATCATATAAAAATAATATTTTTGTCATTAAAAACAAATACTTACATGTCTAGTTCAATCATACTCTATACACAACCAACTCCTATAACATAGTTGATAACTTTCACTTTGGGTATACAACAAAAGTACTATATATTTTCTATTTTACTAGTTTCATCATTTTTTAAATCATTTGTTTTCTTATAAAATAATAGTTAATTTAGAAAATGTTTCACATTAACATAGAATGTTTTGATATTTCTTTAACTATTACTTATTCTTTTCCTAAATTTATAAAAAATTATTTGGAAAAATATGAAATGAGAATTAATTTCATTTGTAAATGAGTTTCTTATTTAGACAACTATAAAATAATATTTTTTATTTTAATTTTTTAATTTAGTTGAACTCTTATAGGAATTTAATCAAATATGATTAAATTTTAATTATTTAACATTATTTCTCCTATATTTTTTTTAAACAACTGCAGCACCCGAATTCATTTCATAATTAACCAGAACAGCAGAGAAAAAAAGAGTTACAAGTTGATAAAGCGATAATTAGGTAAGCCTAATCTGTTCCTAATTAAATCCTAATGAATGAAAATTGGAACCAAATTCCAAGTACAATTTGTTTTAGTCAGAATGCCATAAGTAGCTAACTTATCAGCACAAATGTTACCCTCTATATATATAGGAAATTTGAAGATTCATCTCTTGTAGCTGTTTTTTGCATCTGTCCCAAACGTTGGATAACTGCCAAGGTGGAAGAGTTTTGTTGTTGAAGATGCCAACTGTCATGCTTGAGTCACACTCAAGCCAAAGATTTCTCCAACCTCTGCTAAAAGCAATATTAACTGCCTTTATTGCAGAATGCAACTCAACATAAATAACATTTTGGATGCCCAAGTAGGAAGAATAAACAATTGAAGGAACTCCCAGAAGAGTCTCTAAATAGACCACCCCCTCCGGCATGATCAACACCATCTGTGTTGACTTTTATCCAACCATATTTCGGTTTTTCCCAAATGACTTCAATTATTTTAGGAGTCTTAGGAAGACTAACTGACAAGTGGAATTGTTTAAGGATGATTAGCTCCTTTATGTTGGTTGATGCAGCTGCAACCGAAGAAATTTTCCCAACCAGATTTGTTTCAGCTTTGATTCTGCTGAAAACATAAGAGCAGAGATTCTCCTGTCCTCAAATCTTCTTTGATTCCTACGGTACCAGATCAGGCTAATGGCATTAATCACGCAAGCCAAAAGGACATTATTGACTTGGTTGTTGAAGATACCTTTACAACTGCTCATGATTGAAGCAATAGAAGTAGTATTCAGATTGATTGAAAAAGTTGCCTTGATCCAGTCCCTAATGCCCTGAGCAAATTTACATGATAGAAATAAATGCTCAGCATCTTCCGAGTAGGAATAACATAGGATTCAATTGGAGAATTTTACCAATTTAGGTAAAAGCTAAGTGATAAACTGAATTCAATCCATGTTAATGTACTCTATACACAAGGATTGATAAATCAATTGAATTTTTATTTATAAATTTAAAAATTAAGTTTGAAGTCAAATTGATTAAAATAGTTATATACTTTTAATAATTTTAAATACACTATTTTATGCTTAAAATGATTTATGTTCCTAAGTCTTTGGGTCACACTAATTATTTTTGGTTTGTTACAGTACATTATAAGTGCGATTTAAACAATTTTTTTTAGAATTGTTGATGCATTTTGTAACAAAAATAATAAAGATATATTGATTTGTATATTATTTGGACTTGTCTACACAATATATCATATTTATTTAACTTAATTGCATTTATAATATTTTTTGTTTAAAATATTACATTTATTTCTTAAGCAGAGGTGATCAGTATAATGAAAGTATAAAAATTAAGGGAAGTTTGTGTAGGTATAAAAAAGTACGGATAATTTATATAATTTGACTAGAACTCAATAGTGTCAGTGTAATTTACTCTTGATTTTTTATTATTACCGATAACTTTGGATTGTAAATGTTGAACTAAATGCAAAAATCTCATTTTTTTTTATAGGAACTTAACTAATTAATAACAAAAAATATTTCATGTGGCAAAAAAAATCTAACTCCTTTATTCTTCGTGAATGATCTACATGCTTTTATTCTAAAACTATAAATTCGTCCCCCAATTGCTATATCGAATACAATAAATCGGTCACTTATCACGAGTTACTTTGCTTCCAATTTCATGAGTCTTATTTTTTACTAATCTCAGTTCCATCCATAACTAATCTAACCTGTGGACCAAAAATTAGTTTACTTTCCACCAATTCCATATTATCCTGGAAGCGATACTTGTTGGAAGAAAATCACGAAAGAGATTAATTCCTTATCAAAAAAATGAAGAATTACCTTTAATAGTACCAAAAATTGCACACCATTATATACATGCAACTCAAGCAGTGGCAAACCATAAAAAATATTAATTTATTAAAATATTTTTTATCATTTTACCTAGCCGTTCCATTGTCACTTATTGTGATTTGTTAGGAAAATACTTAATTATTAACATTTTAGATGATATATGCTAACATGAATTAGCACAGTCATGTCAAATTATAATTAGAACATAAAATAAAATAAAACCATAATTCAATAAGAATAAATGCAAAATTTTCTCCTTTTTATAGGAACTAATTCATTAACAAATCAAATAATTATTTCCATGAGTGAAAGATCTCTAACCCCTTTCTTCTAGGTGAATGATCTACATGTTTTTCTTCTAAAACTATAATCTCTTCCCCCAATAGTTATATCAAATACAACAAATTAGTCACCTATGCCTAGTTAATTTGCCTCCAACTTCATGAGACTTGATTTTTATTAGCCTCAATTTTGTCACTAACTAACTCAACTAATTAGTTCACCTTCCACTAATTACACACCATCTAGGTAGGGCCGCTGCCCCCGAATATTTTTTAATTTATTAAAGTACGTTTTACCTTTTAACTTAGTGGAGTACATTTAATATCTTACAAATTGTGTCATCCCATATGTCACTTATCGTAATTTGTTAGGAATTAAACTTTTAAATTATAAAATACATTTTTTAATCAAGCATAATAAATGATAAATAAATTGATACAATTTTTAGAACAACATATGTACCCTTTTACATACAATCAAACAACATCTTTATAAAGATACCCATTGAAGCTTATATTTTTTTTTTAATTTGTAGTTTGATAAATAAATATAGTTTAACTTGTATAATCATTTTAAAATTATACATAATAAATAAAATTCTCTTACACGTGTAAATGTTGATGTTGTTTATGATAATATAATATTGTCATTTATTATAATAAGATATGAAATTCAATTAATAATAATAACTTTTAGTCCAATTTTGGATTTACTCATTAATTTAATAAATACAAATTAGCTCAAACAATTTTATTTTTTTATTTATGGCAAATGCTATGTGGTATGTTATAATTTTGGGTGAATACAGCTGGAAAGTGGCAAGAAAGAAAAATATAGAATAAATAGATAATAAAAACAACTGTCCCCTTTAAAAAAATTATTCTCTATTTTGTTTAAGGATAGTCATGGTTTGCGGTTTATTATATTGAGCCATGGTATTCTTCCCTAGAAAACTGCAAATTGGTTAATAAAATATTAAATTGGGTATTTCAACTAGGTATAAAAATATTGTTGAAACTATAAGGACTTCTAGATATCAAACTTTCAACCAATGATGAAATTCTAAGTTCTTTTGAAAAGGGCGTTGTTTGGTTGCTTGATTATACTACTTTTACAAACTATTGGCATAAAAGATATGTTAGGGATTAAACTTTACTATTCACTATTAATACTTATATGAGTCAACAATACTAACTCGTTAAATAATGATTTTTTCACACAAGGAACCTCAATAGTATTAAAAAACTGATGTCTTAACCAATTTAGTAACTCATGAATAAAACTCTATGTCTAGTAACTTATGAAATAAAGCTCTATGTCTAGTAATTTTTTACAAACAAGATGAAGATTTATGACTCACAAATATACATTTATATATAGTAATCTATGCTTTTGAAATTAAGTTTTAATGGAACACCTCAAATGTACTAATTGTCAATGTCTTAGTCATGTTAGTCACTTAATAAAATAGCTCTATGTGTCTAGCAACTACAATGACAAGATGAAGAAATATGAACCGTTAACACACCTCTATGTCTAGTAATATATGTTAACAAATTTGAGTTATTTACTTATTGAATTAGCCCTATGTCTAGTAACTAAAATAATATATACATGAAGTGACAAATCAATACAAATATATATCTAGCAATTATATCAATATAATGAGTTGATAAAGTCAGAATTTCAATGAAGGTTTCTCCATAAATTTTAATTCATCACAGTTCATACAAAAAGGTGGTCAATCGTAAAGTAAGCATTAAACACTAAATAATTCATAAGAACCAAAACATAAACAATCAATATAAATTTGAATCAATGCGAATATATCATGCTCATATTGCATTCAATCCAACAACAAGGAAATTAGCTACATATATTCATGGTAACTAAACATAAGTGAAGAAGAGAGAAAATACAACTCATGGGTAATAAATTACCATTTCAATGAGCATGGATTAGCTCCTCTAGCATGTAATCTTTTTGCTTCTACACCTCTAATGGAGTTTAACTAGCCTAAGAACTAAGAAAATTTTGAGTTACAAGTGTATTGTCCGAACATGTATCTTACTAATCCAATTTGATCCAATTTTAAAGTCTGAGACCTACCTACTCCGCTTAGTGCATCCAATTTCACTGAGCACAACATTTTATCTAGTCAGGCTCGACCTTTCAAATAGCCAAGTTGCGCTTAATAAATATAATCATCATCTATTTGATGAGTTGATTTGGACACATATCCCAACTAAGTTGATTTGGACTCAGATCCCAACTAAGTTGATTTGGACTCAAATCCCAACTAAGCTGATTTAGAAAAGTATGTGATTATTAATTCAACTTTAACATGATTTGGTGATTTTTTATTGGATCAAAAAGTCTACAGAGAAGTCTTGTTTTTTAATCTTAATTTTAAGAATAAAATGATCACCCTAAGCATAAATATAAGAATATAATTATAATTATATTTTGTTTTTGCTTTGTTATTCACCCCACTAGTACTCGAAAGATTCTCACTCCAATTTTATCACCGCATTCTTTAATTTTCATATCCACATTCTTCGAATAATTCTTATATGAAAATATATGAAATGGTTATTTTTCTCAATGAAAAATACACTCCCGTAAGAAGACATATGGGAAAAAAATTTCAAAATAAAATTCCTTATGTATAACTTCATATAGGAATTGAGTTAGGTATGAAAATTTTAGTGGAAGTATTAATATAATCCAATTGATTAAAATTGAATTATCCAATTGATTAAAATTGATTTCCACTGTTTCAGTTTGAAATTGTAATCCACCTAATTCAAACTACATTAAAAAAATTACGTTATTATGCTACAATTTTTAGTGATAAACAAGATAAGTACATATTTTTAACAAATATATATATGCTATAAAATGTAATTATTGATGGCAAATATTGGACATTCCAGCTGATCACAAAGTTGTGACTACACCAGTCCATTATATAACAACCACTAAAATTTTGAAACTAAAACATTTAAAATAAGAATAATCAATGGAAATAGTATTATATAAAATTTTATTAAGAATAAAAACGAATTACAAGAATGCAAAAACAAATAACAAAGCAGTCATCAAAACTCAAGTGTTCAATACTTCTATCTTACTTCAACCGAACCTCTAAACATTTAAAATAAACCTAACTAAACAAAAATAATAAATCAAAACGTTTCATCACGTTCAGTTTCAGTGAGATTATTATTATTCAAATGAATAAAACAATAAACTTAGCTACGGATTAAAGGGTCCATTAGGGCTAAGTTGTTTGCATATACCCAAATAAGTGTAATAAACCAATCTGTCTTTAGCTCCGGTTCTATGATTCTTGGTGTGTTTGAGGAAATACTTCAAATACTCAATTTTGCAACACCCAATCATTTGACCCAAAAACAAGAATAACCAGTTTATGATTCTCTTCTTAGTAAACACAGGCTCCAAGGTATTCTCTTTTCCACAATGATTGCATGTTTGGAGTACTGGTTTAGTCCAAGATTGTGGTGCACGATCATACATGTTATCTCTTTCCTCTATAATGAACCCAACAACTTCATTGAACTTATCTCTCAAATTAAATTCAATTTCATATAGATCTCCACACTGTTTGCATTTCACTTTTCCAGAGATTGATATGATGTTTTGTGATATCAAGTGCTCAAGGCTATGGATTGTGGCTCGTGTTGAAGTAGTCCATTGATATGGTGGGTTTATGGTATCGACCGTTGCTTGATTTGTGGCTCGAACCAATACCTTACGTGGACGAAGCCTAGATGGACCAACTTTATCTTGATCTTGATGAACATTAGGCTCTTGTATTTGAAAATCGGATGGAGGGAGTCGACTTTTCTCATGCATGTTATCAGGTTGTTGAAGCATAGACGACGTGGTAGGGCTTGGTAGCACAGAAAAGTAGGTTTCTTGGAGCGATTGTATATATGGCTCTGTTCGAGGCTGCAATTGTGGTTGTGATGTCGATGGAAAGTAGTTTGCTGGAAGTAATGGTGTATATGGTTGTGTTAGGGGATGCACTTGTGGCGACTTCAATAAGTCATATTCTAGAAGCGGTGAGAATGAAGGTTTCGATATTTCTAATGGTATATGTTGAAAAGTAAAAGGGTTGGGTTTATACCACTTTGGTTTTGGTTGTGTGAGTTCTGGTTGTATATTTGGTTGTGGTTGTGATTGTGATCGTGCGGGTTCTAGTTGTAAATTTGGTTGCATTTGTTGTGAATCTGGCTTTGAAGAAATGGAGAGGGAAAGGTTAAGCCACTCATTGTTGTTTTCTTCAGAATTTGGAACATTAATATTAATGTCCATGGTTGATAGGGAATAGAATTTAGTTATGAAAATTGAAGTTGTATGATTTATGGCTTAATGTGAAGACACATGTATTTATAATAGAGATTCAAGTTAATGAGATAGATTCGAATTTGAACTTTAGATAAATTTGTTATAATCATATGTAAAAAGAAAAGAAAAAATATGATATATGCACAAAAGTTCTAGATAATTGCATGAAGATAAGAAAGATTATCTACTAATCGAAGCAAATAGAGAGAGATTCTTCAAAACAAAAAGAAAAGATTGATCCAGTTTCTTTAGATAATGTTTTATATATCTAACTATGAAAAGTGATAATGCTAAATGGTGTAGGAAAATATAGTGATAATCATGAAGAAACCAATAGATAATTAGAATAGCTGAAGGAAAAAACGCTGGTAGATTTAAGTATTTTAAAAAGAGTGTAATATATATATATCCATATATATATATATCCATATATATATTATATATATATCGATAGTGTAAAGATTTATATATAATCAATGTATTATCTACTATTCAATTGTATTATTTTTATCTAAGGGTCAATAATAATTGAAAATAAATAGTAAATGATACAATGATAATGTAAAAAAATCTTATATTTTCAGTACATATATAATTTATTCAATGGCTTGTCAAACATATTTGACAATTAACATTATAATAGTTTTTGTTGGAATGGAATGATCAATACTATTTATTAGGGTATTGATTTTTTTAATGTTTGGGCTGGAGTTTTAGTTAGGATTTGTTACAGAGAGATTATTGCTGGAAGATAAATATATTTTTAAGGTAAGATAAATGGTGTTATATTTAGTAATATTTTTCTAACAATTAGCCTATCTTTCTATCAAATTAGCCTACAAATATGAAGAAGATATGTTAAATCTATAAATCAATTATTGATATGAGAATTAAACCTTCCAAGTCACTTTTATTTGTAGAATTAATGCAAAAATTAATTAAATTATTATTTTCATATTTTAGAAATGATAGGGGATTAAAAGTTAAAACATTATACAGTGTTTTGTTTCATATATAGACTTTAACGATTTAATTGCATATGACCCCAAATCATGGCACTTAATTCACTCTTCTTTTATGCCGATAATTGATTAATTATTAAGTATTAAAATTATCTTAATTTATGAGGCAGTTTAACACCTTTTATTTTTAAGTATTTAGCTTTATGCTTTTATAATTTATACTTTGTAATTTGAAGAATTATTTCACTAATTTTTCTGATGTCCACTTTTTGTACTACTCCATCTATCATCACATCTAATTGGTTCAAAAAAATTATTTAAATTAAAATTACAATTATCAAATATTTTTCTGACCAATCAATATCTCCTAGCACATGAAGTAACGAAGGATTAAGATAAACAAGAGATGTGTACCCTTGAAAAAGGCATCACTAAATTAATAGTAGAAAACTTTGCATTCCCTTGCTACTAAAATCAGTTTACAACAGCTTCAGAAAATATAATGGAAAAGTAAATAACCGAAAAGAATCTTAAAAAATCACAAATACGTTAATTGTGTGACAAAAGTGAGCTATTACCAAAACTTTCTAATATGTTGGTCGTGTATGAAAAAACGGACAGAGATCACTTGTCTCAAACCGTGTATTTGATTGACTTGGGATAGGGAATGAACACGGTTTGTGACAGATAATCATTGTCTACGAAAAACAGACAAGATGAAAGGGAGACACCTTCATATACAAATTCTTATTTCATCCCTTTCCCTTCATCCTCATTCAAAATTCGATTCCGGAAATCGTTAACCATAAGAGGCAATCCTTCTCTGAGTGGGATTTTTGGCTCCCAATTCAGAAGTTCCTTTGCTTTGCTAATATCTGGTTTCCTCATATGTGGATCATCTGCAGTATTTGGTTTGTATTCTATTGTAGCACTTGAATCAATTGTTTCTTTGACAACCTGCACATTTATGAAAATATGGAAATGCACATTTGCCGCATTTTTCTGCAATTATGGTAAACACAACATATCTACTGCC
This sequence comes from Lupinus angustifolius, assembly GCF_001865875.1. NCBI lineage: Eukaryota > Viridiplantae > Streptophyta > Magnoliopsida > Fabales > Fabaceae > Lupinus > Lupinus angustifolius. The sequence continues at coordinate 6,734,557 of NC_032017.1, read as the reverse complement.
ATGACTGCATCTCGTATTTAAAATCATTGAAAATTTTGGTAGAAAACTGTGAATTGCTTCTTGCGTACCAATCCGTTGTTCTTTTGCGAATTGGTTCCCTATAAGGAATGAACCAGATTTTCGTCTACAATTTTAGGTAAAAAAAGAACAACAAAGAAAAGAATAATAATTGGTGATGTATACTCGCATACAAGAATAAGTTCCAACAAACACAAAAAAATCTTATTTTTTTAGTATTTCTCCTATGGTAAAGCAAAAGTTGATTCAATCCTATAAGAAGCGAGACTAGAAAAGAATATGCAAGGAGCTATAGAATTCCTGCTGAATATACCCCCAATGTAACAGTACTTGACAGAGTATATCCGCGCACATATCCGTATTAAAGAGAGTCGCGTATCATGTCACTATATATAAAACCATCTGCCTCTATTGCAGAAGTGCACACTTAATATGCTTATATGTAAGGCCATTGATCAGGGAATGGACAGAAAAAGCATGTCATCTTGGATCGATCTAACAGAGTCTTACTTTATTCGACTAACGCCTTGTAAGTATCCGACCGAAGTCTTATAAGGAAAAACCATAATTGGAAAGGAAATAGATACCTGAGCAAGCTCTAACATGGTAAACTCCCCTGGGTTACCAAGGTTGAAAGGTCCTATATGTTCACCATCCATCAAAGCTGTTAACCCATTAACCTGTGAAATTGAGTAACAATTTTGAGTTCATCATTGCATCCTTAAAATGCTAAATAGAGATTCTCACATAAAATTGATAAAATTTCAGGCCAAAAATGATTTTTTGATTTGAGCATATCCAATTCAAAATCTTCCCTATAGAAGAATTATATAGAAGAAAACTATTTTTTTGATACAGTGGTAGCACTGACTCCTAATGGCTTATATTACTATTTTCATGCATTAGCTAACTTAAATTACAAGTAATAACAAAAAAACATTTAACCCTTCCAAACAAATATTTCTATTCCTGAAAGCGACACTTGTTAGGATGGACAGTCACGCAACCCGAAAAAGATTAGTTCCTTATACAAAAAAAACAGTTGTTTCTATTTGCCTCAGATATATCCTCAGTCGCAAAAATATGTTAGCTTCTAAAACAGAGAAAAGATTCAGAGAGATGTATAAAGGTACAAAACCCAAAAATCTAAAATCAAATTTGCTATACCAAATCAGAGACATATTGGAAACTTCTTGTTTGCTTTCCATCACCATATACAGTCATTGGTTGCTTCCGAATAGCCTGGGAAAATGGACAAAAGATTGGTACATGAAAATAAACCATTTCACATGATATCTAAGTTAAGAAAGGGAGTTAAACCTGTGCAACAAAATTGCTAACAACACGCCCATCGTCTAAACACATTCGCGGCCCGTATGTGTTGAAAATTCGAGCAATGCGAACCTAAAAATCGCCAATACTCAGATTAGTCACAACTCAGATGTTTCAATAGTAACGTGTTTGCATAGAGTTGAGTAGCCGAAAATTGGTGCGCGATTACCATAATCAGTCTAAATTTGACTTATTTTGGATTTTACTTGTTAAGTTTCCTATGTTTGAACAACTTTTCTAGCATTTAACCAAGCATTGAACATAAAATATTCAAAATCCCTATGCATTCAATAAGTAATTGTTGGAATTGGATGGTTTTCAACAATAAATGAATGGGCTATTAATAACGATTTATGGGGTGTAAAAGTAAGTATTATTTCGTCTCATTTAGAATTATTGCAAACTACGGTTATAACAGTAACCTATACTAGCAACAACAACAACTATGATCAATCAAATACATTATAAGCTACCTCGACGCCAGCACCTCGATGATAATCCATCGTCAAGGTTTCGGCAGTTCGCTTTCCTTCATCATAACAACTCCTCTCACCTGCAAAAAGTTTGAAGTGCATTTTTAAATACACGATTCATATTTAGAAACTAAGTATGTTACAACACAAATCTCACCTATTGGATTCACATTCCCCCAATAAGTCTCCTTTTGGGGATGCTCCAATGGGTCACCATAAACCTCACTAGTACTAGTTATCAGAAATCTAGCACCAACCCTTTTTGCAAGACCAAGCATGTTAAGTGTACCCATCACATTTGTCTTGTAAGCCAGTCACACACATAGTTAAGGATCTCTGATCTACTGTACTTATTGCAGAACAAAGTCATCATGGAAATCCAATAGTACTTGTGAAAAGATATGATACATGTTGGATACAGAAAATTTAAAAATATCACATAACACAACAATTGGACAATTTATAATATTACAAGAACAATGATCTCATGTCGCAATACATATCTCACACCATGATATTGAAGCAAAAAATAAATAAAAAAAATTAATATTTAATTTTCGTAATTGACATGATATATTTTCATTAGTATGACACATAGTTTGAAAAATCAAATCATTGTTTAAATTACAATAAACATAACATAAAAGCATGAATCTTACTTTAAAGGTTAAACAACATTTCATTTTAATTGAAACATGATAAAATGCCAACATTTATCTAAAAATATTATGATACTTCCTTGTATATTATAATATTAAAATTTGAAAGAAAAAACCTTAAAAACTGTATAACATGTTGTTGTTAATATGTATTAACATATAAAACTAGTTATTACAGGAGAACTTACAACTAGGTCAGTTACCAATACAAACATGTTATATCAGAATTTGGATCCTCTCTATTACTTGAGAGAGTCCATTACCATATTAAGATTATGTGGCAAAAATAAAAATTCAATAGTCCTAATTTTAACTCATTTTTAATAAAATAAATTATATTTCTTGTTTCCCCTTAAAATCCAGTACTGGACTGTCCAATAGTGGTGAGGAGTTGGACTCGTTATGTCAGTTACAAAATTAAATATTCATTTTTTTTTATATTTTTACTTAAATATTATTGGTCTGAGACATTATTTGAGATGATTTGAAACAACAAATCATTATCCATAATGCTTGTGGCATTGTTCATAATTACTCAACACAATTGTTTGATATATCAACATACAATTGTATGGATGGGACGAGGTATAAATAACTTACGGATAAAGCTGCATACATCTATATGTCGGTCTGGTGCACCTAAAAACATAATGAAAGTAAAAAAAGGATATGATTGTCTTGACAGGATTGTACTTATAATGAATAGGAGAAGCAGGACAAGCCAAATGATAGATCTGATCAACTTCAAGAAGAATCGATTCCACAACATCATGTCTAATAAGCTCAAACCTCTCATTCCCAATCAAATGCATCAAATTCTCTTTCCTCCCCGTAAAAAAATTATCAATCACAATCACATCATTCCCTCTCCCTATAAGCTTATCAACAAGATGACTCCCTACAAAACCAGCTCCTCCGCTCACCACCACCCTCAACCGTCGACTCGTAATTCCAACTGGTACACGGCCTCGTAAAACGACGCCGTGTACGTACCGGTTGGATCCGGTGTAGAGAAACGGTTGAGGCTCAGTGGTGGAGAGACGAGAGAGAGTTGGTTGAATTATGAAGAAAGTTGATCCGATTAAGATTCCTAGGAGAATGAAAAGAAGACGTTGTTCACGTAAAAGGTAGTTGATGGATCGTGGAAGAGTACGATGATGATTGTTGTTGTTGTTGTGTTTTGGAGCTTTTGGAGAATAAGGTGGTGTTGATGTTGATGATGATGTTATCATTTCTTCGTCGCGTCTATGGCTTAAGCTGGTTTGTTTGTGAAGCTGTTTCATGATTTCTGATTATTTGTTTTAGCTTTTTTGGTTAGTGATTTTTGGAACAATCTGATTATTTTGTTTGTGGAAGGGAGAGAGATTTTGAAGTGGTGGTTATTAATGGTTGAGTTGAATGTATTTGTTGTTTTTATAGTAAAATGGAGAAGGTGTAAGATAGACCAGCCATGTGTGTGAGTGAGATTTTAATTTGGGAAGCATCAACATTGGAGAATTCATTTTTTTCCTATTATTTTATGCACCAACTTTTTTAGTCACATGTACTTTTGGAAATTTATTAGTGAAGCTTGTGGGGTACATATATGTTATCCCACGATTTGTGCTCCTGTATGTACCAGCAACTTATGATTTGTTGAAAAAATGTTTGAAGTTAAAAATTATTAAATAATCATTGTTATGATTAATCACATCTGATGATACATGTAGTGATACCATTTATAGGATATCATATGTGAACTCAGTTTGTGGGTAGGGTGAGCACATGTTCGGGTTTGGTTGATAAGGATTGTTCTTTGTTCGGTCTTAAATGTTTTTTAGTTTATTTTTTGAATTGGAACCTAGTCTCAGATTCGAAGTTAACATGATCTCAAATATTGATCAAGTTAGCCTTTGAATTTGAGTCTGACCCTAAAATTGATTGATAGGATGAAGTCTTCTAAATATTATTTATTATTTTGAATATCTAATTTAACATATAAAATGATATATGTATATATTGCTAACATGTATATAAGATAAAAATAGGCATGCATGCAAAACATGAAGAATAGGTACCATGAGAGAGAGTCATATCGAGCCATGTTTGTTTCTTACTTGACTCTAATATTAATTATGTCTAATTTTTGAACTCCAACTTAAACTTAATGAAACTCGATCATATTTGTGTCCGATCGTGATCAGAGTAAATTGAGTGATCAAGTAGGATCGAGTTTTACAAATGCCTGCCACACATAATACAAAGTAAAGAAAAAGATTGGTGGATGTATCATCATTATAAACTTGAATTGTGTTGAGTACGTTTTCCTCTTTAAAAATCTAATACATCAATTTGAATTCATACACTTCTTTTTTCCTCTTATTTTATGTTTGCAAAACTAACAACCAAATAAATATTATTATCATCATCAGCCTATAAAAATGAGTTTTTAAACTTCATATCCATTTTGCATTATGTTTGCAAAACTTCATATCCATTTTGCATTATGTTTGCAAAACTTCATATCCATTTTGCATTATGTTTGCAAAACTTCATATCCATTTTGCATTATGTTTGCAAAACTTCATATCCATTTTGGTGATTTATAAAAATGAGTTTTTAAACACAGTCCAAACAAGACATAAAAGTGGGCTTACTGAGCTATCTTCAACATGGGTTGATTAATATGTTGGGGTTTTAAAAGTGGGTTAGTTCTCATTTGTTTAGACGAAACTATTTTGTGTATTGTTGTTGCATTGTGTTCATATTAAAAACAACTAATTTCAAGTCTCAACAAAAATATTAAAGTATCGACCACAGTGGGAGTCGAACCCACGACCTTTTGATCCGAAGTCAAACGCGCTAATCCACTGCGCTATGCGGTCATCTTTGTTGCTTAATATTATGGTTTAAGATATTTATACATGAATACTATTGATAGAATTAAGAAATGTGTTAACCTACCAAACAGAAAACATTTTGAATGTACCAAAAAGAATCCTCTCAAGTAATAAAGAGACATTTTTTATTTTTCTTTTATATTTATTAAAGATAAAAGTGTTATCACAATATATTTAAAGAGAAAAAATGTCACATTAAATAATATTTTCCTTTTATTTTCTATACACTTTTTTCTAGACAGTCAAGAGAATCTACCCACAATAAAACTATATTCTCTATAACTTATCACCTTTATTTTTATTTTGTGAGCTTAACTTTCTAGCTTTCAACTATTTTGGAATACAGTCTATCATCCATAGTTTGAGGACCTTGTTGGATCATTAAAATTTCTATTCTTTATAGCTGTTTCAACACAACATTCATTATCTAATTAGAATAAAATTTCATTTGCATGTATTTGATCATAGATTAATATTGTTATTATAAAATTTATAACTTGGTTATTAGAAAAAAACTTATACACTATCCATTCACAATTAAAATGTATGATATTACATCACCATATATAAAAATGCATTTAACTATTTAACTAAATTTCCAATTTTTTATTACCTAATTGGAGAGTCTCCAATCATTAATAAATCTCAATATTTATTGGAAAACAAAGCTACCAAGCAAAAAGAATACAACATTAATAACAGTTAATCGATTAATTGTGTAGTTAGTCGATTAACTGGGTATGTGTTAATCAATTAACACTATAGTTAATCAATTAACTAGTTAGAAAATGACACATTTTACACATTTAACACATTTTGAATTGTTTTACATCATGTGTTTATTAGCTTGTTAGAAAGTTAGTTAGGTTAGTTGCATTATTTGTTTTACAAGACATTGTATATAAATAACACTCTTTTGTATCATTTCAATTCAATGAGAAATCATCATAATATTCATTTTACGCTTTCACAATATTATTAGCGGACATGAAAAGAGTAAGATTGAACCAGACAAAAATTACTCCATACTCGAAGCATATGACAAAGTTGAAAAGGAGAAATCACAATAACTTAATACTATATCAACAATAATATATATATATATATATAATTTCATACAGTATAATTAATAAATCACTAATTAAACAACTATATTACTATCCTAAATGGTGAGGAATAAGATACATAATATAGTTCCTAACATAAATAATTTCAAACATTGGATGAGAGAAGAATTTATTATGCTCATACACTACAATAAAACTTCCTGTTAGCCACGGTTGAAACCGTGGCTAAAGTGGGGAAAAGCCGTAGCTAGATTGAGTGGCCACACTTAATGTCGTTGTGGCAAGGAATGGTGTTGCTAAAAATTAGCCACGGTCATTATGTTATTTCGCTACACTTCTGTGAAATGTGGTAACATCTATTTAGCCACAGTCTGTTTAATTCAGCTACAGTCGAACCGTGGCTAAGTTTCTGATTTTGCCACACCACAACCGTGGCTAAGTTGCTTATTTTTCCACAATACATCCGTGGCTAATTAAATTTATTTAAAGTTACTTTCTTACATACTCCTCTCATGATCCAAATGTGTCATTGTCTCACAATCTTTATTTTCAATAATATAATGGTAAATTTATAATAAAATTAAATATTTGCTAGCTAATAATAATAAAATTGAATCTTATACAATTACCAAATGTTTAACATTCAAAAATGCTGATAAACACAAAATGCAAAATGTTATGATCATATAAGTTCATGAATTTTAAGAAACCATATCTAAGATGGTGGAACATCACGAGCGAAAGTGGTTAACTCACTACCAAATTTTTCGACTAGAAACTTCTCAAGAGTAGCCAAACGATTCTGAGTATGTGCAAGTTGCTCCTTGGTCTCTTCATACCCTGATAGTTTTACTTCTAAAGTTTGTACATATTTCTTCAAGTCTTCAACATGTTGACTAGAGCCACTAGAATTCAAAAAACCAGTAAAATGTCTAGACGTTCCAAAAACACTGGAGGGACAAATACCAGTGCCCAAACCATGCACTCGACCTGAATGTTCAGCTCCATATGCTTTTCCAATTGCATCATTAGGATGAGCAAATACCTTTGATGAAACACCTGAAGTAGTGACATTTTCTTGATCTTGAGGTAAATGCTCTGATATTTTATCCTATTAAATAACAAGAAATTAATAATTTATATAGTGGCAAAATGCAAATTGCATGGCAGTAACCTATAATGGAAAATTGCATCAATAGAATCAGAAAGGACAAAATGATATTATGCGTTTGCCTACCTAACTAACTGCATACCATTATCCATTTCACAACTTAGGAAATGGTTCTAAAAATGATACACTTTTTAGGACATATGTAACACATCATGTATGAAAAGACTTTAAATTACTTACAGCTAGAGTTTTTCCTTCTTCGCTTACATAGCTTCCATCCTTCTTCAATAAAGTTGACAAAACAACCTCACCACGACATACAGGTCTTTGCAATTTTAGCTCCTAACACAACCAATGAAACATAAGTTTTTACATTCACAAAACTTCATTCTTTACAATAATACAATTACCTAGGACAACTTACCATTTGACGACCTCTCCTTGCATTGCTCATACTACCACCAGCATGGGAAACTTTAAGATTTTTGCGACTTCTAGTGTTCGCCAAACTTTGTTTCTACAATTGCCAAACATTGTAGTCATTATATTAAAAAAATACAAGTCTTGGAGAAATTAAATACTTCACAACATAATGTTTACCTTCATCTTATCCTCCTTATAATGATGCACAAATGCAGTCCAATCAGCACAATCTAAACCTGGAGGAGGATTAGCAAGTATGTCTTCCTTACTTTTATTAGGATAGAAATACTTACACCTTAACCTATATTTATAGGCCCTCCATCTTTCACCTAGAGTACTCATAGCCCATTTGACTCCAGCAACATAATCAAACTCAAAATTTTCCTTCACACATTATTAAATACGCTAGTCAATTTTCAATGACAATAGGAAAAAATTATTAAAATTGCAAATTTTTTAAATAATTACCTCAATATATTTCCATTGTTGGTATCTATTATCCTTTGACATCCAATCCCATCTTTTAACATAAATAGGACAAATTGTTGAGTTTTGAGCTAGTTTACCAAGAAACCTCACAAGTAAGTTTGAGCCATTGTCATTGCCTTGTCCATAACCATTGAGTTCCACAATAACTTTTTTAGTTTTTTCCAAATGCCAAACCTGAATTGCTTGCATTTTTCGAGTTTCAATTTCTCCTGAAGAGTTTCAATTATGATCTAGTGGTAAATATCGACGATGTCCCATGAAGCAATATTTTCCGCCAAACTTTAGCCATTTAGACTCTGTATCAAAATTACATGATGGACAAGCAAGTGATGTATGAGTGTTCCATCCAGATAAGTTGTCTAGACCTGGGAAGTCACTAATAGTACAAAACAATGATGCACGCATTTGAAATGATTCTTTTGTAGAGGAATCATAAGCTTCCACTCCTTTCCACAATTTTTGTAACTCTGAAACTAGGGGCTGCAAGTAAACATCAATACTATTGCCAGGCATCTTAGGACCAGGAATTATCATCGACATTATGAGAGAAGTTTGCTTCATACAGTACCATGGAGGATAATTGTAAGCATACAACATCACAGGCCAAATGCTATTATTAGAACTTAAAGTTCCAAATGGATTGAAACCATCTGTAGCTAATGCAAGCCGTATATTACGAGAATCTAAAGCAAAGTCCGGATACATTTTGTCAAACTCCTTCCATGCCATTTCAAAAGCTCTGCAGTTTTAGAACACATGTATAGTCTTTGCAATCTTGGTATAAGTGGGAAGTACCGTAAGACCTTTGCTGGTATATATTTTTTATTTTGGCCAACCACTATATCATTTGCACCACTAATATTTCCATTAGATTTCCACCTAGATGCATTGCAAATCTTACAATTATCTCTCTTCTTGTCTTCCAATGAACCCCAATATAACATGCAATTGTTCGGACATGCATGAATCTTTTCATAGCTTAAACCTAACTTCTTAATCAACTTTTTTGCCTCGTATAAAGATGCTGGGAGTTTAGCATGGGGAAAAGCATCATTTAAAAGATCAATGATCATAGAAAATGTTTTGTCAGTTGCACTACATAAGACTTTTATATGATACAATAGAACAATGAATGATATTTTACTATATTTTTTACAACCAGGGTACAATTCTTCATTTCCATCACCTAATTGCTCTTTTATTTTTTCTTGTTGGACTTTACTTGCATCACCCCTAGGTTGGTCATCATTTGGTATATTTGAGTGGCCGGAATCTTGAATTCCACTATCATCAAAGATGCCAAAAACATCATCTAACATATCCTGCATTGGATATTGTCTAACCCACTCTTCTTGTGGTTGGGCTATAGTTTCAACATTATCTTGCACATGCTTTTCCCCATGCATGTACCAAAATGTGTACTTTCTGGGAAACCCTTTTTGAAGTAGATGACTAAACACTTCAATTCTATTACCCATTTTAAGAAATCCACATGTAATACAAGGACATGGAATTTGATCATTTATAGGTACATTTGAAAAGGCGAAATCCAAAAATTGCACCACCCCATCCAAGAACTCCTTTGATCTAATTGGTTTCTCAATCCAACTCTTATCCATCATAACTGTGTGAATCTGTTTTTGATGTTAAATTCAATTACTAAATCATTAGAGATACTAAATGATTAACTTAAAAACAACTTAAGTATTACCTCAATGCAAGCATGCATGACAAATTAAACCATAGTGTTTTGCAAATTCAGTCATATTAGTTGAAAACAATTTAATGCAGATATCTTGGTATCATTTATTTTGATATACTATAAAGATGCATGCCTGCATCAATGTCATAATCCCATAAAATCAACGTCATAATCCCATAAAATCAATGTCATTTTGCTAACGAGATACCTAACACACCCTTAAAAACTCAGCAAAATTCTAAAGAACCTATGGGGATATGATGTATGGTATTTACACTCAAAGTTATGGCTGCCTATAAATGATAAATAAAGCCCAAACTTGTTTTATTATGTCATGAATATGTACCATAAGAGTAAAGCAAAATACATCACCATATAGTAAAGATGAAGAGCAAAAGTTCCTTATGGAGTTATTGAAGATATCAAACTCTAGGGTTGGCACTGTAAAGCATACATTGGTTTAGCGAATATGGTTGCTTCTTTATCAATCACATGTGAATGCCTCTCATCTAATTTGGATTTTTATCATCTATGTGAACCAATCCTTGTTTCTCCTTGAAATGGACAGCTTTAGAATATATAACAACTCAATCACATTATCCAAATGATCTTTCTCATATCATGCCATTCTCTTATAGTCTTATGTGAAGCACCAAAGAAGGCTTTTAATGCATTGTTTAAGAAAGTAAAAGATGTGATTTTGCAATGGGAAAGAATACTTTTAACATATCAAGAAATGTTTTACTTGATTTTCCAATGCCATATATAATACTCATTTTGTATTCGTTAAAGAATGTTCTTAATACATTTGTTAAGGACTCTTGAATAATGGTAGTGAGGGGAGTTGCTATGTTTTTTATTTAAGTTATGACAAATCTGATGTATGTAAACAACTAAAGAAGGTGAATAATTTAAATGAGATAAATTTATTAATTTTTATAAATACTATTTAATTTTTTTACTAAGTACTACATATCAATATTATGAGGACCAGATCAGAGTGGTTCGATTAGTCCACTCATTGATCGGACTTGAAATAGTTATGGTTTATAGTAAACTAGCAAGATACCCGTGCATCAGCGATGCACGGGGCAATACTTCTTTGCTGTAAGATTAATAACACATATTACATGTACATTTATATGATTAAGAAACATATGTTACTCGTGCATTCGTATTGTTAAGAACACACATGTGATCCGTACATTTGCATGACTAAGAACACACATGTTACTTGTACATTCGCATTACTAAGAAAACAAATGTTACTCATACATTCGCACAGTTAAAACACATATGTTACTTATACATTCACATTATTAAGAATACATGTTACTTATATATTCACATTATTAAGAATACATGTCTTACCTGTGTATTTGAATATTCAATCACATAAGAAAAAGAAATGACAATTTTTAATTTGAATTTTCTAATGGAAATAACAAAGTGAAAGTCTAAAACATGATACCATATTATTTTTACTAAAATAAATATTTTAAAATTTTATAGAAAATGAAATGATTTTTTCAATTTTAAATACGATTTTTAATGAAAAAATGGAAATCAAATCATTATACTAAATGAGGTTTTTATTAAAAATATATTTAAAAGTTATAAAAAACTTCAATTTGGAATTTAATTTTTCAATTATAATAGAGAAAAATTAAAATTCAAAGAATCTGAAATATTAAAATTCAATTGGAAAAGTATTACAAAATTTTGATGAGGTGTAACAATGCAATTATTCTTAGATTAATAGTAAACGTTAAATAATATACATAGATTAGTGTAAAGAAATAATTTGGATGTGAAAAATGATTTCAATTTAACGTAACAAAACATAGGTACGGTAAACACTTAATTTTGGTGGGGTAGCAACATAGACCAATCGCTAATTAATATTAAATTATTAACCTATAAAATATATAGAAAGTAAGAATAGTGTAGGAAGTACATAGTAATAACATTTGATATGAATGAGTTTTTGTGTTTTTTTTAATTTTTTAATAACTTACAACATTTTAAGATGGGAAAATGTGAGGAGGATGTGACATGTGACATGAAGGGAAAACATGTGAGGAGGATGTGACATGTTGCATGAAGGATTTCTTTTTATTATATTATTAATAGAAGGTTAGACTAATTTAAACTAAAAAATTATGGTTCAACCATTTAAACCTCGTTAAATGAGAATAACACGAAAATTGAATAAAACATATCACTTAAATTTTCAAAAACAAGCCCTATTCTAATATTTTACTTTAATTCATTCCAAAAAATTCAATATAATTATATATTTATAATTAACTATTAACTGCATATGAAATTGCTGGTTCTAATCAAATAATACGAAACTTCTTTCGATTTAATTTCTACTTCAAGTTTCACAATCTTTCTATTTATTATTAATACTTATATTATCCGGTGGTATCTTATTAAATCTAGTGGTGAAAAACAATTTTAGTAAAATCCAAAACTTGTAATTTCCTACAAAAAAAGAAAATCTATTCCCTTGGAAGCATTTTCCGCTTATGGTGCGGATCAAAAGCTGAGGCAAAAGGGCATGCATGCATGCATGGTGTTGACATGCGAGGAAGATTTTGTCATGATGATCCTACCCTTCTTCTTCCTCCTCCTACCCTTCATGTAGCCCTTGGCTTGGGCACTGTCCTTGCCTCAAATGGATCATCACAACCCTACGTCCGAACCCACCACCCCTACCACCCCAAGACCTTCCCTTGTCCTCTCTACCTCCGCCAAGTCCCTCCTTGTTTCCAACTCCAACAAATCCTTCTTCCTATCTAACTCTGGAAAGCGGTTAGATAGCAAGAAGAAATATGTCAAACAGGTTACTGGTCGACATAATGATACCGAGCTCCACCTCGCCGCTCAACGCGGCGACGTGGGCTCGGTCAAACAAATCCTCGCTGAGATTGATGACCAAATGATGGGCACGCTCAGCGGGGCCGAGTTTGACGCCGAGGTCGCAGACATTAGGTCTGCGATCGTTAATGAGGTTAATGAGTTGGGTGAGACCGCTTTGTTTACCGCTGCTGAGAAGGGTCACCTTGATGTTGTTAAGGAACTTTTGACTTATAGCACTATAAAAGCACTTTCCTTTAAAAACCGGTCTGGTTTTGATCCCTTTCATATTGCGGCTAATAAGGGTCACCAAGGTACCTAGTATACCCACATAACATGTATAGTATTGTCTTATATCTCAATGTTTTTTTGATTATTTACTAAAGTTGAGGTTTTCTAAAAAAAATTGTATGTTTTGCTTCCAATTATATTGTGTGAATCTTGAATGTGTGTATATAAAGAATATAAAAATGTGTGAAAGATATCAAACACTTGTTGGTTTAGGATAAAGAGTTAAAATGTTTTATATTGGAGTCTTGTGAATGGATATTTCTAACTCAAATCATATTAGTACGATTCAGGTGTGACTTCGAATACTAAGTGTCTTAGATAAGAAGATACGAATGTCTATTTGTTTGGTTAGGAGCTTGTTTTCATTAACGAAAGTTCAAATCTTGTGGACATTTTGTTGATGGGTTTTCCAACTCGACTCGGGTTAAAAAGAGTCTAATATGAAGGTTAAGTCTTGTAAAAGTCACCTTAATGAGTATCTTGGATAAGTTGGACCCTCTTCAATACTGGAGAGTCTAGTACAAGGCTCAGATTCCAACATGTGGCATCTATAAATATGTAAAAGTCCAGATTTTCCCTTACTTTCCAGTACCGGAGAGGAGCCCAAATCATTCTCGCTCAACTCGAACTGATAGGAGTCCAAAAGGTCTCGTTCAAAAACAAGTGAGAAATAAGATAGGTGTAACATATACGTAATCAACATTTTTTTCATGCTCAAATGTAATCAAATTTGGTAGCATGTATCTCAGAGAAGTTTATTTACATATAAAGGAATCACTTACATTCTATATAAAAATTAGAGTATGATAAAATGAAAATAGTGTAAAGGAGAATGATATTTACATATTACAATCAAGATGTGTATATATGGTGTAACAAGTTCATAGTGAAGGTTTTTGTTGCAGCCATTGTGCAGGTTCTACTAGACCATGATTCACAACTAATCAAGACATTTGCACAATCAAATGCAACGCCTCTTATATCAGCAGCCACAAGAGGTCATGCAAATGTAGTTGAACTATTGCTATCACAAGATCCTAGTCAATTGGAAATATCAAGGTCCAATGGAAAAAATGCACTACATTTAGCTGCAAGACAAGGACATGTTGATGTTGTGAAGTTATTGCTACGGAAAGATCCACAACTTGCTCGGCGAACCGATAAGAAAGGACAAACTGCACTTCATATGGCTGTGAAGGGAACAAGCTGTGATGTGGTGAGGCAGCTTCTTAATGCAGATTCTGCAATTGTTATGCTGCCAGATAAGTTTGGAAATACTGCATTGCATGTTGCTACCAGAAAGAAAAGGGCAGAGGTATAATATCATAATGGTTCAAATGTAAACACTATAATAGTAAAACCTTTAGGACCTTACTTACTTGGCCTATAGTTTCTACTTTCTATTTCATGCTTTAGTTTGTTGGAAAGAGATATATAATTAAGGGTATATATTGTTCTGCAATAAGTTTTGATATCAAATGTGGCATATATGGCTTTCTTTTTAAGTTTGAAAGTGGATTTGTATAGAGAATATTTTGTCCACTTTGTAGTACAATTTGAAATGTGACATATGAGAAATTGTTACCAACGGATGTTGGTTCAAGTGATACATGTTTGATTCCCCTTAAGTAAGATTTCGGGTTCGAGTCTTGTAGATTGAAAAAATACCCGCTGGGAGAGTTAGCCCCACATACCTGTGGATGTTCTCGGCTCGGACATGATTGCCTTAAGTGCGAGGATACATGTGGGAAACCAAAAAAAAATATGAGAAATTGTTTCACATTTCAACAATGATATCTCATGTCACTTTTCCTCACGCCCCTGTTTAGAACTTTGAATTCTTTTGGTACTACCAAGTGTATCCCATCACCCTTTTCGGTAAGAAATTAATCTCTTTCGGGATACGTGTTGTCAACCCAACAAGTATCGTTCATAGGAAAAGGTATCTAGCGGAACCTTACACCACTAGACCAGCACTTTGTTGGTGAGAAAAGTACAAGATGGCTATTTTTCTACCATATTAGCATGCATCTTTAACATGAAAAGTGCACAACCCTGGTTTTC
This sequence comes from Lupinus angustifolius, assembly GCF_001865875.1. Lineage (NCBI taxonomy): Eukaryota > Viridiplantae > Streptophyta > Magnoliopsida > Fabales > Fabaceae > Lupinus > Lupinus angustifolius. The sequence continues at coordinate 6,719,184 of NC_032017.1, read as the reverse complement.
TCAGAGTTTCTAGACCCATTTTTTGCACCCTTTTCTTGAATGTTATTGAAAAATTCATTAGTAATAACTGGCTTGAATTTATGCAGATAGTGAATGAGCTGGTACTTCTTCCTGACACCAATGTGAATGCCTTAACAAGAGATCACAAAACAGCTCTTGACCTTGCTGAAGGACTACCAATCACTGAAGAAATTTTGGAGATCAAAGAGTGCCTTATTCGGCACGGCGGAGTAAAAGCCAATGATCTCAACCAACCAAGAGATGAGCTAAGGAAAACAATGACACAAATAAAGAAAGATGTCTATTACCAACTCGAACAAACCCGAAAAACGAACAAAAATGTGACAGGAATAGCCAAGGAGTTAAAGAAATTACACAGGGCAGGAATCAACAATGCTACGAATTCGGTAACTGTGGTTGCTGTGCTATTCGCAACGGTTGCATTTGCAGCACTTTTCACAGTCCCTGGAGGTGATGATAATGATGGAAAAGCCGTGATGGTTCACACTGTTTCATTCAAAATGTTCTTTCTGTCGAATGCCACTGCGCTCTTTGTTTCATTGGCCGTTGTCGTGGTTCAAATCACGGTTGTTAGAGGGGAAACAAAATCCGAGAGAAGGGTTGTTGAGGTTATTAATAAGATGATGTGGTTAGCTTCAGTTTGTACCTCAATTTCATTCATTGCAGCATCTTATATAATCGTCGGTCGCCGAAGTCTTTGGGCTGCAATTCTTGTTACTGTTGTAGGGAGTGTTATAATGGCTGGTATTCTTGGTACTATGACATATTATGTGGTTAAATCGAAACGGTATCGAAGAGTGAGGAAGAAAGAGAAGCTATCAAGGCATGGATCACAGTACTCGTGGCGAAATTCGGATTCCGAATCGACAGAAGTAAATCCAATTTATGCTATTTGATCATGTTACAATTTGGACTTCAATGTAAGCTTGGTGCTTGTATTAGTATTTCAAGGGGAATGAGATAAGGGAGATAAATTGGTTAGTGACACTTTTTCTTAAAAAGATTGGTTCCACCATATGAAACAGAACAGTTATAATGTTTGTTGTTGTATTTTTGTGAACATTATTTTTTGACCTTATTTTCATTATTTAAGGCATAACTAAGGTTTAGAATCTGCCTAAGGTTGGATTCCATATATAGGAAAATATTGATCTCACCACATTTTCATCACATTACTTTTTGCACCAAAATCCTAATCATATATTGTTTATCTATTTCTGTTGTACTTAAGTTTAGTCAAATAAATCTGCGGTTCAAAACATAATTATCTGCTACATACCGTATATCAAGTTCATATAGGTAGTCCTTTCCGGGGTACAACTGTCATGTGTATTGCTGGTGCAATTCGATATGCAAACATGTGACATGTTTTCTCTGATGAAGTTTGTTGCTTTACTTCACTTTGGAAATAATATTTAGTGTTTGTTTATTGATTTAATAAAAGGAAAGCTTGGATTGTAAGAAAAGGGTGCAGGAAAGAAGAGGTGATTGAATTGATAATAGTAGGATTTTGTGACATTATATCATCATGTGATGACTTTTTTTGTTATTACTACGAGTATCCTCTAATCTTTTGCTGAGAAATTAATCCCTTTTGAGATGAGTGGTTATCACTCCTAGGATTTGAACACTTGATATTTGGTCATTTTGAAGATTTAGCATACCTTATACCACTAAATTAATGTCTTATGATTTGGAATCAATACATTTTCTCCATTATTAGTTGTATATGTGAGAGTTTGTGCAAGGGATAGAGTTATGTGTCACAAAACTACATATAAATTTTGAGGGCAGCTATACCCGGTTGAGTACCAAAACAAAGGGTTAGTGGAAAAATCATTGAGTATAGACAGCATTTTTCATGTAACTTTTGTAAAATTTGTTGTGGGCGAGACTCGAACTTTTAACTTCCTTTACTAAATCATCTTAAAACTTCTTTTTTTATTTTTTATTTTCCAAATTTATTATAGGTGAGACTCGAACTCACAACTTTTTTCACTTCATTCTTTAAACCCTCAACTTTAACGATCTTACACCTTATGACTCCCATATTGATGTAACTCTTAAGATATTTTCATGTATGGTAAGATATGAGCTACTTCTTTCATCTATCGGATACCATATAACTATAATTTGTATTCTTGTTGATTTATATTTTTGCACCAAATCCTATCTTCAGACAATACTCCAAGATTACACAAATATCACTGAGATTATACATAAATATCATGAACCAAAAGGTGTAATCTAAGTATGCATTGGAAGCATGTGTCTTAAAGTGTTGAAGAATGGTTGGAAATATGAGTCACCTTGTAATAAGTTTTTAAGTTTTTTTTTAATAAAAAAAAATGTGTATAAACCGATCGGTTTAATCAAATACCGACCGGTTCACCAGTTTTGACCGGTTTGATATTTGGTCGGTTCAACATCTGTACTGTACTAGTTAGGGGTCCGGTTCACTAGTTTTTCAGTCGAACCGGCCGGTACGGTACGATTTTTACATCATTGCCTTAATCTCTCGTTAGAAAGACTTTTCACTAGGGCTGAACCGAACCAACTCGGTATTCATTCGAAACTCGATTCATTATTTAGCTCGATAAACTTTGTTCATGAACTAAATGAGCCGAACTTGAGCTGAAAATTGAGCTCGTTAAATAAACGAGCCGAACTTGAGTTAGATACAGTGTGACTCGTTAGGTTCATGAGCTAGCTCGATATATATATATTTATTGAAACTAATTTTTATGTTTATTATGAGTCATGCATTATTTTTTATATTTATTTTTATTATATATAAACAATGTTATATTTATATGTATAAAATGTTTTATAGTATTTTTTAAAAATTAATTAACTATTTAAGTTGTCAAAATGAACTAATTCGAATTTCGCCGAACAGTTCACGAACTTTAACCGAGCCGAACTCAAGTTCAACAAATAACTCGTATCGAATTCGAGTTTCGAGCCGAACCAATCCTTATCGAGCTGAACTCAGGTTCCACTCGGTTCGGCTCATTTCCAGCCCTACTTTACACACAAAAATCTTACATGAATCTATAGACATTGTTATACTATTATTTTTTTTAAATAATATATCAACAATTTTGGTGTATATTAAGAGTGTTCTCGGAGTCATATCCCTTATCAGGCTATTCACCCAAATCACATATTTTAAAAACAATTACAAGTGCCTGAAATCATGTCTAGAGACTAGATGTATTTGAAGAAAGTATACAAAAATATGTCATATATTGGATATTTAAGTAAATAAAAGTATAGAAATAAGGAATATTCCTTGAATATGTTTCTAAAAGTATGTACGCAAATCAGACATGGGTGTTATTTTCTATTTCCTATTTTTAAGTATAAAAAATACTGTGTACAACACTGAAGATGGAAAAAGGTATCTCTTCTGTTTAGTTTTTGTTACTTTCTAGTACAATTGTTTGAGTTTTATTTTGTAATTTCTCAGAGATACTTCAAATATGTGATTATAATTATGAGAGATATTTCCTATTTTAGTTTATGTTACTTTCTAGTACAATTGTTACTGTCTAGTAGGATTCCAACCATTAGAACTTACCTGATTGGATTGAATAATTCAACCATTAATTGGATTTGAAAATGATAAACCACTATGAACTGGGAATATTCCAATCTGACTGTATTTAAAAAAATTATTTAAGTTAAAATTATAATTAGTAAATATTTTTTTAGCCAATCATACTTTTTTACACATAATATGACACAAAAGTAGAACAACAAATATAAACTCGTTACGGTAATAGTTCATAAATATTATGGTCTTTCATCAAAAGATATTTTACTTAATTCAATACAAAAAGGTTGTACTAACCCACAGTAATGAACCTTTGACTTTGGTGGGCCATCTATGATGGATGTGTGTGATAAAGAACATTCCACGAAGCCTCCTCTCTAGTGCCCTTGTCCCTAGGATACTCCCTTATTAATATTTAATTAACAAAGTAAAAAATTATATCTCCCATCTTCACTTTTTGCTCAATATGGTTAAAAAAGAATATCCTACTAGAGTATGCTAAAATAGTTATTGGTCAAATGGGGTGGAGTGCACTTACAATATTTGTAGGAAAAAGAAGTTTACACGTATAAATTTATATATTATTACAATATAATCTATTATTTATTTATATTTTGTTATTATTAATTCTTAAAAATTATACTAATATATATAAATGATCAATAACAGTGTAATAAATATATGATCAATTTACTATTTATTTATATTACATTCTTTAAAAATTGATGGTGATTAAACATTAATAATGGATAATGTAGTGAGTAACGTGTATATATTTATTTCCATATAAGTGAACGGATAGTTATAAAGATGGAATAAGTAATATGCATTAGTGTAATGTAAAGTTTGTTAGATGATGTTAATATTAAATTTAGATTATGGTTTCATATATGAGAAATCAATGTTGTTTGGTGATTAAATAATGAGTGAGATCTACATTTTAAGAGTGAGAATAAGTTTTCTAAACTTATTCTCTATCATAATTATCAATTTTAGGGACATTTAATAGTTTAAATCTATTCATTATTTAAACAATTGAATTTCTCTAAAATTGATAACTATGATTATGGGTGAGTATCGATCGGGTTGGGACGAGTTTAGGCTTGTCCTTACCCAACTCTAATATTGGTTGGGTCACTTTTTAGAATTTGGACTCGACCCTAGACCCGAAACTAACCCGACCCTAAATAGCGACTGAGTTAGCATTAAACCCGACGCAACCCTAGACCCGATTAAATATAATGCATATTCATTTTAGCGAAAGACTTCACAATATTATTTATTATTATGAATATTTATATATGTATTATTAATCATGTATATATTATAGAAAAATTAAAGAATAAATGATATTTTCTTCCAAAAGGTATTATTACTCTATACACATTTGAGTAGAAATACATACATATATACATCATGAGCGAGTGACACTGGACAAAATGGGTCGGGTCATGTTTGGTCTTTACCCAACCATAAATATTGACTGAGTCTATTTTTGGAACCCGAACCTGGTCCTAGACCCGACCATATTTAGATTCGATCATGATCTGGCCAGCACATGCTAGGTAAGCAAGTAGAGATGAGTCCTGTTCACCCCTAACTATGATAATAAATAAATTTAAAGAACTTACTGTTGGATCAAGTGATTCATCCTCTTGAATAATTACATGATGAAGTGCATCCGGGAAGAAACTTTAGTTGGCACAAGATTTGTTTTTGATGAAGATAAACGACAGAAGCAGCCTGATGTGTCGTTTAACAGAATTAGGGTAGCCATTGGAGATAAACGACAATATCAACTATCAAGCGTGACTCCATAGTGAAAACGACATGTAGCCAATAGGGAAAGTAGATGGCTCCAACTCCACCAATCAAATCTCTCCACGTCATTAATGGAATATCTATATTTCCATTTTTGCTAAAGACCACGTCACACTAAAGCTAAGTTACACCTATGAATAGAGAAAGTAAATTTATCCACTAAATTTATATATGATCAATATATTATTCATCATTAATTTAAGTTATTTTATCTCAAAGTCAATAATAATAAAAATAAATAATGAATGATATAGTAACGTGTAAAAAATTATTACGCTATTAATGTATACATATTTTTCATTAATAAAACTTATTATTTTTCTTGTTTTAAAATGTTACAAGAGTGTAATTTCATTTTGATTTACTTTTTAATCCCTAATCACTATTCTTACTAAAACAATAAAAACAAATATAGTCTCAACTTTTAATACCAATACCTTCCTTTAAAATTTCATATATCTATATTATACTTCTATATTTTAATATATAAAGAAAACACATGAAATAATTAATATGGTGTAACTTCACTTTCTTACTTTACCCTTAAATTTTTTAATTTTTACAAAAGAATCATATAATTATGTGTAAGTATGTAATTAAGCACCACCAATCTATTAACCACCTCTCTAGCATTATAATAAAACAAAATGTTATAATATAAAGTATCTCCAATAAAAAATAATATAAAGTATACTCAATATAAAAAATATTCTAATTCTCCAAAATAGAATATATAAATTTTGAATTGCCATCGTAAAAGTATGAATCTACACTAGCAGGTACAAAATACCTCTCACAACTAATAATAATAATTACAAAAGTCTTCACATAATGAATTTAAGCCACAAACATATTGAATTTTTTCAATTTAGATGTCCTCACATATTTTTTTTTATAAATTTTGGTATATATGCACCATGATATAAGATACTATTAATTATTAAATAGATCAAAAGCTTAATATTTACTAATAAGATGTTGGTGTAAGACTCTATTAGATTCCCAAAATTAATAATTCGACTCTTGTAAATGATATTTAGTGAGATGAACAATCACAAACTCTAACCTGTATTAGTTACTTACTAAAAAAATAAAGAATATTCTTATAAAAAGCTCAACAATTAATTCACTAGAGTGATATTTGTTGGAGAACAAACAATTAAATGCTCGGAATTAAAAAAATGATTAATTTCTTATTCAACATGATGAATACGGTTGATTATACAAAAGTAGTAGTAAAAGCATCGTACTAAACTCTCATATATTCGGCATTAACCACACACTGCGATAGTTGAAAAACGAAAAAAAGAAAGAACAAGTGGAGCCACAGATTCGTACCTTTCAATCGTTGAACGAAACTTTCTCTTTCACGCTTTTCCATTTCTCTCTCTTTCACTACACTCAACTTTTTTGCTTCACCTTCACACTTTCTCCATCTCGATCTTTCGCTAACGATTTTGTTCTCTTTTCACCGAAATCTAACCCTTCGATTTGGTGAAAAAGCTTTTAATTAATATACGAAACTCTCAGTTAGGGTTTCTAATTTGAAAAACTGATTCGGATAATTGTTTCAACGATTCTACGGATTTTGGTTCTGTAAAAATTTGAGAAACGATTTTGTTTCGTCGAATTTGAATGGGGAAGGGAGGGGAAAACTACGGAAAAAGAGAGAATTCGAATTCTGAGAATTCAGATCATGAAATCTTCAAAGCTTGGGCGAAAAACGTTGCGGAATGTGAAGAACACTTCAAGGTGAGTGTGAATAATGGTTTGAGCAACGAGGAGGTTGAGAATCGTCGACGGATCTATGGATTGAATGAATTGGAGAAGCATGAGGGTCAATCGATTTGGAAGTTGGTTTTGGAACAGTTTAATGACACGCTGGTTCGGATTCTCCTCGCCGCCGCGATAATTTCCTTCGTGCTGGCGTGGTATGACGGAGAAGAAGGTGGTGAGATGGAGATAACCGCTTTCGTGGAGCCGTTGGTGATTTTTTTGATTTTAATTGTGAATGCTATTGTTGGCGTGTGGCAAGAGAGCAATGCTGAGAAAGCACTGGAAGCTTTAAAGGAGATTCAATCGGAGCACGCTACGGTTATTCGAGATAGCGAAAAAATTCCAGATTTACCGGCTAAGGAGTTAGTTCCTGGTGATATTGTTGAGCTTAAGGTTGGTGATAAGGTTCCTGCGGATATGCGAGTTGTGCAGTTGATCAGCTCAACTTTGAGGTTAGAGCAGGGATCATTAACCGGAGAGAGTGAAGCTGTGAATAAAACTAACAAGCCGGTTCCGGAAGATACTGATATTCAGGGTAAGAGATGCATTGTTTTTGCGGGCACCACGGTTGTGAATGGGAATTGCATTTGCTTGGTTACTCAGATTGGAATGAATACTGAGATTGGGAAGGTGCATAACCAGATACACGAGGCATCGCAGAGTGAGGAGGATACACCGTTGAAGAAGAAGCTGAATGAATTCGGAGAGACACTGACTATGATAATTGGATTGATATGCATATTGGTTTGGCTCATCAATGTTAAATACTTCCTGAGCTGGGAAATTGTTGATGGATGGCCGAGGAACTTCAAGTTCTCTTTCGAGAAATGTACTTACTACTTTGAGATCGCTGTGGCTTTGGCCGTGGCTGCTATTCCAGAAGGTTTGCCTGCAGTGATCACAACTTGCTTGGCATTAGGTACACGCAAGATGGCTCAGAAGAATGCACTGGTTCGAAAGCTGCCGAGTGTGGAAACTCTTGGTTGTACCACTGTGATTTGTTCTGATAAAACTGGTACATTGACCACTAACCAGATGTCAGTGACGAAATTGGTTGCTATTGGGAGTACTGTAGATACGTTGCGAGCCTTCAAGGTGGAAGGAACTACCTACAATCCTGCTGATGGTAGAATAGAGAACTGGCTGGCCGGTAAACTGGATGCGAATCTTGAGATGATAGCAAAAATTGCTGCAGTTTGTAATGATGCTGGAGTCGCACAGTCAGAGCATAAGTTTGTCGCACACGGAATGCCAACTGAAGCAGCATTGAAGGTAAGAACTTTATTTATATGTTCAACCTTTTCGCCCCTTTCTCATGTATTATTCTTTATTTTTATCTTTGGATGACATGAACATACCTTTTAAATAATAATTTGAGTGTTAGCTTAGCATTACCAAATCAATACTCTTTTTTTCATCTTTGTGGAGGCGAGTGGGTTATTTATTTCGATCTCATTCATGAGCTTACTAAACAAAAACATTGACAGTAAAGGTGTTCTGATAAGTTTTTGTGCTCCCACTTGCAATTCTAGGTTTTGGTAGAGAAGATGGGCCTTCCTGAAGGATCCAAGGATGTACCATCAGCAAGTACGCATAGTGTTCTGCGTAAGTTGAATCTTTCTGTCACAAATTATTTGTGGTGATATACCAAACACATGGTTTAATGACTCTGTTGACTACACCTAAACCATTATCGAAAGGAATTTTCAATCTAGTAGTTTATAATGAGAAAATAAGGTTGTTAGTAAAGTAGTTAATAAATCATTTCTTTGATCAAGAAGGACTACTGCCTGGTTACTACTCCATTTGTTCTCTTTTTGGGGTAATGGATTATAATCTGGCAGAAAGACTATGTATTTGAGACCACTATGTGTGGGTGCATCATAATTTGAGTTATAATGAAGTTTGTTCACTATACATAATTCACTTGCTATACCTTCAACTTTTAACATAGGTTGTTGCGAATGGTGGAATAAACATGACCCAAGGATTGCCACTCTTGAGTTTGACCGTGATAGGAAGTCAATGGGTGTCATTGTTGACTCTAGTCTGGGGGAAAAGTCGCTGCTGGTTAAGGTATTATCTCTTTCTCCTCAGTTTTCTCCATGACGCACATATTCTCTATTCAATCAATCTTTGCTAAGTTCCTAAGTCAATACTATGCTAATTGTGGAAGTGTGTAGGATTTCCCCATGTTTGTTACCAATCTTTGTATGTATTTTGGCTAAACAAAGTTCTTTTCCTTCACCCTCTCATTTTGCCTCTGTAAATAGACTATAACCATATGTTAGGAGGATTTGTTACAAGGTCTATATTGTGAGCTTGCATATGTTTTTCATCTTTCTGTTTATGGTTTCTGTTTTCTTGACTGTTCGGAAATATTTTAAGTTGACATTTACCCCTAATGTTGTATAGGGTGCTGTAGAAAACTTGTTAGAAAGAAGCTCCAAAATTCAGTTGCGTGATGGTTCTATTGTGAAACTGGACAATAATGCTAAGAACCTCGTATTGCAAGCTCTTCGTGAAATGTCAACTAGTGCATTACGTTGTTTGGGATTTGCATACAAGGATGAGCTTCCTGACTTCAAAAGCTACAGTGGTAATGACGATCATCCAGCTCACCAGCTTTTGCTTAATCCTTCCAACTATTCTTCAATTGAAAGTGATCTCATTTTTGTTGGTTTGGTTGGGTTGAGGGTAAGTTTTGAGCTTTTCATTTTACATTTTGTGCTTTCTTTCATCATATCTACATGGTTTGACAACTTTGGCAAATTGAATGTTGAATTGTGATCAGGATCCTCCTAGGGAGGAGGTATACCAAGCAATTGAAGACTGCAGAGCTGCTGGAATTCGTGTTATGGTTATTACCGGAGACAACAAGAACACTGCAGAAGCTATATGCCATGAAATAGGTGTATTTGGACCCAATGAAGACATTAGCTCGAGAAGTTTAACTGGCAAAGATTTTATGGAACTGAGTGATAAAAAAGGCCATCTGAGGCAGAGTGGTGGACTTTTGTTTTCAAGGGCTGAACCTAGGCACAAGCAAGAAATTGTGAGGCTACTCAAAGATGACGGAGAGGTGGTGGCTATGACTGGAGATGGTGTTAATGATGCACCTGCCCTAAAGCTTGCTGACATTGGTATTGCAATGGGCATTGCAGGGACAGAGGTAATTTCCCCCCAATGGATATGTTGTGCCTTATGGTACAATAATAAGCAAATGTTAGTGATCAATGCAGGCATTGTAATTGAAGATTGTAATATTGAAATTGTACGGGTTGAGTTTGATGTGGTCTCCCTGAGTGATTATTGAAATGAGTTATTAAGGAACGCCAATTAATATTTTTATTTGTATCTGGCAACTCATCTCTTTTATTTTATGCTTTTCCGCTGTAGGTGGCAAAGGAAGCTTCAGATATGGTGTTGGCTGACGATAATTTTAGCTCTATAGTTGCTGCTGTTGGTGAGGGTAGATCTATCTACAATAATATGAAGGCTTTTATCAGGTGAATCAATTTGTTTGCATATATCTTAACCTCTAATAAAAGGATGTGGTTGTCATACAATTAGGTCTGCTTTGGTTGGAAATTGGCACATAATGTCTAATTCATTAGCTGGTTAGAATTCCACTTAAGCCAATACTAAATGCAAATTAAGGATAATTTGTGATATTACTTTCTGTTTCAATCTTTGGTTAGTTTATAGTTCTAAGAATTTATATGATATCAATTGGAAAAGTGTGTTTGACCCTGGTTTTCTTGTTACTCTTTTTTTTTACATTAAGATTCTTTTTAAGGATTTATAACAATAATGAACTATGTTCTCTGATTTTGCTTTCTAAGCTCTCATTTTGACAATCCTATAGGGCATAACTTCAGTAATCTCTCTAATATTAAAGCTCTAAAATCTGGAGGTGCACTTGCATGCCTTCTAATCTGTATTTGAAATTGATAGAATGATATCTAGCTATCTACTTTTGTTATTTACCCATAAGTTATGCTTCCTTGTGACGGAAAATGAAATTTTGTAGGTACATGATCTCTTCCAATATTGGCGAGGTTGCTTCCATATTTCTAACTGCCGCTCTAGGTATTCCTGAAGGGTTGATACCTGTCCAGCTTCTCTGGGTCAATCTTGTCACCGATGGACCCCCAGCAACAGCCTTAGGATTTAATCCTCCTGATAAGGATATAATGAAGAAGCCTCCCCGTCGCAGTGATGACTCGCTTATTAATTTGTGGATTCTATTCCGCTATATGGTAATTTACCTTTTTCTCTCCCCTTTGTGACTCTTATAATTCGGCTATACATTTTGGATAACAAAAATATATCTGGATTATTCAAGCTAATCTTCTCCCTGCTGTTATACTTCACAGGTTATTGGGATTTATGTTGGATTAGCAACGGTTGGTGTCTTCATCATATGGTATACACACGATTCTTTCTTGGGTATTGACCTTAGCGGGGACGGCCATTCACTTGTCACTTATTCCCAACTTGCCAACTGGGGTCAATGCTCTTCATGGAATAACTTCACTGCTTCTCCCTTCACCGCAGGCGGTAAAGTTATATCGTTTGATTCACCCTGTGACTATTTCCAGGCCGGCAAAGTGAAAGCTATGACACTCTCCCTCTCCGTGTTGGTAGCCATTGAAATGTTCAACTCTCTCAATGCCCTATCCGAAGATGGAAGCCTTCTAACCATGCCCCCATGGGTCAACCCTTGGCTTCTTCTGGCAATGTCTGTGTCATTTGGTCTGCACTTTTTGATCTTGTATGTGCCATTCTTAGCACAAGTATTCGGCATCGTCCCCCTGAGCTTCAACGAATGGCTTTTGGTTCTGGCTGTTGCACTTCCTGTGATTCTAATAGACGAGATTCTGAAATTTGTCGGGAGGTGTACAAGTACAAGCGGGTCTCAAGCAGCCGCCGCAAGATCAAAACAAAAATCAGAATAGACAACTTATTATAGTCCTTAGAGAAGGTTTTGCTCAACCCTTCAGAGAGTTGGAAGTAGTTCCATTCTTGAGACTGAAGAGGTCGTCCAAACTAAGCATTTTTATATTAGGTATTATTATTTCAGGTCTCTGTAAAGACATCCCATTTTATTATGGGGGATGAGTGACCTTCAATTGGGTGAGAACTATATGTTGCTTCTTTTTAATCTTTTTAGCAATTTTTCTTTCTAACTTATTATGATTTTGAAAACGAAAGGGAAAACCCATGATTTCTTTTTCACATTTGTATTATTTGTTAAAAAACATAGAGGTTCTAGTTTTTGCTTTGAATCATTAAAGCAGTGAAAATGTTTATATCAATCCTAAAATTGAAAGATGAATACTCTAGTTGTCCTTGATGCAATGTTATTATGAGACTATAGGAAATATATTTGTGGATCAAAGTTGGTTGTATGCAGTCTATTGTAAGTGAACGTTAGTATCTGCCCATTGACTCGTTCACCATCTTTATATTGCCTTTGATGAATGAATATTTTTTGGGGTACAAGACGAGTGAATAATTTGAGTAAATTAGTACACATTAGAGTTCGTTTGATCCTGCTTTGGAACAATTGTTTGATTGCTTCAACTTTTTTAGTACTACAAAGGGTATTTGTTACCATTTTGGGTAAAAAATTAATCTCTCTCAAGTCATAGCTGTTCATCTTAATAAGTGTCGCTCTCAGGAATCGAACTTTCGACCTTAAGGATCCAATGAGACCTTATATCACTAAACAGATATCTTTTTGGTTTAGGGTTTAGGGTTTAGGGTTTGATTACTTCCAAAAAAAAAGTTTTGAATTCCCTTGCCTCTGGCTAAGGTGTATAATCTCAATTTAATTCTTATTTGAATCTCAAATTAATTTGTAATTTATTACACATTCCAATTTTTTCTTTACAAATATCATTCTTATTTGAATTTTATAACTTATTTGATACTTTTATTTTATAATTATAAATGATTTTGACTTATTCAATACCTTTAGATCTACATTTTCTTATGAGAATATGCCAAAGAACATTTTTATAAAATAAGAATTTCACGGCAAATTTGACAAAAATATTCTTATTTGAATAAGAATGGATAGTTAGGAAGTTCTTACTAGATTCCAACCCATAAGTCATTCATACTTACATATATCACTTTTTTATATATTTGAATCATAATTGTAATGATTTATATTTTTTTTATTAAATCAAAACAATTAACTAACTTTTAATTAATTTCTTTAATGTATGTGAAATTAATTACTTTTATAAGGGACATGATGAATGAAATATTAGTCAAAGGTAATTTGATGAGTTGAATATTTCTGTTGATATTGTCTGGGGTGTAAATGATAATTAAAATCTTAACATGCACCTACCTGATGGTGCCCATTATTCATTTTAATCAAGTAACAAATAAGTGAAATAAGTATGAAGGATCAACCATGACATTGATTTAATTGTGTAAGATCTCAGTAAATTTCCATAATGATTAATAAGTTATAATTCGATTCATGAAAATGATACTTATAGCCACACATTCCAAAAATTATTGGTTTCTCTTACTCAAAAGGTTAGAGATACTCTTGATAGTATTAAAAAATAAGTATAAAGAGAAATGAGTAAATTTTCCTCATAATGTTTGGGCTTTAGCTTATGCGGTTCGATCCACCAGAAGCCCATTGTTGGCCCAGTTGAACTCATTGCTTGCAATATAAATAGCGAAACAACTTAGAAACCGATCCCTCTGATTATTAGGTTAAGCTGAGAAACGAAAAACAACAGCAATCATCGTCTTTGTCTCAGGTATATCATTCCATTCGTTTCGATAATTTTGTAATTCGTTTCTTCTTTTCATCAATTTATTATCATTTCCCGTTTTAATAATTCAGATCGACATGTTCAAAAAGTTGTTTATATTCATGTATGAAATTGGATCTGAAAGTTATGAATTTTAATAATCTGTCTTTGATCTCAACCGAAAAAAGTTAATAAAGGGGTCGTTTTTTTACCTAATTTGTCTCTCATCAATTTACATGTTCGTTTATGGATTTTTTAATAGGTTTTGTTGTTGTGTTCATATAATTTGTTGTTTATTGAAATTGTAAAGGGATTTTCATTTCCTTGTTGAATTGCATGATTTCAATTGTTAATTTTGTAGAGTTTGAAGAAATCGACAATGCCTCGCTACGAAGATAGATATGATAATACTCGCCTGTATGTTGGTCGCTTGAACTCAAGGACACGCTCCCGCGATCTTGAGCGAGTCTTCAACAGATATGGAAGGTAATTTTAACAATCATAATTGCTATATCACAAATATATAATGGTGGAGTTTGGTCTTGCTGATTGCTCTGCGTGATACCATTTTCCACAAAGTTGTAAACTTTGTGTAATGCTCCTCATGGGTTTCTATGTTTATTATATTATTTCATGTTTGCTTCAGGTGTGCATGCCTTGTGGCTATTTCGTGAAAAAAATCTTGTAGGGATTGATGCTTATTTGGCACAACCAATCAAATATTCATTAGACACTGAAGTAACAATTTAACAAGACGACAAAGCCCTGAAAACATTTATTTTAAAGTTATCTCCATATTTTGGTTGGTTGTGGATAATAGGCATCTGCAACTGTAAGAGTCACTCCTTTTGTTCTGAGAGATGGCATGAGCTTTTGTTAGGAGTAACCTTTTAGTATCTGTGTTGTTTAATTTGTGTCAATTTGCATATGGGAAACTAATGGTCATGCCGCCTTTTTTATTAATCTGTTGATCCTGTTTTTTGTGAATTGGCGAGGGACTAAATTAGTGATTAATTGGTATGGGGGTGTTGTCCATGTGCTATGCTGAAAGTCGAGGGATAATAAACAGGTTTTTCCCAAGCCTTTTCGGTGCTTGGATTCATGTTGGTTATTCGTCGTGTTATGCATGGCAAACATGTCCCCTAGGTGCCATTTGTTTAACTTGAATGATCTTGTTGAAGGTTTCTGGGGTATTTTTCCTAAACCTGGAGGTCTTTGGTGGGAGGGTGGCCTTGGTGGAATAAATTCCTGCCGAGTGTAGACTTTGGCGATTCTTTCTGTAGTGTTATTGCGTATTTTTATGGAAATGGCAACAAATCACAAACTGGTGTTTAGTTCGTCTTTGATGGTCGAAGTATCATGCACTTGCAGTAGTTAAGTAATGATGGCCTTACTGTTTCTGGAAATCATTTCCGCAGAGTTCGCAATGTGGATATGAAGCATGATTTCGCCTTTGTTGTAAGTTGTCGACATTTCTCTGTTCATTTATTTCTTTGTACTTTGTTTACACCTCATTCCTGAGTTCAAATGTCGGTTTTAGTATCTTCTTGGGGAATCCAGTTATAGATGATGGTAAGATTTGTGTTACTTTCCTAGCATGCTCTTTACATCTTCTGTACAGGAATTTAGTGATCCTCGAGATGCTGATGATGCAAGATATCACTTGGATGGTCGTGATGTTGATGGAAGTCGTCTTATTGTTGAGTTCGCAAAAGGGGTAGGCATTACTTCCTTTTAAGTTTTCTCTGCATCAGATTTTCAAATGTTGTTTTCTCATTTATAATTTATAAGCATGGAGCCGGTGTTTCCTTTGGTAGAGTAGTTTTGCGTTAATGCAAACCTGATAACATTTTCTTAATTTTTGATTTCATGCTAATTTTTTTGTCGTATCTGTCATTAATCAGGTTCCTCGTGGTTCCCAGGCTCCTCGTGGTTCCCGGGAATATTTGGGTCGAGGTCCTGCTCCTGGATCTGGGCGCTGCTTTAACTGTGGCCTTGATGGCCACTGGGCTCGAGATTGCAAAGCTGGGGATTGGAAGAACAAGTGTTACCGCTGTGGGGAGAGAGGTCACATAGAAAAGAACTGCAAGAATAGTCCCAAAAAGCTGAGGTAGGCCCTGTTCTGTACCTTTCAAATTGCTGCTGCATTGTCCATATTTTTTAAAAAATTCTCATTTTGTTAATAATTTCCTGAGCTTTAAAATGATGTCTATTGGATTTGGTCATACTTCAGACGTGAAAGGAGTTATTCACGCTCACCAGTCAGGGGACGTTCTCCTCGTCGTGGCAGAAGCAGGGAGCGAAGCTACAGCCGAGACCGCAGCTACAGGTGGAATACTTCATATTTTCTAATTCTACCATCTCTACATAATTTTGATGTAGTGATGCTGCATGGTTTCAATGGAATAAATATCTGCTGTTGTTTCATTAAACATCATTGTTTTTTTTAATCCTTTGCTTATATGCTAAACTGAGTGCTTCTGTCCTTATCAGCCGATCAAGATCCCCTGTCCGTGAACGAAGTCCTGTTCGTAGAGATAGATCAGAGAGTCCTCGCTACAGAAGCCCTGAACCCAAAAGCAGTCCTCTGCCCTCCAGTGCAAGGAAGCATAGCCCATCACCTGACCGAGGTAGCCCACCGAAGAGTGGTGACATTTCTCCTGGTAATGATAAGTTGGCCATACCGCAAGACGGGTCTGACTACAGCGATGGTCCGAGAGAGAAGAGTGGAAGCCCTGCTAGCCCTGCAAGGGACCATGAAGATGATAGTCCTAGAGCTAATGGTGCTAGCCGTAGCCCTAGCAGCAGTCCCAGGGATGACAGGAGCCCCGTTGACAATGATGATGACAACCACCATGGTTCCCCTAGAGGTAGTGAATCACCTTAAGAAGTTCCTGAGAAATGAACTCAGGATTTGGGGTTTATATGCTTTGCTTATTAAATGCACTCTGTTTTAAACTGTATGTGACAATTATTCACCCAAAAAAAGACTCAATTTATGCTACGCTTATGGTTGTTATGAAGAACGGTTTTATGAATAGTATTTTTCAGATTCTTCATGGATTTTTCGTTAGCATAATCTATCTATTATTATTGTGAGAAATTTATATCTTTTATATTTTGAATTTTAACTTGATATAGTTATTATGAAGAACTACTTAGTCTAGTTTTGAGTGAACATGTGTGATTTTTTAAACCATTTAAATTTATTGAGTAGATAATTTATTATAGCCTTCATTCTGGTAAATCTTGAAAGGATTGTGCAAGTGACAGAGATGAACCCTCAAGACGTTGGTCTAGCAATATCTTATGAACCATAAAAAAAAAGTAAGAGTTTGATTTGTAAGAGAGATACTTGTTGGGAAGGGCTTTCACATACTATGAAAGGAATTAGTTCCTTATCCAAAAAGTGAAGAAATATCTTACTAGTACAAAAAAGATGAGGCAGATGAAAGAAGTATCAGGAGTTCATGATTGATGAATTGTGTTCAAGATTTGTCCTGTGCTAGGAGTCACTGAATACTGATCTTACATTCTTTTTTAAACAATCATAATTTGTAAAAACCAAAGAACAAAAACAAATTTATGATCAATAATGAGACATGTAAATGATATTTTGGAGTATCCACTTTTTAAAGTGAACTTATATGAAGAAGGAGCGAATTAGATTATACTATTTAATGGGTTGAAGATAAAATAACATTAATGACATTTTGAGGTTCCATGTAAATTTAATCCTCAAGAGGAAAACTCCAAATTGTCTTTTAACAATTTTTAAGCATCAAGTGTTTCTCTCCATGTGACCATGTCATAATTTCTTCTTAAGTTTTCATTGATGTGCATCAGTTTTATTTCAATGCTTCCTCTTAAATTTTCATTGATGTGCATCAGTTTTATTTCAATGCTTCCTTGTAAAAAAAGTACTCTTCACCAAACATAAACAGCTAGACAATGTTTCATGAGTGTAAATCTATGCACTGACAGTATAAAGATTTATATACAATCAGTACATCATCTACTATTCATTTACATTACTTTTATTTAAAAGTCAATCATGATTAAAAACGAATAGTAAATGATACAGTGACAGTGTAAATTTTTTTTACATTGTCAGTGTATACATCTTTTTCTCATCTTTTTCTCATGTTTCATATTGAGACCATATATTCAACTTCAGCATTCTTTCTGACTTACCTCAACCCACAACAATCTTTAGCTGTTAGTAACATTTCCTCTGATCCACAGAAAAGTAGATTAAGTATGTGGTATGTAGAAGTAATTATGAACAATAACATGTTACCTTTGACATTGATAACTAATTGTGAAAGTTGAATTCCAAACCAGAAAATATGTTCTCATCCTTTTTCATAAACAAAATTGTATGAGGTAAACCTTATGTACAAGTAGAATTTTGTTGACTATAGTATAGTGCCAAGGCCTAGCTCATCCTCAATGTCATCTCCGTCTTCGAATAGCTTTAAAAACCGAGCCTGGTCTTGCTCCCTCTTCTTCTTTTGCCAGTACTTAAATGCGCCTACTGCTCCCACAATGATGATAGCCGAGACCAAAACAGATAACAAAACTAAAACTGCTATAAGAACTTCTTTTCTATTACCATTGCCGTCATGTGCAGCAATACCAATACCAGAGTTAGAAGTAGAACCTAGGCACCAACACAATTATTTCAAGCATATAAAATTGCTGATATTATTTGCCTGTAAGCTGCAGATTATAGATGCATCCCCAGAAAAATAAAATTCACAACGGCCCCTGGGGGTTGCCGTCTTTCATGTTATGCCATAAACTTAAGATAGTAATTTCGGAAAATCATGAAGGTCTGTTTAGAAGTGCAAATGGAACAAACCTAATTCAGGCATGCCAAATAATTCCACAGATCCACAAAGACATAATATATCAACATCAAACAGAAAAGTTTCAGACATAAGGTAATACTGTAACATTGAAGATAATTACCATACAGTTTGAATAATAAGATAAATAAGCCTATATATTTTCTTCTTTCTTCTTCCCAGTTGGTTAAGACTTAAAGAGGAGAAAAGTCAGGAGCATACATATTTTTGCCATAAATAAATTGAAATGTAAGCACTAAAACTAGAGAATGAAAAGAAACGTCAAAATTGAAATTAATTACTTTTGATATACTTCATAGTTTATAATGGCTGCAGTGGCATTCTTAATGTGATAACTACTTTTTGCGAATAGCACATTGCAGTATTCCGCCACAGTTGTCTGCAAGGTCTATTAGCATGAAGGATAATTTTTCGAAGAAGACGGTTGAAAGACTCACCTCCAGCTAAAGATAAGCACTCTGAGCAAAGAAAAGTGGCATTAAATTCTTTTTCCTTGACCCGAACATATTTGCCATCAGTGGCAGTAAAGTCAGATGGACAAAACTCCCATTCGTCAAACACATCATCTGAAAGAAGGCGATCTTCCTCATATAATCCACATCGCTTGCATTTTTTACTTGAAAAATTAGTCAAAGGCTGGAAGCAAAGAGTAAAATTTATTTAGTGGCTTCAAATAGTAACATTTGCTAAGCCATTTAATTTAATAAATAGTGTCAGTTTAAGAAGGAAATAAAATCACTAAAAGTTCAAGCGTAAAAAACCCAAAGAGGCTACTCAAAATTTCAAATGGCTGCACCTATGAGCTAGTTGCATGTTCTTAGACCAACGAGAGGAGTGGTTTCCAAACTTCCAAGATATAGATATACCTTACAGACTCAGTTAAAAAAATGACATAAAAGTTCAACAACAACAACCAAGCCTTTCCCCCTCTAAGTGAGGTCGGCTAGATGGATAAAATGACGCCATAATACCCTTTCCTAAATCATGTCTATAGCAAACCATATATATCTAAATCCTTACTATCGATTTTGTCTCTTCCTCTACTTCTAACTACCGGGTTACCCTCCTCAATGAGGGTTCTAGGAATCTTCTCGGTGCATGCCCGAAGCTCCATTTTTTCAATAATAGATGATACCTCAACATTTTCTCTAGCGCATTCATTTCTAACCCGATACGACTAATGCTAATGTTTCCACTTATCCAACGCAATGATTCTCATTACTAACACATTCAGTTTCATATATCATCACAAGCTTAAGCTCAAGCGATATTTTCTAAAGACATAAACAGAATAGAATGTATCATAAGGAACCTGCCAAGACTCTTCACCCTTGAAAGAATAGAATGTATCTTTTTTCTTAACATCAGGCAAAATGGTTTTGTTCTCCTCATTGCATTTGAAATACACAATTGGAGTGACTTTTAGCCATTCATGAGTTGTAAATATCTCCATTGAACTTAGTGTCACATCAGCACTTAAAATCAATCCTGTTCAAAAACCAACCAACCCAAATCAAAAGATTAAAACTTTATCACAAAATCATATATATTAACCTAATAAAAAACATCAAAAACCCCAAATCTAAAGATTAAAACTTCATCACAAAATCACATGTATTAACCTAATAAAAGACATCAAAAACCCTAAAACTAAACAATTTTACATGTTCCTTCCAAATAGAACACCCCTTCAACTAAACAAGCGTCAAAATCCATTTTTTTGAAGAATTTTATATCATAAGTTAAACATAACAAAAAAAAGATGATTTTTTTTATTATTACCTGGAAGATAGGTGAAGAAAATGCAGGAGGAAAATAAATAGAAATGAGAAACCCTAGAATTGTGAATCGACATGAGAAGAAAAAATTAGGAGTATGGATGGAACTATGAAATCAGAAATTTGAATGAAGGAATTGAGCGAGTGGAATGGATCATGGAATTAGGTTTAGAGTATTGCTAAACGATCGTCGTTTTAGGTGAAGGAATAATCAGGAAGGTGTGAAGAAAGTGATGAGGTATCTGGTATGTGATGGCGCGTACGCAACAGAGGCATCGCGGGAATCAAAGAAGAAAGGAAATCAAATCTCAATTCATGAGAGTCACACTTATCAAACACCAAAAGAATTAGTTTAGTTTCTTAAACATAAAAGATGAAAAAATAGTTTAGTAATACAAAAAATTATTCAATAGTCAATAAACAACGAGACATTGATCTAATAATATAATACCATAAAATTTCACGAAAAATACATATAAATTAAATGGTCAAATATTTAATTTATATGAGACGTTAAGGGAATACTTTAGATTAAATTAAAAAAACATTGAATAACCCCATTTTATCTTCATAAATTTCTAAGTGCATCAATTTTACCTTAGAACTAGACTACTCAAAAAATCCTAAATATGAATCTATATTATATAATTATTATTAGAGGTCATAAAAATTATTAAAAGTGTTAATTTTGATATTTTTGGGCTATTTTTAAAATTTTCAATTATCAAATTACTACCGCAAAAACTTTAAGATATTTAGTTTATTGATTGAGTACAAAATGATAGAAGCTATTTGGTGTGAACTATGAAGAAAAGGGTAAAATGGTTGAGTACAAAATAAGTCTTTATTAATTTCTTGTGTACTTTTGTGGACCTATAGTTTACCTTTTTTTTTCCTTTCATACATTTCCACTATTTAATGAAAAAATTCAAAAAATTAATTTATAAAATGATGTTCATAGTATCTAGGCACAAATTTATATAACTTAAAAAATAAATATGATTTCAATTCAATAAAATATTGCAATTTTATTTTATTACTCTCAAAAGAAAAACTGGATTGAGTCCTCTTAAAATTTATGTAAGTATAGGATTGCAACTAAGAGGGGGTGAATTAGTTGACTTAAAGTTTTAGTAACTTTTTCTGTAAAATGTAAGAGTTAAAGTGCATCGGATAATATTGCAGAAAAAATAAGCAAGTATAAAGTAAAGAGGAAAGGGAAAGGAGAGTACACAAGTATTTTATAATTAAGAGTTGTAAATACAATATCTCACCCCGAGATCTCTCTGTACCTTACACACTCACTAATATTTATACATAGGAAAAACACTTTCCAAGTCACTCTTTCCCCTTTTATTCACACCCTTGTGAAAGAAAGATTGTTTGTAATAAATGAAGAATTACAACAATGACTTTTAGATTGCCTTTACAAGTATGAAATATTATATTACTTGCAATCCAATCAACTCTCGTTATATGCTTAGTAATAATGCTCAATATATTTGTGAAAGTTTTTTAAGCAAATTACTCAGAATAAATTCTCTTTTAAAAGTTTAAGAGCTTGGTGCAAAAGTGCAGAAAAACAGTGAGAGAATTTACGAGTTGTATGAAAGTTGTGTGTCATGTTGTGAGAGTTTAGAGTCTTTATAGGCTTTCAAAACACTCAAGGTGCCTTTCTGAAAGTGTAAGAGTTGTTTGGAGTGAAGAAATTTTGTTTGGAGTGAAACCATTTCGTTTTGAAATCTGAAATCTCATTCAATAGTCCTCAGTAATCGATTAATGTCATTGGGTAATCGATTACCCAAACATATTGTCCACTTGAATTTTAAATTCGAATTTGAGTAATCGATTACTCTATTTGGGTAATCGGTTACTCAACTTTTGTAAAACTGGTAATCTGTTACTCAAATGCAGTAATGGATTACTCTGAGCAGTTTTAAGTTGGATAACTCTTTTCCTCTCACATGTAACTTGTTACTTGAATTAAGTGACCCGTTACACATCTTTTCAAAATTTGTTTTTAAGTATTTTCAAAGTGTTTTGTTCTTTAAAAATAGTTTTGAGCATTACTACTTTGCATAAGTGAGAGTTCTAGGATAGAAGTACCTATAGAGACTTAATCTAATCTTCTTGAAGCTGTATTCTTCTTTGTCTTCATAAATATTCTTCCTTTTCTTTTTTGATGATGTTGGTGTATTCATCAAAACTTTACCAATGTCAGGAGCAAAGTCTTCTTCACAGTTTAGAGGGGAGCTTCTATTAGTTTACCGTTAGAATTAGATATTAAATGCACATGTAGTGGCTTAGTTGCCTAGTTGGCCATTATATCATATTCACATATAAATAAAAGTGAGATAACTTATATTTCAAATTATCTATCTACCATTATAAATCAAATCTATTTTATAAAAAATATGATAGATTAGATTGGGATAATTTGAGAATATCAATAACCTTATGATAATAATTTTATATTTTTAACATATAATTTTTTTATCTCTTGCTTACTTTAATTTTTTATTTATGCATTTATAATACTCTCACAAAAACCAAAATACAATACTTGAAATAATCTTTTTAGAATATTTGATCCATACAACTATAAACTATAGACTAAAACTAAAATTTGGAAATGTTCAAAACCAAAATCATACTAAAGCCAATTTATTACAAGTGGAACTCATATAATATAATATCATCCACTTAGCCAGTATCTATTAACACATAATGGACCAAGTCCTCGTAAAACATCATTAATATTCATAAATAAACTATTAATAGTAACCAAATAATAAGAAGATCACAAATTTTGATTCAGTGGTGTAAATTCTCACTAAATTCTCATATAAACTAAAAGGTCAAAATTCGATTCCTATAAACGATATTTATTGATCACACATCTTGAAAGAGATTAGTTCCTTATTCATTCTCCAATAACAAGTTTCTATATTTTTCTAAGGATTAAAAAACAAGTTGATTTCTTGTTACACGTAGAATGCATGCACCATTTCAAGTTCCAAGGTGTCTTCATATGCATACAGTGCAAAACTGATATCTTAACTTTCCTCTTGTCGGAATGAACATCATTTTCATTAATTTGTGGTGCAATCTAAATTGATGTTCTAAAAAATGGTTTCATAATGCAATGAGGAAGTGATAATGTCACATAAATAATAGGCAGAGATCCATGCATATTCTAGAAAAAAGTTATATTGACACTAAGGAGAACACTTATCTTGCATGATAATGTGTTAGAAAGATTATAATATTTAAAATGCATCAAATTAGTATTATATTCTGAAGTTCAAATAACGAGATTAATTTTGTTGGCAAAAATGTTTCTGTATGATCAATCATATTTTTTTGGTAAAAAACACATTTTTCAGGTTTGTTTTACCTAACAAAGTTAACCAGAAAAAAAGAAAATGAAACTTGTTAGTATTTTTTTTTAGTAATAGCAATGCTAAAGAACTAATATCTTTCGGAATGTGTTGTTATCTTTCTCTTATGTTACTCGCAGGAACTGAACCTTTAACTTTTTAATTATCATAAGAATCTAATGGGTCTTACACCACTTAATCAACAATCTTCCTGGAAATACTAAATCCACTCACCCAAACTTATAGGAATATTTTATATGAATACGATCCATTTTCTTTGTCTGGTTTATCTTGTTAGGTAAAAGCAATTGTGAATTACTAAAACAATCTGCTTCACCATATATACAAATATTTTCACCACGTATCAATAATACATTAGTTTAGTGGTATAAAATTTCATTAGATCTCCAGAAAGATCAAAAAGTCATGAACTCAATTTTTGGGAACGATATTTATTATATCATATTATTTTATTGAGAGTTACGGTCACATACCCTAAAAAAGATTAGGGTGAAGGTAAAGTACCAAAAAAAACATTTTCAACACATATTCCTTCAAAATTTAATTGAAATATCAAAAGTACATTCACTCATTATGCTAAGATAGCCAAAAAAAACATGTGGGTAATAAACTCCAATCAAGTAAAGTTTTGAATTATCAAGAAAATTAAACCAAAGTAAAATATGACATCTACCTAGAAGAATGTAATGTGTAAGTTTTGGACAAGCAAAGTCACCTTTTATTTTTTTTACTACCGAAAATATCCCCTTACATAGTGGGTAATAAACTAATCTCTTTCGGATTTCGTGGCTGCTCCATCTTAAAGATTTAGCAAAATCTTACATTAATAAACCAATACATTATAGATAAAGTTAGCTAAACCAAAGGACTGTTGCTTTATTCATCAATGAAAACCTTAGGGAACCCACATGGCCACAACAACATTAAATTCACAAGGGACAAATAAAAGGACAAGAGTTATAATGTCAGAACTTTGTAGTTTAAATCTCTCTACATTTCCTGATCCTAGATCTACAACTCTGACATTACTATAAGATCCTCAACCAAAAGCATCCAAATATCAAAATCCTTTTCTTTCTCTTATCCATTGCTCTCTTTTTTCACCATTCCAATCTCAATAGACCAACTCTGCCATGCTTAGTCCATATCTGCTATTACAGCTAAGTTTGTTTCTTGAATGTGACACAATCAAGAAGGTCCAAAAGCATTTGAATCTGGTTCAAGGTACAGTGTATCATGATGCAATCATATTCTCTGAACTTGTATAACAGCTACTTGGTTTCTCATCCCAAGGAACATTTCTCAGTTAGTTCAGCCCATACCATATTTTTGTTTGTTTTTAGCTCAAACTTGTTTCATATGATTATATTTAAGACTAAATTCTCATTTTAGTTTCTCATGTTTTTTGACCTTACTAGTTTAATCCTTCAAAAAAGAAAAGACCTAAAATGGTCCACAAAAATTTCAAATGTGGGTCAAATTATATTTTTTGGCATGTTTTATAACACTTGGTAGGGACTAACTTGACCCCAAAAAGGACTAATTCGACCCACATTTGAAATCTTTGAAGACCATTTTAGGTCTTTTATTTTTTTGAAGAACTAAACTGGTAAGGTCGAAAAAATATGAGGGACTAAAAAAGTATTTACTCTATATCTAATGATGCCACCTTTTCCTTGGTATATAATAACTTCAGGAACACCCTTGAAGCATTAGAAGGAAGAAAAAAAACTTGATCTTGTGCTATTGATCTGAAAAAAAAGGATCTTTTTTTTATTACTTTAAGGTGTTGTGAAAAATGGTTAGATCATGTTGGAAACCAAATGGAGAGGATTGTGTGAGAGGAAGAGTTGAAGGGATGCTATGGTATAAGGATTTAGGGAACCATGTCCATGGAGAATTTTCAATGGCTATGGTTCAAGCCAATAGTTCAATGGAGGATAGGAGTCAAGTTGAATCTGGACCCTTGAGTTTTGATCATTTGGGTCCTCAAGGGACATTTATTGGTGTATATGATGGTCATGGTGGAACTGCAGCATCACAGTTTGTCTGTGATAATCTTTTCAGCAATTTCAAGAGTATGCTCTTATTTTTATTGCAAGCTATTCAAATTTATTGGTGAAACAGATTTGGTAGATCCTTTTCTATGCTGTTTTTCAGATTAATTGAAGACTACAAAAACCACGCCACTTGTTGTTCTTTCATTACCATACTCTTCAAAACAATGATTTCCTTAAAATTAATTATTTCTTTAAAGTGAATGTGAGTGTAAAGTGAAAATGAAAATTTATCTATCCTTACTTTTTTGGTACTAACAAGAGTATCCTCTCACATTTTTGGGTAAGGAACTAATCCCTTTTGGGATTTGTGACTCCCTCCCAACAAATGTCTTTCTCAGGAATCGAACCATCGACCTTGAGGATCCAGTGGGGCCTTACACCACTAAACCAACACCTTATTGGTTATCTATCCTTATTTGTTAAAGTATGCAATGATCTCAACTCACTTTCTCACTTTCTCACTTTATGCTCTAAGAGGAATTTTTTTCATTTTTTAAAAATCCTCCTAACCAGCACATACTAAAGTCTTTCATCACCTGATTAAGGTCTGTTACATAAATCAAATAATATGAAATTGTTATGTCAAAAATCGAATCTTTTGAACGATTATTTAGTTTTGAATCCTTAAAAAACCATACAACAACCACCAAGCCTTTATCTTTATCTTACTAGGTAAGGTAAAAAAAACTTAATAACAAGAATAGTATATGTTCTTTCATTTTACTGTTGCACTATAACTGAATCATTTTTCTATGTGAACCAGGTTTTGCAGCTGAACATCAAGGCATTTCAGAACATGTTATCAGAAGGGCCTTTCTAGCAACAGAAGAAGGTTTCCTTTCTCTTGTGAAGAAACAATGGCTAAACAAGCCACAAATTGCATCTACTGGTTCATGTTGTTTGGCAGGGATAATTTGCAATGGCATGCTATATATTGCAAATGCAGGTGATTCAAGAGCTGTTTTAGGAAGAACAGAAAGGGCAACAAGAGTAACAACTGCTATTCAATTATCAGCAGAGCACAATGTTAGCATCGAAACTGAGAGAGACGATCTTCGGTCGAAGCATCCCTATGATTCGCAAATTGTGGTTATGAAGCACAAAGTCTGGCGTGTGAAAGGCCTCATACAGGTAGAAAAAATGTTCATATAGGTTTGTGTTACTGAGGAAGATTTCAGATTATAGAGTGAAACTCTTTTCAGAAAACAATAGAAAGACTCAAATATAAAGCAAAAACAACTTGTAGGAATATTTAGACACCTAAAACATGTCTTTTATGCTTGAGATTGTTGAGAAAGCCACAAGCAATAAAAAACATGTTTAACTGGGTTGGTTGTGGTAAAAGTGGTATGTGACCCAGACAAACATTATCTATATGTCAAGGGTTATGATCCTAGAGTCGCTCGTCCCTTCGGGATGAGAGTTTTATCTAATCACCACCTGATCTGCTGTTAGTCTCACAGTTATGCCTGCATGCATAGTTGATAAAATTGAGATATTACGTAAAAGTAGAAGGGGTATGTAAACACGTAAAACGTGTGATGGTAACACGGATTGTAAGATTCTACCGAACATTAAAAAATTAAACATATATATAAATATATCAGAGTTTTTAGTCTAAACAAATGTAAATGATGTTAACATGATATCATAAAGTTTTTACATTTATAATAAATGTAAAAACTCGTAAAATCGTACGATCTTGTGCGATAGATCGCGATTTTAACTATACTTTATGTAAGATATCTGGTCAAAGACAAAAAAGAAAAATAAGTATTACCTTGGGGACAATCTAGAAGTCATGTTTTATATTCCTTGCAGACAAACTAGGACCCTTTGTTACTACTCCAACACACCATGTTAAATTGTTAATAGACCTTACCTTTGCAGGTTTCAAGATCCATAGGTGATGCATATCTGAAGAAAGCAGAGTTTAACAAAGAGCCTCTACCATACAAGTTTAGACTGAGTGAACCTTTCTTCAAGCCAATTCTTAGTTGTGAGCCATCCATATCAACGCATAAACTCGACCCGGCCGATCAGTTTATCATATTTGCTTCTGATGGTTTATGGGAGCAACTTAGCAGCCAAGAAGCTGTCAACATAGTCAGCAACAACCCACACAATGTAAGGTTCCAAATTCCATTCTACCAATTCAAGCATAGTATCTTATTCAATAGTCTTTTTCTGACTTAGTATGGATTTTTCATGTGATAGGGAATTGCAAGGAGGCTTGTGAAAGCTGCACTGAGAGAAGCAGCTAAGAAGAGAGAAATAAGATTCACAGATCTCCAAAAGATTGAAGAAGGTGTGAGGAGACATTTCCATGATGATATTTCAGTAATTGTTGTATTTCTAAATCATAAACTGATTGATAATAGCTCTCTCTGGGTATCTCCTGTTTCAATCAGTGGAGGTAGATCAACCAATTCCTAATGCAAAGAATTGTGGATTTCCTTCCCTTCTTACCTGTATTCAGATTTCATGTATAAAGGCTAAGAGATTTAGGCACATAATTTAACATTCCATTTCCATGATAGCAAGCATGCTTTCGAAGCTCCTAAGGGTTTGTTTGCAAGTTGATTTTTAGAATGAAATGAATGAAAATAGAAGGCATGAGAGCTAGCTTACAAGTATATTTCATGGCTCCCAAGCTTTCCACTTCCTTCCGTTGCCTTCCAAATTTTGCATGGTAGTATGACATATATGTGGTCACTCTTTTTTTGGTACTACCAAGGGTATCCCCTCATCTTTTTGGATAAAGAACTAATCCCTTTCGGGGTTCGTGGCTGCCTCTCCCAACAAGTGTCGCTCCCAGGAATCGGATGTGGTAACTCTTTAGTAAGCTTCTTCGGTTAAACTACATATCTATGATTCATGAGTACAATGGTTCAAACCTCATAAATGTAATTTGTCTCTTTCTCATTCCCTTCTCCTTTCCCTCGAGTACAACGATTAAAAACTTGTAGATGACATTTATCACATATAGAGATGATGAGTGACATTTGAGATATTAGCATTTGTTTTTATTTATGTCAATAATTAATAGCAAAATCAATAGAAAGCTATGTAAGATCTCCCATCCAATTTCAATAGAAATAGACATTATTAATCACAAAAGTCAATCCAATAGGAATACTGAAACAAACATCTCAAAGTACAGATTATTCAGAAAGGGTTACTATATACTATAACTAACCACCCAAAACATAACTTCACATTACAAATATGTATGTGTTATTAAATTCAAGATCCCTAGAATACTAACATTACTTATGAAAAGC
Organism: Lupinus angustifolius; assembly: GCF_001865875.1. Taxonomy (NCBI): domain Eukaryota; kingdom Viridiplantae; phylum Streptophyta; class Magnoliopsida; order Fabales; family Fabaceae; genus Lupinus; species Lupinus angustifolius. The sequence continues at coordinate 6,689,825 of NC_032017.1, read as the reverse complement.
TATTATATTCGATCTTATTTTATGTGCCACTCTTATGAAAGACTAGAAGCAAACCTATACCAACATAACCAATTTTGTCCCAAGAGCCTCCAAAGGCAAGTTAAACAAAAACAACAGCAGACAAGCCTTAGTCGCACTAGGTGAGACTACCGAACGACAATATAATTCTCTATCATAAATCATATCCATTAATAAAGCATTAATCTCGAAACCATTTTTAATCATATGGGGGTAGTTTTGATTTCAAACCCTCTTCACCCCAGACCTCAGCCAGATAGAACACAATGGCAGAGCTGAGCAGAATGGCATTTTTACCTACTTCCTCCATTAACAACTCAACTTGAATAAAAGAACACTCTAATAGTCTATTCCTCTGTTTGCTATTAACTAATAGAAGATAAGCAGGGCTGAGACACTTATTCAGGAGACCTTCAAATACTTTTCAGATTAAATCTGAAGCTGTTTCATGAGTCACCATACTGGTGAAAAGACAAAGCCAGGACAATTGTAATAAAGTTGAGTAAGCAACAAACCACAAATTCATCCACATTAAACCCTTCAAAAGGCATCAGGTGTAAAATTTAGCAGCCAGTTTCACCTCTTGAAATGGAATCATGTTTTACACACCAAGTCAATCTCACCGGCTAACCGTGCAGACAATAAAACACTAGCTTTGGCATAAAGGTCAACCATTTCATGATAATATCCAACAAAATACAAGAAAATAAGCTTGCAATTAAAAGACTACAAAAGAATATTCTGAATACTCCACAACATGGAAAAGGTCTCATTCATATATACTTGACTAGCTAGCAAAAGTTCAACCCCAGAATATGGATACCTCCATAGCTTTGATCCAAACAAAAAGCTTAAAAATAAATTACAAGATAATAAGAAGAAAAAAATAGAAGAGTTCCCACCACATCCAATCTTATAATTCGAAGTTACAGAAACCAAACTGCGAAACATCTTCAAAGAGTTTACTTATCTCAATATGACAACAAAGATATTGTAAAACTGGAAGCTACAGCCTTGGAAATAGCCTTTAGTTTAAGAGCAACTTTAAAACATTAGTAGAACTCAGGCACACGTTCAACTTTTCATTTGAAACATTTAGCTTACCATATTACACCCATTTTCTCGAGCGCGCCAGAAGATAGTACCAGGAACATAGAATTCCCCACCTATGCTGATCCAGAACGCAGAAAGATAGTGCACTACCACTACGCCAAAAGCAATAAATTTATTCATGCACCAAAACATAGTCTATTGATCCCTTTCTAGGAACATCATGTTACCTAAATACCTATTAAACATGTCCTTTAATCACTACTTTCCAATATGATCTAAACTTGATAGAACTCTAAAAGAATGTACGCAGTAGTAGCCATATGCATACATACACTAAAAACTCGGAAAAGACAAGGGGTTAATGTACGAGTCAAAATGAAGCCAAAAAACTATTTCTTTTTTTAACTTTTTTTTAAGTTAATGTGAAATTGGACCAATACCTAGTCAAATAACAAAAAATACGAACCAACATTACTAATATATGATGAAGTAATGTCAATTCAAAAACTACCCAAAAGAAAAGGGTCAACTCTACCCTATATGCAAACTATTCTATATTTGAGGGCTAATCTTTTTAATTTATCATCACTCCTCAAACATAAGTCAATTCTGGATCAGCATATTGATGCTATAAAAAAACTAATCCGGTACTACCTTCAGGCTTGGGGAGAACGGATGATGAGCATTTGACAAGCAGCAGATTAGAGACACTGGGTGGATGGCAATGATAAAGATGGAAAAAAAATAAAATAAAAAAGAAAAGAAATGAGTTTTCTTGTTTCAAAGGCTTCATCCATATTTTTTATAAAAAAATTAAGGCTGCTGTGGATTCCAAAAGTTCAAATCTTTGCAGATTTTAAGATAAGTAACACTATGAAGATGACATTAATTACCCCAAGGTACCACTTAGTAAGCCCATACTAAGACAACAAAAGCAAGCTTCTTCACACCATCTGAATCTTTGCCGCGTCTTAGAGGAAGGAAGGCATCACCTTACAAATGAAAAATAGATGTATCTGGGATTAATAAGTTGAAAAGTAGATAGGGTGTGGAGGTCTGGAGGCCACTCTGGGAACTTGAACTGTTAAAAAGCTAGAACTGCAGAAAAGTGCAAGGAAAAACTTGTCAAACAAAAAAGATAAGATCACAATTCAGGTTAATTAAAATTGAAGACATGTAAATTACCAAAAGACCATTTATTTATTTGGAACGAGAACTAGAAGAATAAAGTAACTTACAAGAAAATTTCCTACAACTACAAATGCAAACTTCCGTTCAGTCTCCTCCTACAGCTTTGCCTGCAATAACCACCTTCTAGTTTGAACACGAAAAACAGATTAGTAAACACAAGTAGAAACGTTTTTCAACTTCCTATCAGTCAAAGCATTGGGAGACTAAAAGGGACTTACTGGCTCAACGTTTCCCTTGCTGTTAACTTGTGACAGGGAGCCTGATGATTGATTTGAAAACCTGGGAAAAGAGAACAGAAAGATTTGATAAGATGCTATGAACACTCAATTCTTATAAGTGGTAGGAAACAGCTCTATAAGAAAATGGGTGAGACAGAATAGAATACGCAAGTACCTGAGTGCTCTTGCTTTCCTTTTATCTTCCTCAGCAGGATCAGCAGCAGCCTTAGAAGCTGGTGCAAACCTAGCAACACGAGCTTTCTTCTTTGCCTTCTCATCAGCAGTTGTGGTTGGACTAGGTATCCCAAACCTGAGAAGCAGGATTGGTAACATGTTCAGTTTTATATCCAGTGAAAAAACAATGATTCTTCCAAAGCAATTTTGGCAAAAACCATTTTCCTAATTAGCATTCCATAAAAGCTGAATTTCATTAAGCACTAAAGCCCAATCAAACATGTATATAAATGCTGATAGTGATTTTATATATATTTACATTATTTTTTAAGAAAAAACATAAATGAACTTGCAAGTTAGTGTGTTTTGGCAACATTCTTGAAGGGCTTATGAGTTATTCAACAAGCTTATTTGGCAGCAGCTAGGAGTCTTGTTTGGTAAGGGCTTTGTTTGGCACAACTAGCTGATTGAATCAAAACTTATAAAGGGTGGCCCAATGCACACAGCTCCTTACTAAGGGTAGATGTATATAGCCTTACCCTCGCAAGCGAAGAGCTTTTCCAGGATTTGAACTCGTGACCTCATGATTACTAAGCAGTAACCTTACCATTGTGCCAAATTCACCCTCAGATTGAATCAAAATTGTTTAATAATATTAGCTAGTAAGCTAGATGATACATGTAAAATGAAATATGCACATAGCTTACAAGCTCATAAGCTATCTCATGTAGCTTATCAAATACGAGCTTATAAGCTTGAAGCTTATTGAAGTAATCCCTTCTTCCAAACACCATCGATAGCTTATTTTTTGGTCAAAAGAGGTAATTGACTACCTTATAAGGTCCTTAATGGTCTTACCAACATGGGAAAATTTTAAAAAACACACCTTGCTTATAAGCCCTGATTTAACTATTCAATAGGAATTGATTTGGGTTAAAAGCTAAGAGCACCTCAATCATTTATAATTATTGACCGATTAGCATTACCAAACACTTCCGAATTAACCAGCCATAGGCTTTCACAGCTCATAACTTTTCAAATTTCAGCTACTTGTATCAAACAAAGCCCTAACAGTATATATTAGAAAAGAGAAAAGTGAAAACCTCTCTGCTCTAGCCTTCCTCTTCACCTCCTCCGATTTCGATGTCTCTGATCCCGGTGTTGTGGAACTAGTGCCAAACCTGCAATCAACACACACATAACAATTCCATCATTAGAAACTAAAAGGGTACCAAATTAGGTTTACATAAGAGTGGCATAATGTGAATCATTGAATGTATATTAGATAATCAAAATCAATTTCAGATTAAAATCCACAGATATAAAAAAAACTTCGGAACCCTAATTTAATCACATAATAACCCTAATTTTCTATGTATAAAAGGTGAAACCTTTCAGCTCGTGAATTGCGTTTATCCTTCTCAGACAATTGAACAGTGATCCCAAATCGCTCAGCACGGATTTTCTTCTTCTGGGCATCGGAAATCGGAGCCGTCGCCGGAGAAACCATGGATTCATCGGCGGCGGCGTCCTTGTCGGCGGTAGGATCGGGGGTTGGTTGTTCTGAGAGGCCTAGGTCGGGTTTGGGTTCGGTGGGGTCAAGGGTTTTGGTCGGGTTTTCCTCTTGTGGAAGGTTGTTGTTGAGATTAGGGTTCTGGGTGTTGTCGGTGGTTGCCATTGGAATCTGGAATTGAAAGAGAAGATGAAAACAGAATCAAAGATCGCGTTATAGAAAATGGGATTCGTTCGAAGGGCAATGAAAATATCAAGAAAATATATATCTGGGTTTTATTTTTTTTGGTTTAGCAGTATAAGACCCCAGTAGATCTAACACGTTTGATAGTTCGGTTTCGGGAAGCAACACTTATTGAGAGACAAACATGACTTCTAATTAAGATTAGTTCTTTACCAAGTAAGGATATCATTGGAAGTAACAAAAAAATTATTTTTATTAACTAACAATTATTGGGAATGTCATTTGTTGAGAAGGGTAATCACACGACCCAAAAAAATGATTACTTCCTTATCCATATGATGAAAAAATACTCTTGATAGTACAAAAAAATGTATTCTCATCCCCTTATCTATAGATAATAAACAACTGATCATTTAAAAAATATGTGGCATTTCCGAGCTATTGTCGTATTTAGTCTAAGGATGCAAGAGGGAGAGAGGTAAATTTTATGCAAATTTAGCAATTAATATTAGATACACTACTGCTATTTTTTTTAAGATGGACCATTCTTCTTTGGTAAATTTAGTTTGGGATGTTAAAACTTCAAAGTCTTGAAAATCAAATAAATTAGCCAATAGTCTCTATACATGTAATCTCAATGTGAAGATATTGTATTCACAACTAGCTAGAAATATTTGTATTTTTGAATGTCCTAATACTAGTTTTATATTTCATATATTCATTTTAATGAACCATGGTGTATAAAAATAGTATCGTTGGAAGATATTGATCTAATGATATAACATCCTATTAGATTATAGGATGACTAAAATATCATAAATTCGATTATTGTGAGCAACACTTGTTAAGAGTAGCATTCACGCACCTTAAAAGTAATTAATTCATACCTAAAAAAGAGTCAGAATATATACTTTAGTAGTATAAAAAAAGATGGGAGCAAATGTTTATGATAGTCATGGAGTGCTTTCAGCTTTAAACTATACGCTTGTGTAATGGTTAGAGTTGCAGAGTATGAGTTTGTAACAAAGGTTTAAAATCTACGCAGTGTAAAGTTTTTTACACTATCAATGCATCATTCACCATTGATTTATAGTATTTTTGTTCGAGAATCAATGTTGTAAATTTATAAAAAGTTCATTATTAGGTTCAGTTTTGAACTAGTTTTGAGTTATAACTAAGCTTAGTTTTGACATGATATGCTGAATGCACATATTATGTGTCATTCGGATTCTGTATTCTACCTTCATTCCTCTCAATGTGACTATTACTCCATAGATCTTGAACCATTCATGATCCTTCTGTCCTTTGCATTGTTACCGTATAAAATTTGATGTTATAAGTGTTATATTTAACTCTTAATGAGATCACAATGTATATAATCATTAAGAGAACCAAAAACAAAGGAAAAAGGAGAATTGATTCAGATAAACAAGTATAATTGAATGTGTTTGAATCAACCTATTTAGTTTTGAATCAACATATAATCTAATTATTGTGGCTGCAATAACTGCCGCAACAGTATCACATCGTAATTGTAGTACCATATCGAATTACAATGATATCTACATCGGGTCACCTTAGGCTGCATCAAATTCAAAAATATCTTTTCTATTACAAAATAGTTCACACTTCACACCGCATTGGTAGCAACATGTTGTAATGCCTTCAACCAGTTACATGAACTGATTTACTGGTTGGCATCATAATATCATTCATTATCCATCCAAGTCCAAGTCCAAAACTAAAACTTTTCTTCACTTTTCAAGAATTTTCCACAGCAAAAATAGTTGAAACAAGTACATCATCTAATCAATATGTTCTATATTCATATCTCACTTGAGCATGTATTAAACCAATCTCTAAAATTTCTTAGGTACCAAGTAGAAGAAAACATCAACTACATTTATAAACAAATTACTATTGTTGTACAACAATAGTTGATCACTTATTTGGTGCTAGAATAGTATACAACAAAAGAAATGTGAGAATTAAAATTGCACCTACAAGAGTGAAAGTAGGACTAGTCCAAAACTTGAGGTTTGATCTCTCAGTTCTCCTGATAGGATCAACCTCTTCGGAAATTGGGAAATCGGAACGCTTCGGATTCCAGCTTACGTATTTATTCGGAGAAAACTGAGAGAAAAGTGTTTTTCTCCCTTGCTTCTTGAAATTTGACCATGCCTTGTCCCAATCTGTTGAAGATTTATCACCTAAAACATTTAACCAACATTTGTAGTAAGTGTCTCATGAGTTCTACACTTTGTTTGTGGATTGGAATTCTCTAAAGTTAACAAATTTATCTAACTATCTGCACTTGATTTTATATAATAGTGCATCATGATCCTATTTCACTAAATAATATGCGTATGCATCTTTACGAACTAATCTCTTTCGGGTTATGCGGTTGCCCCTTCTAACGAATATCGCTCCTGGGATTTGGCAGGGCTTTACATTACTAGACCAAACGCCTTATTAATAGGGATTTGTGAGCATCACTTTTGGGAGAGTATCTATGCACCCGAAATGAATTACTCCCGACCATATCCAAGCCAAGCCACTTGAGACATGTATACAAATAATGATAGTAATTACATGAGTAATGAACATTTAACTCCTAGGTAATATCCATTAACAAGTAGAGTACACACCCTCTCATAACAAAAACATTAACAAGAACCATAATTGCAAAACAATACCATTGTTGTTGTTATCACCGGTTGGTTGAGATTCCTTGAAGTCCCTTTTGGAAGAGAGAATTGTGAAAGATGAATAATAAGAAGAAAATGATGATCGTGAAGAGAAACTATGGGTTATAAAACATTGAATATTCATTTGCAAATGCATCATAATGTTGTAAAGATTCAATTTTGAAGGTTCCTTTGAGCTACATAGAATACTTGGTCATCATCATTCCTTCCTTATCCTTATTGCCACTCAAATTTTACCACCTCATCACACGTGTCTCCTTTTCAATGCATGCAGATCTAAAATCGTCACATTATTAAGAGTAAGTGGTGTAAGCCACACTCGATTTTAAGGTCAAAATTTTGATTCTTGAGAAAGACATTTGTTAGAAGGGACAACCAAGAATCCAAAATAATTAATTTCTTAGGTAAAAAGATAAATTTGTAGTATAAAAAAAATCATCACATTTTTGTAGTTTTACACTGACACAACCTACTAGTTTCAATATATTATTTTTGTACCAAAAGAATTAAAATGTATTTTCATTTTCTCATTCCCCAATTACTAGTTGTTTCCATGTAAGTATGTAAAATCTAGGGAGTCATAAGGTGGTCTGATAGTGAAAATAGCGGTGGTAAGGAATGGAGTGCAGGAGGTTGTGGGTTCGAGTCCCACCATCAACAAAAATGGGAGTTATAAGGGTGGTTTGATGGTAGGGTGTAGGAAGTTGAGGGTGGAGTCTCACCCACAACAAAATACTAACATATTAACAGCTAACATACTAACAATTGCCGATAAAAAAAAATATAATTAGTTTAAAGTTATTTTATCTTAAAATAATGTTGTTTTTAGAAAAAAAAAAATTTTGATTGACTCGGGCAATCCAACTTCTAACCATTTAAGTTACTAGTTTTAGGCTTCAATCAATTAAGTTGAATAGAGGCAATTCAATTTTTAAGTAAAATCAGTTAAACAAGAGACTTAGAGTGATGAGATATTCGGTTCACGATTGAACCAATCAAATTGGCCGGTCCGAGCTAAATTTTATAACACAGTTAAAATAACTATTCATATCATCTACTTTAGTCAATCAATAAACAAGAGGAAGAATAAGCCCAATTATGTTCACAATTTGAATGGGCTCAAATAAGTGAAATTAATCAAACCCTAAAAAGCCCACATAAAAAAGAACAATATATATTAACAGATTTAACCCTTAACCTAATTCCCATTTCAAAAAGAAACCCTAGCTCAGTGCACTTCAAGCTTCAGCAATGGCGGCAGCAGCAGCTCGTCCCCTAGTCTCCGTTCAGGTCGTCTCCGGCGATATCGCCACCGACACACCTTCCACCGTTGCTCTCCCCGACGTCATGAAGGCTTCAATTCGCCCTGATATTGTTAACTTCGTCCACTCCAACATCTCTCGCAACAGCCGCCAACCCTACGCCGTCAGCCGCAAAGCCGGCCACCAAACCTCCGCCGAGTCCTGGGGAACCGGACGCGCTGTGTCCCGTATCCCTCGTGTTTCCGGAGGCGGAACTCACCGTGCCGGACAAGCCGCGTTCGGAAACATGTGCCGCGGTGGTCGTATGTTCGCTCCGACCAGGATCTGGCGCCGCTGGCACCGCAAGGTCAATATCAACCAGAAGCGTTACGCCATCGTTTCCGCCATCGCTGCTTCCGCGATACCTTCCCTTGTTCAAGCCCGCGGCCACCGCATCGAAACCGTCCCGGAGTTGCCGTTGGTCGTGAGCGACACCGTGGAAGGCGTTGAGAAGAGCAAGGAAGCAATCAAGGTGCTGAAAGAGATCGGTGCTTTTGCCGATGCGGAGAAAGCGAAAGATAGCCGCGGAATTCGTCCCGGTAAGGGAAAAGCGCGTAACCGTAGATACATTTCTCGCAAGGGACCTCTTATCGTGTATGGAACCGAAGGCGCGAAAGCCGTGAAGGCTTTTCGCAACATTCCAGGCGTTGAGATTGCCAATGTGGAGAGGCTGAACCTTCTGAAACTTGCACCTGGTGGTCATCTAGGTCGTTTCGTTGTTTGGACTAAATCTGCTTTCGAGAAACTTGATTCGATCTATGGAACATTTGAGCAGGCTTCTGAGAAGAAGAAGGGATATGTGCTGCCTCGGTCGAAGTTGGTGAATGCTGACTTGGCTAGGCTTATTAACTCTGATGAGGTTCAATCTGTGGTGAAGCCGATTAAGAAGGAGGTTAAGAGGAGTGGAGTTAAGAAGAACCCACTTAAGAATCTTAATGTTCTGTTGAAGCTGAATCCTTATGCTAAAACTGCTAAGAGGATGGCGATTTTGGCTGAGCAGCAGCGCATTGTTGCGAAGAAGGAGAAGCTCGCAAAGAAGCGCGGCACTGTCTCCAAGGTAAAGTTTCTTTGTCATTCTATGCATTTTTAAAATTTTGGGAGATAGTATTTGGTTAAATTATACTTTTGTTATTGATGATGGCTTATACTTGTTAATTGTTCAAGGATAGGACTAAATTTGAAAATGATTATCACATATATGGATCAAATGGCATCAACCAATAATTTCGGGTCCAGTCGTTGTATGTAGTAATAATTTAGTCTAGTTAAGTTTTAAATTCAGTTCATACATATACAACATATTTCAATTTTTTGTTGTTTTAGTCTGAGGACTATTTTGAAATGAACCAGATTTTGGGGCCAAATGTTAGTCATTTGAACCAATGTGCTGTAATATTTTTCGCTTACATCTTACAATGATTGTAATTTGGCCATTATTGTTCAAGAGGGTGTTTGATTAAGAGATTAAATGGATAATTTGTAAAAGAGTAAGTTGCATAACAATCTTGAGTGTGAAACACTGAATTTCTTTAGCTGGATTTTTGGAAATTGAATTATCTAGCAATTAGATTATTTTCAAATCTTAAACATACCATATCTCCTTCGAACTGTGCTACAACACAAACTTAATGGTGAGGACAAAATTGAAAGTAATTTTATTATGCAGGTCAAGATGAAAATGCATAGAACCAAATGTATAGTTTAATCCTTATAATTTCAACATTAAGGACTAACGATTATGATACATTCTTGTATTTGTTGTTTTTTAGGAGGAGGCTTCTGCTATCAAGGCTGCAGGAAAGGCATGGTATCAAACTATGGTGTCTGACTCTGATTATGCTGAATTTGACAACTTCTCCAAGTGGCTCGGTGTTTCACAGTGAAATCTACATTAAGTATCTTTTAAATTTTGTTGTTACTTTCATTTTGTTTTTGAATTGTGTTACTTTGCAGTTTTGGTAGAGACCAATTATTACTATATATTGTTCAAGTAAGACTTGCAGAATATCATGGAATGTTTGGTTTGAGAACATCACTTTTCAGTGCAATTTTTAGTTTTGGATAGTTCATTTTTAGTTTTCTTTGTTCTCCCAATGATATCTCCTCACCTTTTGTGTAAGTATCTAATCCCTTTCGGGATGTGGGGCTATCGCCCGCAACAAATGTTGCTACCAGGAATTGAATCCTGTCCTTTTGGTCATTTCTAGTTGCTATATCTTCCACATATTTTTTTAAAGAAACTAAATTCAAATAAGGATTATGTCATTTTAATTTCATTGTTAAATAGAGTAAATAGATAAAAAAAATATGGATTAATGTCTTTTTGCTCAAATCATTTACAAATAAGATCCTATATCTCCAATTTGGCTTCTTGCCATTCTATGCATTGCTGTTCATATTCCTTGGAAAATCAATTTGAAAACTTGTTGTATTCTGTGGCAAATTTTGAGGGAAAGAAAGTTCTTTATTTTTGACCCAATCCAATTACTAGGTTCGGAATACATTGTTAACTAACTATTAATGTCAATTTCTTGAATATATTTTTGATGGTTAGGTTTTATACTGTAAGAATATAAGATGGATACAAAATGAATTAAGATTTTCATTTTTGTCTTATTAAAAGTTTGAATCTCCTATAAGAAGTGGCTTGTGTAGTGAAGAAAAAATTGATTACATTCTTCTTCTATCCAACTCTAGTGGTGATTTTGGTAGTGTACAAGCTCCTTAATGTGTATATTAGGCATGCTTGTTAAATCTATTACTCTGACCCCTAGCTTGTTTGTTAATATGGTTTGAAAGTACAGAGTATAGTTATTAATATATATCGATCATTAAATTGGTCAGGGTATTGATACAATAGTTCAATTAGTGGTTCAGTAATTAAACCGCATGTCAGTTAAACCGGATATATGTCCCTTGATTCTATACCAACATTGTTTAGTCAAATTTCTTAAATTTCTGCAATTAATGAAGTAATCCAGCAATACCAATTCCTGCAATTCATGAATCAAGGAATATAATATGTGGTTGATTCTATTATTATTATAATAATAATAGTAATAATAATAATAAATCACTAATTCATGAAGTAATTCAGCAATACTGAAAAATAGATAAACAATTGATGCAATACCAATTGCTGCAATACCAATTGCTGCAATAAACAATTCCTCTCCAATTTTTGGCACATTTAATCCAAAAACACTCAAAAATTGAAGCAATATTGAGATTCCTTTCAAAACTCTTAAATCTAATAATATAGAAAGGGCTAAACTAATTCCTTACTTTAAATCTAATTCCTCTGTGAACTCTTCCATTGGTGCACATAGAAGAGGCTAAACTAGCAAGTAAGCTAATTGAACAAATAGAAGAACCAAGTAAGGAAGAAGCACTTTGTGTGGAACGTTAATGATGTCAACTCTACAAGGAAAGACTGAAACGAAGATGATGGGTCGGTGGAAGGGAGTGGACGGAGATGGTGGGGCGCTGATGGATGCGTGGAACGAAGATTACAAAATATGATTGGTTTTAACCTTTTGATAGTTGGTTGGTACAACTATAATGTATGGTTAAAAGTACAATTCACCGGTTGAACTGGTCGGTATAATACAATTTTTATATTACTAATACTAAGAGTTGATATTTGTCCAATCATAATGTATATGAAAGAGAAAATGTGATGATTTTTTAGTTGTTCGATATGGAAGAAAATGAAAAGTAGAGAAAAATATATAATTATAATTAATATATAATGATATTGATAAATAGAAGGTTTGAGTCTTATACTCTTGCCATAGTATTGTGTTGGTATACTTTTTTTACTTGAATTCTCCTCCAAAATCCTAATATTGAAGAAAAAACATAATACCATGTATCCCATTATTTTCTTTTTGGTTGTACAAGAATCAAAATAATAAAAATAACTTCAATTTTTCATGCATCTAAATATCATATAAAAAAGTTAAAAATATGTAAGAAATAAATTAATTATTTTGACCCAAAATTGTAATTTGGTTTACATTATTTTTTGTTTAAGATGAACTGAAATGAAATCTGAAGAATAAATGTATACTAGTGAATGAAAGTTGAAGATAATTTGAATTGAAAATTCTTTAATTATAGAGTAAATTACAATCATCCTTGATTTTTAGTGAAATTATACAAGTCATCCTTATCTTTTTCTGTCCTTATACAAACCACTCAATATTTTGTATATATTTTATACTAATTAACCTTGTATGAAATATAAGTGTAATTTTTTAAACAAATAATATAAGATGAATGTAATTAATTACGTTAAGCAAATTAAATATGATATATTATGTAGATAAGCTCAAATAGTATAAGATTTAGTGTTTCTTTATTATTTTTGGTTCATTATGAAATACAACAACAATTCTAGGAGATGTTTAATTAACTCTTATACTATTTTGCGACGAACAAAAAATAATAAAAACGTAATGACTGTTATACTATTTGGATTTATGTTCATAATATATCATTTTTTAAACTTAATTACATTAATCACATACTACTAGTTTAAAACATTATAATAATATCTCATGTATGGATAATTAGTGTAATGTATGTATAAAATTATGAATAGTTTATGTAGGGATAAAAACGGAGGAATTAATTTTACTAAAATTCATGGGGAGTGAATGTAATTCACTCTTAATTATATTGTATGAAAGGAAAAAAAATTATATTAGTTAGTTGAAAAATATTCACAAAAAAAAAAAACCTTACTAATATTAACTTTATAGTAAATATACTTTTTGACCCATTTTCTCTCGAAAAGAATAGTTTTTAATTCCATTCCCATTTTTCTTCCAAGATAGGAAGAATACCTTCAATATATATCAAAGTACATTGAATATAATATCTTTTAAAATATTTGAAAGTACATTCAATTAGGCTATAATATATATATATATATATATATATATATATATTATACATATTAACTCATCACACTATTTATTTTTGTGAAATGAAAGATGGAAAATAAATGTATATTAGTGAATGAAAGTTGAAGATAATTGGAATTCAAAAATCTTTAATTCTAGAGTAAATTATATTCATATTCTTAAATTTTAGTAAAATATATAAAGCATCTATATTTTTTTTTGTCCTTATACAACCACTCATTATTTTGAACATACGTTACAATGACTTATTGTATGAGATATAATAATCTTTTAAACAAATAACATTAATTAATTAAGTTAAGCAAATTAAATATAATATACTATGTAGATGAGCCCAAATAGTATAAGAGTTTATATCTCTTTATTATTTTTGGTTCATTACGAAATATATCAATAATTCTATAGAGATGTTTAATTAACTCTTATACTATTTTGGAACGAACAAAAAATATAAAGACACAATGATTGTTATACTATTTGGATTTTTCTTCATAATATATATTTTTATTAATTTAATTACGCTCATCAGATGTCATTAATTTAAAATATTACACTAATATCTTATGTATAAGTAGTTAGTATAATGTATGTACAAAATTATGAATAATTTGTATAAGGATAAAAAATGGAAGATAGTTTATGTAAAAGGGATGTAAGTGTAATTAACTCATAATTATATCATATATGAAAGGGAAAAAATATATTAGTGAATTGGAACAAAAAATATATTAGTGAATTGAAACAAAAAAATAAACCTTCCTAATATTAAGTTTATAGTAAATATACTTTTTCATCCATTTTCTCTTGAAAATAATAGTTTTTAATTCCATTCCCATTTTTCATTAAGAAGGACACCTTCAATATATAGTAAAGTACATTAAATATTTAGTTGTGTAAGGCCCTACTAGATCCACAAGCCCTACTAGATCCACAAGATCGATGGTTCGATTCCTGAGAACGACACTTGTTGAAAGGAACAATCACAAACCTTGAAATGAATTAATTCTTTACCTAAAAAGTTGAAAATATATTTTTGATAGTACCAAAAAATACATTATTTATTTTTATTACCTATATTGATGAATGATAAATAATATAATGAAAATGTAAAATATGGTTTTATCCTTGTATATATTGATGTAGCTGAATCATATATTTCATACTTATCTAAACATGTTATAAAAGTCCATTCATAAAGGCTGAGCATGAGACAACAACACTAGCCAAGAAAACATGAACGCCTCTTTGGTTAAGTTGAGTTTTTTTCTTATGCTTATAGCATTTGCCTCAGGTATTTTTCTTCTTTGGTAGAAAGCTTTTTGTTTCAGTGTTTCTTATTTTATTTTAATTATGTGGTTTTGTGCATATGGGAAATGGGTATTTTTTTTACACAAATTCATATAAACTTATAGTCAGGGTAGTTAGAATCACCATCAATGCAAGATTGTACGATTTTACGACTTTGTTGTTGATTGTGAGACACAATCTTGCTGAAGGAAGTCCTGTCGCTTAATAGAGGTGAGCAAGAGCCGATCTTATCCGCTCACTCAGTAGAGTTTGATTAGATTCAAATAGGATCGGGTCTCGTTGTGTTTAGGGTTGGGTTTAAAAATTAGACCTGATCAATATTTAGGACCGGATAGAGACCAAACATGATTTGGTCTGATCCGTCTCATGATCACTTCTCATCATATTTGTATGTGTCTCTATTCAAATATGTAGAAAATAATAACACTTTTTTAGTATAAAATATTATTGAATATATATACATATATCATTTTATACATCAAATTACATATTCATAATAATAAATAATATTGAGAAGACTTTATCTAAAATGAGTATATATAATATTAAGTCAGGTTTAGGGTAGGATCATGTTTAAAGAGTGATTTGATTGATATTTAGGGATCGGGTTAGCTTCGAATGTAGGATCAGTTCCGAGCTCAAAAAATAACCAAACCAACATTTAGAGTCGGATAATGACAAATCTTAACTCGTTGTAGAATGACATTCATACTATTTGTCCTAACGTCTTTAACTATTCTAACTACTTAAAAGAAGTAAAATGAGCTACAAAATATCTTCGTGTAGTCTAACCATTTGTCCTCTACTGTTTTTTGACGCTTCAGATAATTAGAAATTAATTAAAAATTCATTTTTTTTGTCTACCCCACTTTCATAACACATTGGATTTTATCATTTTAAATTTTAGAATTTTAATGTTAGTTTCAAATATTCCTAAAAAAATATATCCAATTAGTATTAAATTTATTCATTTATATATATAACATTTGTGTTATATTTTCTTTATTTTGCTTGCTGGATAAAGTTTACATACATATACTCTCTTTAGATATCACTAAATTAAAGTCTCATGTACTGAGTCACCCTTTTGTTGTAATATATGTATTTAAGTTTTTATATATACTATGAAGAGTGTAATATTTATGCACTATTAGTGTATAAAGATATAAACAATCATTTATTTATATATATTTTGAAGAATCAATAACGATTAAACATGAATAATTAATGATGCAATGACATAATATAAAACTCATACACTATCAATGCATATATTTTTTCTTTATTATAAATTAATAACTTACTAATATCATCATGGTAACATTATTTACATTTGTTTACACTAAAAAATTATTATTCTTTTGTATATGTTCACATTTAATTCTTTTAATATTTCGTAAGATCATGCAATTCGTCTTACGATCACACGTTTTACGTATTCACATGTTATATATTCCTTCTAATTTTACATAATCTCGATTTTATCAACCATGCTTATATAGATTTTAATTTTACATTTTACATATTTTCTAGGCAATCATATGTTTAATTATACACTATTATTGGGTACAACTTCAACATAAGTTTTCTTATTTAGTTATTCAAGCAACCCATTAATGTTAACTTACATGCCGCATAAATATATGGGTGCACATCTGTTGTCCCATATTTAGCGTTATTCCATATGCCATAAGTTATAAATGGTCAAAAAAATACTTAAAAATTAAATTTTAGTTAATTTTTTTTCCCAACCAATCACAAGGTCATGACACATGAAGTGATATTAATTAAAAAATGAAATGTATTTTCAGGTATGAAGTTTGAGATTGAGAGACAAGACTCAGAAACTAATGGTGTAGACTGCAAAGTGAGAAGTAACTGTGAAGGGTGCATTTGTGGAAAACTTACTCCTTGTAGTTGTTGTAATGATGGTGCATGTGTTTGTTTTAGAATAGATCAGCCAAATACGACGCTTCAGATTTTGAAACCAGATGCAGAACTTAATGGTCCAACTTGCCAAGCCACTGGCACTAGTAGTTGTAAACGTTGTGTTTGTGGTGGTAAACTTGGTCTATGTTCTTGTTGTTTTAATGGTGTATGTGCTTGTTATAGGATTGATTTTAAGCAGATAATGTCCCACAAAGATATCATGAATTATTAGTTCATACATCTTTGGATTTCAATTATCAACAAATATAGAACTTATAAATAAAGCCCCAGGATTGACATTCCATTCTGAAATTTATTTTTGGAAAGAAAAATTGGTAGTACTAAATGTATTCCATTATTATTTTGGGTATGAAATTAATCGCTTTCGGAATTTGTAGTTGTTTTTTCCAATAATATATTATTAAAAAATTGAGGTAAGTAGAGTGAAGTTATTATTTAGGATATTGTAAAAAAGACCTTAATTTAATGATGTGTTGATGGAGTAAAAACTTTAAAATTGTTAGTGTATAAATATTGAACCTGTAATTGTTGTCTGTAGAGCTGGTCTTGATATCTTATAGGTCCTGTGTGGGAAAAAATAGGGCAATAAAATTATAAAATTTTTAACCACGTGAGTTTTTTATGTTAAGGTTTTAAACAAATTGTGAGATCGAAATAAAAATAAGTATACATTGGATATCAAAAGAATTTAATTATATTATTTTTATTATAAATTTAAACGAAATAGATCTCAGACAAATTACGATAAAATAAGATAGACTTATTTGTGAGACCTTTAGTCTAATATATATTTTGAGATCAACTTCCTAATAAATCTTAAATAACATCTTACTTTATTCACCTCAGGTCATACCTTATTTCAATTATACATTTATGATTGATAATATAAAACAATGATATTACAACCAATAAAATATTGAATATATTCATGACTAAATTAATAATCATTAATAACATAATTGATTAAAAAAAAAACAATACCATGTTTATCCATGTTAGTTATATGAAAAATATATTTGATCCCTCATAAACTATGGGCTCTGTGTTGTGTAGCTCTGAGATACTCACATGGCTCCAATTAGTTATTCCAACCTGCTTGGCCTTTTCATTGGAAAAACATGAGGTCAAACTCTTGTGTCACCTTTTGTTTAATTGTCTGTTTAGTAGTTGAGTTTTGGATGCGAAGAAAAATGGAAAATTTAAGAATCATAAATATACCTACAAAATGATTCTGAAACTCTTTTTGTTCTTATTTTTCTCTCCTTTATTTTGAGACACTTAAGAAGATAGCAACTATAGAAAGCAAAGGAGGGTGATGGCTACCTAAATGAGCAATGTATCATGAGAAAAATTTGTATGGAGATAGAACCAACACGCCATATTTGGAAACACATATATTTATGTTTGTTAGTGTTATCATTTAGTAATAAATTTAATTAGAATCGAATTTTTAATTTGTTGTCAATCATCTATTAACTGTCTCTACATAGATATGTCTTCACATATGTATTTCTCATGTATCATTCTCTATTCACCTTATAATAGGTTGATGGCTACCTACTTAATAAGCATCAATTTTGTGCAAATAAAATTAATTAAACATTAATATTTTCCATATCAATGGTTTGAACTTGAAATATATCAGTAAAAAGGACTTTTAAAACTATGTATAATGTTTTCTATTTTATGAAATTATTACTACCATTTATAGTTAGGCCCTAATAAAAAGTTTTGAATTAATTGCTTTGATTTAGTAAAAAAGTAAGTATAATTACTATCCCACTTGTGATATATGGAAATTTGTTTTTTATTTGAAAGTGCTATTAGAAATGTAAATGTAGTTAAATTTTAAGACATTTTTTTGATACATTTTATTTATAATTGAGACTAGAGAGAATATATAGTGCCTAATAATTATCAAAATTCATGAGGCCAAACATAAGACACCTGTCATCTTAATATGAATAGAAGAGACTAAATCTATTATCTATCTATTATGTTGAAAAGAAAGAGCTATTAAAAAATATTAAATTAGATACTCTATATTTGTAAAAAGTGTATAAAAAATGTTATTTTATCAATTTAAAGGATTGTTGGAAGTACTAAAATAGATACTCTTCATTTGTGATAGGTATGCAAAAAGAGGTTATTACTGTGAAATAAAATAAGAATTCCAAAATATCATATAAGTCTATTATACCAACAAGGCGTTGGTCTAGTAGTGTAAGACCCTACTGAATCTCCAAGGTCGAGAGTTCGATTCCTGGGAGCAACACTTCTTGCAAGACACAGTCATGAACCCAAGAATGATTAGTTCTTTACTAAAAAATGTGATGGTTATCTTGATAGTACCAAAAAATATAAGTCTATTATCATTTGTTTTACTACTTTTACTCAAACATTCTCCACTTCTTCACATTCTCTCCAATTAACCTACACACTATTTCTCACTTTTTAGATTTTGTTCAACAAATCTATCATCTTCAATTCTCAAACTCACTCATAGGTATGATTTTATACTCTTTTAATTTTTTCTTTGTTGATAGATATAATTTATACTATTTCTTACATTTTCAAATTTTGTTCAACAAATCTATCATTTTCAACTCTTAAACCAACTCACATGTATGATTTTATTTTTATACTCTTTCATTTTTTTCTTTGTTGATAGATATAATTTCTTCATCATATAATTTTTTGCATGATAATTATTATTATTTTGCTTTCTATTCACATTCTCTCTAATCAAACTACACATTATTTCTCACTTTTTCAAATTTTGTTCAACAAATCTATCATATTCAACTCTCAAATCTACTTATAGGGATGATTTTATACTCTTTTGATTATTATTTTTGTTGATAGATATAATTTATACTATTTCTCACTTTTTAAAATTTTGTTCAACAAATCTACCAATTTCAACTCTCAAACAAACTCACATGTAGGGATGGCAATATGGGCTTCGCCTGACAGGTCAACCCATTTGGGTTGGCTTTTTTAGTAGGCCGGGCTTGGGATTTCAATCCTTTTAGCAATAAGAGTCGGGTCAACCCATATTTTGGTGGGCCAAACGTGGGTCGGACCGGTCCGGGTTGGCCCATGTTATTGTGAACTTATGAGTTAGAAGTTTTATTATGAACAATGAGTCTAAAAGTTTAAGATTATGATGACTTGTTGTTTAAAACTTACAAGTTTTAAACTAAGACTATATGTTACTATTGACTTTGTTAGGTATTAGTGGTCTAGGAACACCTAGAAGGGGGATTGAATAGGTGTGACGGTTAAAAACTACCGCTTTTTAACAACAACCCAAATACTGGAAAAACTGTCCAGTTAATCGATTAACAGAAGGGCTTAATCGATTAAAAGAAGGGCTTAATCGATTAACACAGTTACAGAACAGATTAACAGAATAAACAATTTACACTTTCAATAAGATACACTTTAAACAGATATATTTCAGATATTATTGCATACAAGTGTTAACGATATAACATTAAACAGATATCCAAATTCTCAAGTATATATTCAGTGTATCAATGCAAGAAACAGAAAGATAAAGAAAGAAAGAAAGAACAGTGCACAAGGATTTTTATCCTGGTTCGTTTGCGGTCCACTGCAAACTACATCCAGGCATCCCCTTCTGGATCAGGGAGATTTTCTTTCTTCACAATATTGAATTAAGATACAATTACCAATTCAATTTACAAGCACAATGGATGCTCCCTTCTTGAAATCTAGGATCTCTAAAACCTGGTTTGACTTCTACCCTTTCGCCTATTGAGAAAACCTTTCTTGCGAACAAGCCCCANCTCGCGAACAAGACCCAGCCAAGAATCTTATCCTCAAATCAAGACCTCCATGCCTTGGTGAAGAACTACAATCTCTGTGGTGATTTCATACCAAGAGACAAATTCAGACTGCACAACACACGTTAAAATCAAGGTATTCTAAGCACATAAAGCCTAAGATATTACAATGTAAAGACTAACGATTAACCCTTATCCTAATCAATTAAGCCATCAATATGAAAGTAAGTTAATCAGAATACAGTATACAACAGGTTCCTTTCAATCAGAATCTAATGCATGATCACGTGAGCAATATCAAATGAATATCAAATTATGCAGAAACATAAAGTATGTTATAGGAAAACAACATAATCTCTCTTCTCACACATGTAACTCTCAAGCAAAATAACAGTAAAAATATGAATACAAAATGCTCTCTAATACAGCCCTAAACAAATAGAATGAATGCTAATGAGCTCTGAGTGAAGCCTCATATTTATAGCACAGTGAATAAGTAGTTTAAGACGTTGCAAAAATAGTTAAATAGTTAAGCAGTTATAACAGCTAAAACAGATTTCAGTTATAACATAAAACAGACACGTTAATCGATTAAGACTACCATTTAATCGATTAACGGACTTACAGAATGACATTCAAAACAGTTAAAACAGAAAACACATATTCAACAGAAAATTAGTTATGTTAATCGATTAAGCTACCACGTTAATCGATTAACTGAGGCATTTATGCATATGTTTCATAAGGCAAACTTCTCATATGTTATATGCAATATGTATACATGTTTTATCATTTATATTATGCCTAATATGCATAGATAACATGTATGATATATGCATGAACATACGATTAACTAGATGATGCATCTCTTGAATATGGTAGTTCAATTATGATGGCTTAAGAGACTAGCATCTAGGTTCACCTAACCTATACTCACTTACTACGGCACACATCCCAGACTACTTAGGTTATAGACTCAATTTATCTCCTAGTCTAGATATGACCAAATAAGCATAAAGCATGTTGATTATTGAGTCATCTTCAAGCTTTGTTAGAACCTCGTCTTCATCAAAACATAGGCTAAGATATGCTAGTGCTATTCTTGACACTTTGCACTTTCAATCTCCCCATTTTTGATGATGACAAACACTTCGTCAAAAATCTTCAATTTGTTGATGGATAAGCTTGATGATGAATTTGCAGAATGGTTGTTAAAGGTTGTTTTGTTATTTTTCGAATACCAAAGTTAATGCGCATTGTTTCTCTGTTTCATAAGCAAAAGTGTGTACGAAAGCTGAATAGAAACAACCTGCAAAGTGCTTTATACAACCTGCAAAATGTATGTAACGCAACAAGCAACTTTTCTCCCCCTTTTGACATTATCAAAAAAATACGTGTATTCAATTCTAGTCAAAAGTTAGGAGAGTTATAAGGGTTATTAACAGACTGTAATTAATCAGTTATTCCTGGGTAGAAAACTAAATAACTAGCTGGAAGAAGCTTGAACAAATATTTTTACTGCATTTAACCGATTAAGTAGTACTTGTTAATCGATTAAAAGTACACCAGATAGCAGTAGATGTTTGAATAGCATGAAATGGGTTATGCATGAGCAAATTAAGCATGGAATGATTACGCAATTGATAAATTTCAGTATTTTGCAGCAGGCACAATCATTCAATATTGTCACATATAGCAATCATGATCAAAATCCATTACAAACAATGAAACGTGCTATAGGTACCATAATTAAAAATCAAGCAAGAATGTAATAATTCGAAAGGATTTAACATGTAAAATAGTAGTGCAACACTAGATTAGAGTTAGTTACAATCCAAAATGAAATGAAATGGCAATATTCAGCAAAGACAAGAATCTCAAGAGGAAACAGGAACGACAAAGTCCATTAGCTAGGAAAGGATAACCTAAGGTTCTAAGGCTTTCTATCTAAGGATGAGTTGGAGGATTCTGGTTGTCAGGAGTCGACGAGCTACAACTACCCTTGATTAGAACACTCAACTTGTTGAGCTCAGCACACATGCTTCTAGTCTGAGAATCAGAAGTAGTTTGAATGAAGTTCCGCAAGGATTGATAATGGTTGTCAATGTACTCATCCTGACGCTCCTCAAAATGCTCCAAATCCGTATGATGCGAATCCTTAAGCGACTGAAAATGAAGATCTATCCGATTATTCAAACATTGTTCCATAGCATCCATATAAGCTTGTCCAAGCACGAATTCCTGTGATGCATGTCCTGAATGCTCCCCCCGAGTTGCAGCAAAAGGCTCTTGATTAATGTCTTGATCGTCTTCACCGGAAGGGTCAAGGTTCACGTTGTTGTAGTCTTCTTGATATTGCCAAGTGTTGCCATACTTGTAGATGCCCATCTTGTGAATTAAAAACTCACCAATCAAGTGTTCTTTGTTTGAGCAGTCCATCACAATAGTATCCGAGATGTCAATATGTATATAATCAATCATTCGGGACACAAAGATACTATAAGGAAGCAGTTTTGATTGAGAGGTAGAGACGCTATACATGACCTTCAAGATTTCTTCAAACTAATTTATCATGATGTTCTCTTTCACAGCAAACATAAATCTCAAATCGTTCAAAGCGGGTTGTGCATGATTTGTGTTTCTCTGAATTAAAATGTAGGCAATCAAGTAGTGCATGGGCCTATTTTCTACCGACAGAGATCCAACTTTAGTCAATTCGCCTTGAACATAGAGT